>NC_052049.1:129562846-129937846 GCF_903992535.2 Arvicola amphibius | reverse complement strand
AACCCAGTGTCTCCTTCTCCATCACTGGTCCATATACCTTCCACATCTCCTTTCTGTTTCTTACAGGTCTCCAAGTCTTTTCAAATGCTCTCAGACTCTTCAATGTCATTGAGCTTGAGTTCCCAGGGTATTGGTTTCCATCCTAGCAAATTGAAGTCAGCACTAGGAATCAGACCCAGTGAGCTATGGGCAAATCGCAGGATTATCCTCAGGATTTAACTAAAATGGGTAAATCATTCATCAAATGCTTCCTGTGCCGAGACACAGAAGTTTAAAGTTAATGTTGTGATCTCTTTCCAGGCCTCTACAGCTCCCTAGAACCTCAGCTTCTACCATGACCCCTTTGCTGTGCGGCCTCAACTCCATTTTCCTTCCCACCATGAAGGCCACTGTCACATTTCATTCTTTCCTTTTTTTAAATGGAAATATCTCTCTCTCTCTCTCTCTCTCTCTCTCTCTCTCTCTCTCTCTCTCTCTTTCTCTCTCTCTCTCTCTCTCTCTCTCTCTCTCTCTGTGTGTGTGTGTGTGTGTGTACACGTGTAAAGGTGCCCACAGGGGTCAGAAGGTGGCCAACTCATGGAGCTACTGGGAACTGAACTCAGGTCCTCTGAGAGCAGCAAGCCCTGTAGACTCTGAGCCCTTCTCCAGCCCCTGTGTTCTTCCTCTTGAGGTCGATTATTCCTTTCATGTGTTTATTCACTGTATCTTTATGAGCTACGTATTTCTTCTATCTGTGGATCTCATGAGACTGGGGGATTGGTGTGGGAGGGAGGTCCTTCTGTCTATGTGTTGCTTTTATTGGTTGATGAATAAAGGAATTGCCTTTGCCTATTAATAGGGCAGAACTTAGGTAGGCAGGGAAAACTAAACTGAAGGCTGGGAGAAAGAAGGCAGAGTAAAGGAGAAGCCATGTATCCCTGCTGGAGATAGTCACCGGAACTTTATCTGGTAAGCCACAGCCTCATGGCAATACACAGATCAATGGAAATGGGTTAGTTTAGGATATAGGAGTTAGCCAGAAATATGCTTAGGTTAATGGCCAAACAGTATTGCAAATAATATAGTTCCTGTGTGATTATTTCAGGGCTGAGCAGCTGGAAACAAACAAGTGGCCTCTTACAGCAGGAGATAGCATCTTATATGGTTGATTTTTGGTCTCCTGGTGGCAAGTAGACTGATTGTGTATTTTGTTATACAAGATTCTGTGGCTGCTTTTGATGCCAGAGTTTTACATGTGGGGAGCACTCCAGGTGTTGGCAAACTGTCTGTGTTTGCTTCTGCCCGATTTTTATCCATCTTAGCATCTCTTTATGTTAATTCATGCATCTTTAAGGTGCCTCAGACTGTGACAGCAGCAACTATCATGACACATCCCAATCTTTCACAAGACAGATTTGAATTGTAAAGCGTTAGCAGAGACACACACCCCACCCGGCACCAGAACTCGGACTGAGGTGGGCAGCTTTCTTGATGTCTCCACGTACCACAGCTTTCTAATGCCCCCTGTGTGCTTGGTGCTCGAGGGATCCCACCTGCTTGTGTGGCTCTTACTACAATCCCAGCCTAGGTTCAAAGCCTTCTTTCTTGCTCCCAGGTGGAAATACAACTCTAAGTTCAGAGATGAGGCTGCTGCAATTATCCTAGGGTGGCTCTAACCCGAAATTACATGCTGAATGTTCTGCATTTTGTTCTCTTCACTATGCATTGCCCATGACACAATTCATGTGTGTAGAGAGTGAGTGGAGTCCTGAATGTGTGTTGTTGACATGAACATGGACCACAATGCCTCAGACCCACAAAAGTAGCAAAGACATCTCCTAGTGAGGCTCAGAGGGATAGCAAGACCTCTGGTGTGTGCTGTGACAATGGTCTTGTACTCTGTCACTTGTATTGCTTCAATAAAATGCTGATTGGCCAGTAGCCAGGCAGGAAGTATAGGTGGGGTGACCAGGCAAGAAGTATAGGCAGAGTGACCAGGAAGGAAGTAGAGGCAGGGCAGCCAGAACAGGAGAATTCTGGGGAGAAGAAAGGCTGAGTCTGCAGTAGTCATCTGGACACAGAGGAAGCAAGATGAGAATGACTCACTGTAAAAGGTATCAAGCCATGTGGCCGACATAGACTTATGGTTAATGTAGGATGTAAGAGTTAATAAGAAGCCTGAGCTAATAAGCCAACCAGTTTATGATTAATATAGACCTCTGTGTGTTTTTTGGGACTGAACAGCTATGGGACTGGGAGGGACAGACACCTCTGTCAACAAGTATGTGCAGAATATGTCTACTGTAGCTCCCCTGTCCAAATGTTTACTGCCTGGAGACTGCTCCTACAGAGATTAGCTAAACCTGTCTCTTTGATCAGATGTATGTAATAACTCTACCTCCTTGTTTATCTGGATGTCATAACCCTTGCCTCCTTAATCAGCTGTGTGCAATAACCCTGCCTTCCTGTTCAACTCTATATAGTAAACACACTGAGCTTCCAGGGTGCCACAGCTTGTCCATCTGAGGACCCAGCTTTTCTGTGTCTGTGTGTCTGTCCTTCCTTCATTCCCCCTATAGCCCGAGTCAGGTTTCCAGGATCCAAGCCACACGAGGACACAACGCATGTGTGTGGATTGGAGGGTACATACGGCGCAGTGTGTATGCCACTTTAGCTCCGTTCTTCAGGACGCCAAGCACTTAGCTTTTTGAGACATGTCTTTCGCTGACTTGGAACTAAGCAAATAGGCTAGCACCAGGTCAGCTAGGCCCAGGGATCTGTCTGTCTCTTTCTTCCCAGGGCTGGGATTACCAGCACCCTCAGCTTTGCCTGGAATCAAACTCGGGTCCTCACACTTGCACCATGGGAACTTTACCCACTGAACCATCTCCCCAGCCCCATTCCTATGTGTTTTTACATCATTTTCTAAGAGAATGCATTCAGGGTCATGCTGCCAGACTCAGAAGTCTCAGATTTCATCTGCCTTGGCCTCATCCCTTGGGCAGCTTTCTCTATGGGATGACATAATCACCCCAAGCAATTCCAGGCTTTCACAGAGGGAAATCCACAGGGTAGAAGGAAGACAGCAGCAAATCCCCGAAACAAGAGAACTACCATACGCCTGATTTGGGCCACACAGCCTTCTGTGACCCATAAGATGGACTTGACCACCCTTTGAGGGACACATCAGCATAAGGTCCATCCCAACTGCAGGGCTATCACTTCCGAACAGAAGGAAGTGGACGCTTGACAAGCTGAAACAGCAGGCTTAAGTCACACAACTTCTGGGTGGTGTGTGAAAGGTGACCATTGGCTCCTTGCCCTACAGGTCAGGATGTGACATCTCACCTGCTCCCACAGCTGCTGCAGAGGCTGTCTTTGTGTTGGGAGACTGGGTCCTTATTCAAGACTTGGGCGTTCTCCAACAAGGCTGAACATCTTGGCCTTGCCCTTTGGGCCGTTTTCCTATCAGTCCTTCTGCCCAACCTCCTTTCTTCCTGCCTCTGCTCTTGCTAAATGCTATTTGCTGGGCCCTTCCTTTCACAATCCTCCATCAGGACAAAGTGAGGAGACCCAGAGCAGGACTGACCAATACGCTTGCCTTCTCAGCTCCATGATAAGTCTTTACTTAAGACTACAGTTAATTTGGGGTCAGAGTTCTTAGAAGCATTTGATTGAGGGGTGCTCACAGAGAAAATGGTAAGAAAGTAAGGATTGTGGGAGATGAGGCTAACCATAGTGGTTTCAGTGGCACCTAGCATCATCCTGATTCTGGGCTGAGTTCTAAACCCAAACAGCACCACAGAGACATCCCACTATGAAACAAAGCTTCTGTATCCTGTTAGTCACTGGCTAATGGCTGATCCTGAGGGATGGTGGGGCAGGTGAAACACATTTCAGGCATCCCCTGGAAAGCAGCCTTTGTCTGCTGCGGGGAATATTCCTGAGGATAGTTGTTCTGGTTATTCTTAATTGTCAACTTGCCACAGCCTGGAGTTCTCTGAGAGGAGAAGCCTCAGTGGAGGAATTGCCTAGATCAAGTTGGCCTATGTGATGTCTGAGAAGAAGTGTCTTAATCATTAATTACTGTAGGAGGACTCAGTCCACTGTGGGCATCACCATTCCTTTGGTCAGGTAATCATGGGCTGTATGAAAAAGCTAGCTAAGTAAGAATCAGTGACTAAGCCAGAGAACAAGCCAACAAGCAGGGTTCCTCCACGGATCCACGCTTCCAGGTTGCTGCCTTGACTCCCTTTAAGCATGGACTGATCTGGAAGAGTGAGCCAGTTAAACCCTTCCCTTCTCAAGTTGCGTTTGCTCGGGAGGTGTTCTATCACAGCACAGGAGAGGAATCGGAGCAGCAGTTGTGCGCCATCAGCATCTCCCGTGCACAGCAGCTGGGGAGCAAGAGAACTGGCAAAGAGGCTGTGGACGGGGCATCAGTGACATCCACAACAAGAGACGGGAATGCTGTCATGATTCTAACTACATGCTTATAATGGCTGCCAGTGCTGAGCACTTGTGGGTTAGATAGTAGCTTGGGTTTTTGACACATGCTTTTTCATTTAATTCTGATAATGACCATATAGCTAAGTGATGTTATTTACCATATTACAGAAAAGGAAACTGATTTCTCCCAAGGCTTCATGATAGGTAGGATTCATATTGCGTCAAAGAATCCCTGATGCCTGGTGTGTGATAGGCAGGAGTGACCACACCAACGGCAAGATTATTTTGAGGACCTTGGGGAGGCCAGCCTTGTCAGAGCCATCTACATGCTTTTGGTCCCTACATGAGTGTTCTGTACTGTCCAGGTCACCTCTGGCGGTTGTTGTCCCCTTTGAGAATCAGAGACTTCTGTTTGAAAGAAACACTGACCTCATGGAGGGCATTTGAACTTCAACAGCCGCTGGGGTAGTAAGTGACTTGGAGATTGTAACCCACGACATTGAAGAGCATTTGGAGCGGAATCCATATCCTGTCTTAAAGAAGGCCTATTTTCATTAATTCAGATAATAATGAGGAGGGACAGGCCAGGTCTGTTGTCTGGTGACTCTAGTGACAATCAGGAGGGACGGGCCAGGTCTATTGCATGGTGGCCCAAGTGATGTTGAGGAGGGATGGGCCAGGCCTGTTGCATGGTGGCTCTAGTGGCAATCAGGAGGGACGGGCCAGGTCTGCTGTCTGGTGGCTCTAGTGACGATCAGGAGGGACAGGTGCCATCGGCTCAACACCAAGCTTATATTTTAGCAGCAGCTCTCTGGGAACACACAGCTCTGGCTGCCTGTGAGACGGAGCAGCTTCACTGTCGACTTGAGAAGTGCCTAGGGGAGTCATATAAGGCCACCTAAGTGTCTTCAAGGGCATTTCCAGGAAGGATGAATGAAGGGATGAAGACCCACCTCGAGTTGAGTAGAAACATCCCACAGGCTGGAGGCCTGAAGAGAACAAAGGGGACAAAGGAGAAAGCTCACTAACACAAGCATACTCCTCTCTGCTTCTGGGCCACCATGATGTGACCTGCTCTGTCCCACCTCCAACTCCCACACCTCCCATGAGGGATCCAGTAAATCTTTCTTCTGTACTGTTTTTCCTAGTTGGTTTGTCACAGAGACAGAAAAAGTGACTAACAGCCCATTTCTGCCGTAGGAACACTCACAGTGCGCCGGTTTCAAGGAATCCACGTGATGTCCCTGGCTGCAGAGCTGAAGGGAACATGGCTATTTGGCTGCTGTGAGTCCCTGGATGCTGGCCTCTGAACACCAGACTCACCCACTCCAGAACTGGCTGTACGGGGGGTGGGGGGGGGGAGGGCGCCAATGTCAATACCACAAGACCCTCAATAAGAGAACGTTCTAAGTTCACATGCTCTGAGTAGAAGCCAGCTCTAGACTCCATTCTGAGAGTGAGACTTGGCTTGTTACCTTGTCACAGGCCCCAAACAACCTTCAGCAAGGACATCTGTGTGACTTCAGCCAGCTCAGAAGTCCCAGACCTGTTTGACCATCTAACCATTTCATCTTGCTTCCAGGAGCATCGTCCTGGAATGAGCACTCGGTAGAACACACAACACATTCATGTCTCCCAGGGCTACCACTGGGAGAGAGATTCTACTTATATTTCCTCTGGTTTTACAGGGAGGAAGGAGGACCAGTGAACGAAAATGGGGAAAGATGAGATTCAAACAGGCTAGAGGAAGATTTTTCTAACAAGATCACCCATCAATCAGTACTGGGAGGGTTAGCTATTGTTCTGGGGCCAAAGAGATTAAGTATTCAAGGAATGCTGGGAAGGGGTCTCTTGTACCAAGAGGGCAGTCTGTGTAGATTCTGCAGAGGACTAAGGCTCCTGACCATGGACGCTATCTGAGCCTCAGAACAAGGCCTGTCAGATGGCTGCCTCTGTGTGGAAATAGACGTTCCAACTGTATTCATGTGCGTGAGAGAATTTTAGAAGAACTTGGGTGTCATCAAATCCTAAAATATTCTTCCTTAATGTCTGGTTGCTACATCAGTTCACCAGTAGAATTTATCTTCTTTAACTTAATACTTGATTGCACTTTCAAATGTGCATCTTCCTAGGAGATGAGCAGTTAGTTAGATAGAAGCCACTGCCGGCCAATGATGCATCCTTGGGGTGTGGTGAGGCTTTAAGTCCCTCCTCACGGGAGAGCCAGTGGAGGGCTGGGGAAGAGGGTCCTGGGTGCCTGGGATGGTGGTTGGCGTGTGGCAGAGCAGCAGGCCCGGAGGCTGTGGGAGTGCTGGATTCCGTCTTGGCTGCCTTCATGAATGTGTTTGGGGCTGGGCCTGCCCTAGAGATGTCCCAGAACTATTTTGGGAGGGCAGCAAATTTAGCTGCTTTAGCGGCTCATCCAGATACGCTGGTATTTCTGACGAGACGATCTGTCTCAGAAGGAGACGTGCGAAGCTTTCACAACCCAGAGGGGTGTGCCATTTTGAGCACAGCTGTGGAAGGCGCCTAACCCACAGTCTCTTTCAGCTGGCCAGGCCCCGCAAGAGGCAGGCCATTCCTGGCCGTGGTCTTGTGGTGGGTCTAGGCCTTCCAGGTGAAAGCCAGCCTGGCTCATAATGATCTGAACAGCCCAACAGAGCATCTTATCGGTAGGGAAACTGAGGCACCTCCCTGAGGTGACTATGGAACTAGATGGAGAAGTTAAGCCTTTAGCCCAAGGTTTTCAGATTTTAAATCCCATTGTAATTAATTTTTAAATTTAATTTGCATTTTTAATAAGCCCATTGAGTGTTATAATTTCAGCTGTCAAATTATTTTGCAAGATTTTTTAAATTTTTTTTAGTACCAAGTTTTGCTGCCTTTCTGCCCTCCTCAAGTCCTGGTTTTTCAAAATTTAGAGTCATCAATTTCTGAATTTTAGCTATTTCTACTTATGTTTAATGTCATGTTTCTAAATAAAATCGTTATACTTTTGTATCTTGATCTAAACCCCCTTGTTTTCTTCTTCTGTGTATATGTATGTGTGTGCCTATGGCTGTTTTCCAGTTCATATATCTCACACAGGGTCCCTCGCTGGGCCTTGACGTGGCCAGATCAGCTAGTCTATCCAGCAGCTTACTCCAGGGGTCTTCTGTCTTGGTTTTCTGAGTGCTGGGATCACAGGAAGGCTGCCATGCCCACCTGACATGTACGAAGGGATCCTAACTCAGGTCGTCACACTTTACCTGCTGAGCCATCTCCCCAGCTTACTTCTATGGAAAGGAAGGATTTGAACTCTCTATATTCATAATCAGTCAGTCAATCAAACAACTGCTTTCTCTTTCTCTCCCTCCTTCCCATGCTTACACTTGTGCCCTTTCCCCTACTCTGCACAGCACAATGCCATTTGATGACAATTTTTATTTCCGAGATGCAACTGGAGATAATTAGGCAAATTAAGCCAGATTCAGAAAGACAAATATTGCATGTTTTCTCTCATTTGTGAGTCCTGGAGTATAAACAGATACACAACATTATGTACGTATATGGGGCTGGAGAGATGGCTCAACAGTTAAGAACACTGCTCTTCCAGAGGACCTTGGTTCAGTTCCCAGCACCCACATGGCAGCTCACCACTGTCTGTAATTCAAAATTTGACACCCTTACACTGACATACATGCAGGCAAAGCACCAATGTAAATAAAATGAAAATAAATTAATTTTTGAAAACTATGTATGTACAGACCAATGAAAGTAGGAACAAAATCATCTAGGGGAGTAATGGGAACTAATGGGATGGGGGTACAAAGGGGGGGTATAGCGTGGTGTGGGAGGGATAGTTCAGAGTGCATTATACATGTGCTTGAAAAGCCTTACGCAGTCCAGTATAATAATTTTTTTGTTTTTTGTTTGTTTGTTTGTTTTTGGATTGCCTGCCTCAGAGTGACATTAGCAAGAGGTTTCTCCTTCACTAAGAGTGAAGCTGAGTGAGACGCAAGCCAGGAGTCACCAATCCCCCAGGAAGCTAGAGGAATCAGAACCCCTCTCCTGCAAGGAAAATGTGGACAACACTCCACAACCATCACCCCAGCATACCCGTTATGACTCTGGTGAGCATCCTTTTATGGAGTCGTCTGGGGTTCTAGATAGTCTCTTTTCCCAAGCACAAGTTAGCAAAACGTGGCTCCTCAGCCCTGAAGCCAAAGCCAATACTGAGCGGAAGTGACAGCCCTCAGCAGTGTTTTCTGCTTCTCATTTTAGAGGAGAGTTTTTGCAAGGCCTTGTAAGTAACATGGTAGAGGGTCCCAGAGTCTCATCCCCAAGGGACTTGAACCCATGTCATCCTGCCCTTCTTGAACTACGGATCCTGCAACTCATCAATTACTTATTAAAACTCAAAGACACACACGTGTATGAGCTGATCACAGGTACCCCTTTCCCCAATTCCAGTTTCTAGGACAGCCTACCGCATCCTGATAGACACTGGCAAGCCCTCCTGACAGGAGGGTAACTTCCAGTTTACTTTATGTGCTGGGTTCTTGACTCAAGGATCACAGAGTGACCAAGTCACAGTCTTAGAACTAATAGAATTCTCATGGTATTCCTGGTGGAAGCATGTTTCCTCTGTGCCAGACCTAGGCCTAAAATTTCAGGGACCCATCAGTAGGAGTGGTGACAGGTGGGGCCTTGCTGGCCCTGCCCCTGGTGGGTCTCAGAACCATCCATTCCACCTATGGCCACTGCCCTTGAGTGAGTCTGTATATATTTTTGACATGGGTCACCTCTCCATAAAATGATGACCGACTGCACAGCCTACAGCTCTGTCTGCTGGGGGATCTCCCTGTAGCTGGATCTCAGTCAGGCACAATAGCAAACTCTTGTCGGCTATGACTATATCCCAAGTTAACCCACCTTTGAACCAAAGTGAGCTTTCTTCTTCTCCCTCAGCTGATCCTAAACACTGGCTATAGAGGCAAGGACAGGTGGGGATCTGTGACATACCAGTGCAACCAGGGAGAGAATGGAGTCTGAGCCTCCTGTCATGTAGCTCCTTTGTCCTTTTGCCTGCTGGACCTCATTCCCCTCTTACGATGGGCATGACATGCCGCCATGTCCAGTAAAAACTCAGTCCCTAAGAGGCAGTTCTGGTCACAAACGGTCGCTTGATCTTCTGTCTCTCTAAAGGACCCAAATCCTCTTTGCCCACTTCCTTTTGGTTTGTTTTGTTTGCTTGCTTGTTTCTCTGTGTAACAGCCCTCCCTGGCTGTCCTGGAACCCGCTCTGTAGACCAGGCTGAGCTCAACCTCACAAGGATACGGTGTGCCACCATATCTAGTTAAAACTCAGTTTCTAAGAGGCAGCTATGTTCACAAGAGGTCACTTGATGGTCTGTCTCTGTGAGGGACAAAAACTACGCAAGGAGTTTTGTTGCTCTTAAATCCTTTGTATTCACTTTTTGATCTCTTATTGGTGTTTTCCATAAATTCCACATAGCTTCTTGGAGACATGGTTCAGACAGTGGGACCACTCGCCCATATCCTGGATATGCTGTAGACGCCTTCCCCACCCTGGACTCCATTTAAAAGAAGCAGCCTTCCAGGTTATAAGTTAGGTGGATCAAAGCCACATTCCTGAGTATATAATATACCGACTTCAGGACCCACAAGAAGCCTGGCAAGCATTGTGATTCTTCCTTGGCAATGACAGATACAAGACATACTACCTAGTCTGTTGCTTTGAGGGGTTATTCCAGATTTTCCTTTGGGCCTCCAGCTCACAAATAACAACATGGAGACTTATTAATTATGAAAGCTTGACCTTAGCTTAAGCTTGTCCCACTAGCTCTTATAACTTAAATTAACCTGCTTTTATTAATCTGTGTTCTACCACATGGTGTTACCTCTCTTACATCTTTCATCTCCTGTTTCCCATCTGTGTCTCCTGTGAGCTTCAGTTCCTCCTCCTACTTCCTCTCTCTCCTGGAAGTCCCACCTACTGGGACTCCTGCCTAGCTATTGGCCGTCCCACTCTTTATTAAACTAATCACAGCAATACAGCGTCATACGATGTATGGATATCCCACACCAGGGTCCTTGACATGATTGTACCCTGTGTCATCAATACTCAGTCACTCAGGATGTCACCAGCTGTTTGCACTTTTATTCAACATTCCTTGGCTCCACACGACGTCCCAACGTTCTCGTCATACAGTTGCGCAGCCTCAGGTTACAAACAGGGTGCCAAGGTAGTATTCTGTGGGAGGCTCAGAGGTTCAAGCCCTTTCAAAAAAAGTCATAAAAGACAAAAAAGGGGGGCCTATCTAGTCCCCTGCAGACCTTTCATACGGTCATTCTTTCCCATCATAGCGCAACTTCATTGTTCCTAAAGCCACCACCTTGTGACACATTGGAGTTTAGGTCTCAGTAAATGAATTTTTACTTTGTTTTTCTGTGACAGGGTCTCATGAAGCTCAGGCTGACCTTGAACTCACGATGTAGCTGAAGATGACCTTCTGGTCCTCTTTGTACCACTGCACCTGGTACCTGCATCGCTGGGGATTGAACCTGGGACTCTGTTCTTGTTAGGCAAGCATCCGCCAATCGAGTTACACTACTAGACACGTGAATTTTGATGGAACACATACACACAAACCTCCCCTTCAAAAAAAAAAAAAAAAAGGCCAGATCATCTAGAAAGAAAATTAGCACGGACATGGCAGACTTGAACAAAGTTAGACACCAGGTGAACTAAACACAGTATTCCATCCATCAAAAACAGAATCTGCTCTCTTCTCAAGGGCACAGGCGTGAAGTGTTCTCCAGGATAAACATGTTCAGTCAGAAAGCAAGGCTTGGCCGACTTCAGAAGGTCGAAGTCATATCGAATGCATTGTCTTGCTGCGGTGAAACTACACACCCAGAACAAGCATGAAATGGGAAGTCAGCAACAGGAAGAAACCAGAAAACTTGAAAATGTGTGGAAATTAAGCAACACTTGGTGACAACCAAGGAGTCAAAAAGGAAACCAAGTAGAAAAAAAATGTTAAGACAAAGGGAAATGAGAACACAAAGTAACAGAATTGTGGACGCAGCAAAAAGCAGTTCTAAGAGGGAAGCCGAGAAAAGGAAACCCTGCAAAAAGGGATTTCAAACAGCCCAAGTTTGCCACCCCAGTGAACAAGGAGAATAAACTGAGCCAAAATCAGCCGAGGAAACACTAACTCCTGAAGCAGAGATTTGTAAAATAAAAACCAGGGGAATAACAGAAAGCATCAACAAAATGAGAAATTAGGGTGAGTGTGGGGACCGGGCTTGGACATTGAGGCCAGAGGTCAGTGTCAGGTGTCTTTCCCAGGCTCTCTCCACCTTGTTTTCTGAGACAAGGTCTCTATCTCACTGATTCATGTAGGCCACCACCAGGCCAGGCTTTCACACTGCTGCTGGGAATTGAACTCAGGTCCTCTTGCTTGTGAAGCAAGCACTTCACTGACTGGACCATCTCCCCAGACCAAACGGACAAGCTGTTAGCCAGACTAAGACAAAAAGGGAGTAGATTGCCTTTCTTTATAAGAGAGGATATTATGACTGGAGGGGACGGGGGACAGCCTGAATAAACACACATCAGGAAACTAGATCACTTCAGAGGGATGGGTAAACGCCTAAAGATATAAACCTACTCAACCCAACTATGAAGAAGTAGAAAAAAATGATGAGACTAATCTAATGAGGAATGAGATTGAATCGATAAAATATTTTGTAAAAATCAATAAAAAGTCTTATGAAAAATCTAGGACCTGATGGCTTTGGTTCTGAATCCTACCAAAGGCACCAGGTTAATATAGGGTGTTATTATGGGTGTTAATGTTTGCTCTATTGGGATATTAGAATCATTTACAAATATATATATAAGCTTTCCCCTTCATATGTATATGTGCATGTGAGTGCTTGTGTGTGTGTGTTGTACGCACACACGTGTGTGTGCATATGTGTGTGTGTTTTCCTGTGTCTGAGTGTTATAGCAGTGGAGATTCTTAGAGATAAAATCTCTAAGATTCTGATGTGTTTTGAATGTGAGTCCCCCAAGTTTCATACGCAGATAGCTTGGTTTTCAGTGGGGTGGTTTTAGAAGCAGAACCTAATGGAAGGTGATTACATCACCGGAGACAGCGCCTTCAACCTGGTTTAATGCAATTCTCACAGACTACAGTGAGTCTGAGAGAGCTAGAGGAAGACAGACACTTCTCTCCTGCCCGCCAGTTCCTGAAAAACCACCCGGAGGCTTATATTAATTATAAATGTCTGACCGATGGCGCAGGCTTCTTACTGGCTAGCTCCACATATAAATTAATAATATGTGTATCTAATAATCTGTGTATCGCCGCATACCCTGTGGTTTACTGGTAAAACTCTGGCATCTTACTCCTCAGGTGGCTGCTGGTGTCTCCCCAACTCTGCCTTCTTTCTCCCTGAATCTCTGTTTGGATCTCCCGCCTAGCTATATTCTGCACTGCTATAAACCAAAGCAGTTTCTTTACTAACCAATGGTAATAAAACATTCACAGCATACAGGGGGGCATCCCACATCAACACAGAGCAAGTAGGAAGAGCCCTCCCTACTCTCTAGCTTCTTGTCCTACCATATAATCTTACCCTGTCACATGCATTCTCTCAGATGTGATTTTCTTTAGCATAATGTGACACAGCCATGGGGCTCTCTCCAGAGCCAGAGCCATTCTCTCAGACATACAAACTAAATAAATCTTTTTTTCTTTATCTATTAACCAGCAGCAAGTATTTAGTTATAGCTATAGGAAACTTTCTCTAATACCTGAATATGTTTTCCTGTGGAGAAATGATTGTACATACTGTACGTGATTTAATCATTTATTAATTCAGTAAAAAAGTTCTTGCGGGTGTTGTGTGCCAGGCGCTGTGGTAGATGTGAAGTGGGAGACAGCACCAGGCCAGTGTCTGCCATCAGAGGAGGACCATGATCGTGGATGAAGGCGGTGACTGCACTGGAGAGAGGAATATCCACACCGCAATACAGATACTTGCTTAAAAGGAGGAATATGTTTTAAGCAATAATTTCTTTTTAATGGTCATGCCTCTTGTTAAGGCAAAGAAAGCTGGGGAAGAAAATTCCCAGAAGCCACGAAGAGGCCAAAATCAAGAGGTGTAACTCTGTAGACTATAAATGCAAAGTGGACTTAAGGAGCTCAAGGCCAGGCCTCTCCAGCGAGGCTGCTAAGTCGGGGGGGGGGGGGGGGGGGCAAAGGCATTAGCCATGAACTTGGAGGAGTCTGAGCTAATGAGAGGGGAGCAAGATTGGAGGAGGCCGGGGAGGAGGTGACTGCAGGTCAAGTACTGGCCTGAGTGCAGGGGTGGGAGGCAGAGCTGGCAGACGGAGCCACTGACCCTTGGAGCATGACTTCTTGCTCCTTCCTTTGGATTAGAACAGCAGCAGAAGGAGCCAGTACAAGTTCCGAGATGTAGAGAGACCCATAAGGTGGCCCTGGGATGACGCTTGGGACTTCTGACTAATGACCGAGAGTGCATCAGCATCAGCGTGCGGGCAGCATGCTTTTTATTGGGGGTATAACATCAGGCCTAGCTGAGTCCTGCACTCTCCACTTATGTCCTCGGGCCCTCTCCTCTGTCCACCTGGCTCACTCTGGCTCGCTCTGGCACCGCTATTCTGGTCTATATGAAAGTTGTGTTTCTTATGAGGGGAGTAAGGAGAAGCTGAAGCTAATGGCTGAGAGCTGGGAGCAGGGAACATGCCTCCTTCCCTGGTTTGCAGAAACAGGACAGTGACTGGATCTTAGAAAAGAGCAAGGGGTCACAGATTGGGATGCTGCTCAGAGTGCAGCAGGCCCTGACTTTACTCCTTGAAGGTCTAGGTTGCACCCCAGCTTTGCTGAGCAAGACATTAGGCACCTTTCAGCCCTTCCCACCGTCTTTACCTGTGTGTCTGTTCTGCAGGCCCAGACCAGCTAGAAAGGTACATAGAGAGTCTTAGGTACTGACATTACCTAGCTCACAGCCACCCTGCTGTGTGACACCTGACTCCCTGGGAAACATACACACACACACACACACACACACACACACACAGAACAGCTTGGAACCCCTCCAACCATTCCACTGAGACCCTCAAGGCTCTAAGCCAAAAGCCCCACCACCACCACCTCCCCAACCCTCACTCAAAACAGGTGCTCCCTGAAACGACAAGGCTGCCTCGGGGTGCAGCAGGCACGCATGAGTTATGGGGTGAGGGTGCCTCACAAACAAGTCTGGTGCCCGCCTGTCTTCATGAATCACCACAGAGCCTAATCCTTCATTAGAACATTCGGCAGTAATTGCTGGCGAAATGCCACTTGCCTTTTTTCTCATTTTAACAAAACATTTATGCATGAAAGATTTAATGCCAGGTATCAAGCATATCATTGTAAATTTACCACTAATTAAGCCTAATTAAAATAATTAAATGGCTGCGGAGTCACCATGTGAATTAAAATCTCTTCTGCTTCATGCTAAGCTGTTTCTCACTTAGCCAGCCCCCCCCCCTCCTAACCCCTGTTTTAGAGACAAATATATATAACTCTCTCCCAGTTTTTGTCAGCACCCTGCTCCAGCTTCACACGGGGGTATTTGCACGGCCAAGGAGATTTGATAATTAAGATAATGCTGAGATTTGACGGTGCGGTTTTTCAATTTCTGGACCCCGGGAGGTTTTCCTTTATCTCGGTGAAGTAGAGACAATTTGACAAATCTGTTGCTCGGAGCAGTCGCTGGCGTTTGCATATTCATTACTCGTTGGACTTTTAATCAAAGTAGCTGATGGACCCCTTGCACCACAAATAACTCGTTCATGAATAATTTATCCGAGCTCACTGGCTGGGCCCTGCTGCCTCCCGGCACCCCGGGGCCCCTAGATTGGCTCACCAGGGCTGGCCTGCCCCAAGCAGCACATGGCCGCTCCAGATGTTCGGATATCCATATGTGCTCAGCTCATCAAAAAACTGCAACGGCCCGCACCCAGGGGCCTTAGCAGTCCCTAGATAGGCCATCTGGAGTTGGAGGGGAAAACAAACCTCAGTGAATTGTGGGTTGCACAGTTTTCTTCAGTGGCATCCAGAGGTGGCCAGGAGGGGTGCCCAGGGGGCACCGAAATGTGGGAGATGCCGAGATCCTCCTGCGAGTTCTGCAGTTATAAGAAGTCCTCAGCACAGGGCTCGGCTGGGCCTGTCCACAGCATCCCATGCCACGAAAGCAGCTGGATCTCCTGCCACTTGGGCCTTCCACTCCCCCGTCGTCCCAAGCATGCATTCCTTTCCTGCCAGGCCATGCAAAACCAGGACTGGGGAGCGCTGTGCCCTGCCCATCTGACTGGGCACCTGCTGCACCTTTACCTGGTCCTCCTCTGTGTTGTCCCAGCGAGGCTGGTGCTGAGATATTCCTAGGCCTCCAGCACTGTTCTCCTGATGACCTCAGCCCGATCACGTGAAGCCTTGTCAGTTTACTCACGTGCCACATTAAGTGTATTTTATATGTAAGCATGGAAGAGCCGAGCAGAGATGCAGTTGACTGCTTCACATAATAGCACGTTTTGAAGGCATTTAATAGACCGTTGGTGCAGTCAGGTTTGCAGTTGTCTTTTGCTACGGAGCTGATGGGTTTGGCTCCCCAGGTATTAGGCATCTCTCCGGCTCCAGACTAGCAAACTGGCACTAGGCCTGGAGTGCCAAGTGGTTCCAACGGCTGAGGAGACCTCTGTGACCTCGCATGATCCAAGGCTGAGGTAATGCCCCTTCCCGGTGTTCCCAGGGTGGATATCTCCACTGAAGCCTTACCACCCACTGAAGGTAATAGACAGTTGGCCTGATTCCCTTCTCCACTAGACAGTGAGCTAGAGAAGGCAGGCTGGGTCCTTGTTCATCTCTGTCACCTCCACTTGTTTGGTGATTAGTGGGTTTCAGGTATATTGACCAGTTAATTTAGGCAAATAAATAAACTGTGGGTTCCTTATTTCAAAACAAACAAACAACAACAACAAAAATCAAGATTGGGTTGGAGAGGTAGCTCCATGGTTAAGAATGCAATATTGCTCTTGCAGAGGACCCGGGTTCAATACCCATACCAGATGGCTCAAAACTACCTGTAACTCCAGTTCCAGGGAATCCAACACCCACTTCTAGGCTGTATTTGTAGGCACATGAAGCTACATGGCACACATAAACTCATATAGACATGCAAACATATATATATACTTATATATTTATATGTTTTACATATATAATTTACATATATAAAATAAATTAATTAAAAACAGGGGATACTGGGGACGGGGGAGCTATAGAGATGGCTCAGTGGTTAAGAGCACTGGCTCTTCCAGAGGACACGGGTTCAATTCTCAGCACCCAAATGGCGCTCACAACTGTCTGTAACTCCAGTTCCAGGGGATCTGACACCCTCACACAGACATACATGCAGGCAAAACACAAAAGCATGTGAATAAATTATAAATAAATAACGGGACCACTAGCGCTGACAAAGGACATCAAGGCAGAAAGAGTATGGACAAGTGTGCATCTGAGGCTGCCAGGGACATGCATACTTTTGTGCACAATGCCGTGTTAACACTTCCTGTAGCTGGTCCCCAGGGTCCCTGCTCCACTGAGAGGTACAGGTACAGGGTGTTGGGTGAAGCACCCGGGGGCCACACGACACTGTTATCCTGCAGGAACCACTTCTACCTGAAAACTCTGAAGTCAAAGACGAAAGACTGGTCTTTGCTCTGGAGACTTTTCAGACAAAAGCAGGCTTTGGTCATGTGACCGTCTTAAAACTGGTCTCTGAGTAAACAGATACCTTTTGGGCTGCAGAGGGCGGGGTCTACTAGTTAGGATTGCCCCACCCCACTTCCAACTCAGACCTCCAACCTGCTACAGAGGAACAGAGAAATGACTAACAGGAGTAGTGGTGGGCCATGCACATGCTGTAACAATTATAGTGGAAATAGTTCCGGATTATCACGTTCCTGTTTTTATTTAAGGTAGGAGAGAAGATGGGATGGTACTTTCTCTCTCTCTCTCTCTCTCTCTCTCTCTCTCTCTCTCTCTCTGTGTGTGTGTGTGTGTGTGTGTGTGTGTGTAGAGTGAAAAAATAGACAGCTTGAACCACTAGCAAATGCTTCCTCGAGCCCACCAAGGTGGTGCTGACCCCTCTTGCTCACCCTAGTGGCCTCTGCAAGCACCTATAGTCCAGGAAGTGCCCTCCCCTATTGACCTCAAGTTTAGGGGTTCTCACTGAAGTCTGCACAAGTCACTGGAGAAAGTTGAGGCCATACAAAGCTTGTCCAACTTCAGAGAGAACAAGACCAAGGTTGGGCAGAGTTGAAGCCCCAGGGTCCCAGGGTCCTTATAGTCTCACAGCCAGAGATACCAGCCAGAGGCAGGCAGAAGCAGAGGCACAACAGAGGCCAGAGTAGCATTTCAAACTGGAAGGGTTGAGAGACTCCAGGGGTCTGGCAGAGAATCCAGGAGTTCACAGCATGGTCTCCCCCAGAGTACTCCTGTCTCCCTCTAGGAGCCTTGCCCAGGAGACAGGCTCACAGAGCCAACAGTCAGCCAGTGTAGGGGATGAGCCTCACCTCCTTAAGACTCTGATAGCCATGCAGATCAGGCTGTGGCTGGAACAAGGGATCTCTCCTTGTGGATGCTGAGGGGCCTAGGAAAGGAGCTGGAGGACTCCTGCCCATGCGCAGCCAGTGTGTCAACTGAGGTGAGGTAGGGATTTGGAGTTTCCTCTGGAATTTACATGGAGACACTTTGGAGAATCTGCTAGGAAACACAAACAGAAAGGCATGAAGACCCAGAGATGGGCAAGGGAGATGGCTCAGCAGGTCAAAGGTCTTGCAAGCTGAAGCACCTGAGATTGATCCTCAGGGACCCACATAAAAGGTCAGAACCCTCTCCTGCAAGCTGTCTTCTACCTTTATGCACAAGCCGAGGTATATGGCTGTGTGCATACACTCTATTGTTTACACACACACACACACACACACACACACACACACACACACACAGAGTTTTTTTAAGATCAAGGGAAGGAAGCATCCATTGTGGAGGAACTGGAGGGAAAATGTCCAATCCTCCTTCCTGATGGAGGAGACCATGTGAGCTACTTCCTGGTGTCAATTAGTTTGTAACAGGGTGTTGAACCCAGAGATGTTAATTTCTCTCCCATTCTGGTGCACACCTGCATCCCAAAGGGTCTTTCTTCCACCAAGGAAGCCCTGAGCCCTCATTGCTAACCCCTCCTGCCCTGACCAGTCTCCTCACCTCCTGACTGCCCAGAGACGTGCACTGGGTGGGGAGTGGGGCACAGCAACCATCCAAGTGCGCAACCCAGCTGCTCAATTGCGCTCCTCACTTAGAAAATCCCCAGTCAGCCATCTGCAGCCATAACTGTTCTTGGGATGCATTTCAGTTCCCGAATTACCAGTCTTGTTTGTTTGTGTGATAGGCGGAACAATAACACGCATTCCCAATTCCTTGCCAGCTCATTCAATTGTATTTCAGTTTGTATCCTACTGTGGAGTTTACAGAATCTTTGTTTATGAGCATAATAGATTCAACTCCAAAGACAAGAAACATTTTTACTTATGTTTCCATGAAGACCTATTGGGTAAAAAGTGTGATGCTTAGGTACTGGGGACAGAGATGACAATAATAACAATGACTCTTACTGAGCCATTTATTGAGTGTGATGGCCGATTTTGTTAACTTGACATGCCTGGGAAGAGAGAACCTCAGCTCCATCAGACTGGGTATATGTGGGGCATTTTCTTGATTGCTAATTGATATTGGTGGGCCTGGCCCACTGTGGGTGGTACTATCCCCAGGCTGTATAAGAAAAATAGCTGAACCAAGGTGAGCCTGGGAGGGGGGATCCAGGAAGCAATGTTGCTCGTGAATTCCTGTCCCGACCGCCCTAGATGATAGACTGTAACCCAGAAACTGAAGCAAACCCTTTCCTCTCCAAGTTACATTTGGTCATGGTATTTACTGCAGCGACAGAAACCTAACTTGGACATTGAGCATCTAATTATCCTGACAGCCTTGTAGACTGACATTTTTATGTCAAAATTTATCCACTTACCAAGGAAGTAATAGAAGTCACAGAGCCAGGAATTGATAGAGCTGGACCTTGAACCTTAGAACTCCAGCTCATCACTGATTAGCTGTGGGGGATTGGGCTTACTAAAAAGCAGTTTATCATTTAACTCCATTTAACAAGCATTAACTCTGTGGAGAGCATTAAAACTTCAAGTCCCATGAGAGCAAGCTTGTGATTCTCCACTAGTGGCCAGTAGAAATAAAGAGGGCCCCCAATCCTAAAAAGGGGACACACAGGCAAAGAGATAGTGATAACACATGGCGAAGCCTGGGTTGTTCCAGAGATATGGAAATGTGGCAACAGGAGCCCAAGGGGCAACAGAGGGCCCGAGAGGTGACAGTAACCAGTTTATGCAGTGGGTGTCTGTTACCCCAACAATAAACAGAAGAGAAACAGGGAAGAAGTCATCGGTCACCAAGTGGCAACACCATCCACCAAACTTGGGCTGCTGGCAGTACCATCCTCACAGTTAGAGCTTATGGGGGTATTTTATTTGGTTGTTTTTTGTGGTGTATGTGAGTGCATGCACATGTTGCGTACGCATGTGTATGTAGTATGTACTAGTTTAGTACATATCTTCAATGCATGTGAGCCCATACCTATAAGCAGATGGATTGCACACATATGCATGTGGAGGCCCAAAGCCAGTGATGTCTTCTTTGACGGCTCTCTGCTTTACTCGCTGAGCCAGTCTTTCATTGAAACTCATCACCTTGCCCCTGGGAGCCCCTGTCTCTGCCTCTTGGCTGTTGGGATTATAGTCCAGCACAGCTGCCCCTCTTTGACATGGCATCCAGGAATCCAAACCCTGGTCCTCACCCTACTGCAACAGGTATTTTAGCCATCGAGCCATCCACCTCATCCCACAGGTAGGGTTTTGATCAGAGCTTCATGAACACTGCATTTTTTCCCTCTCTCTAATCCATCCTCTCCTTCTCTCCCTCCTGTGTTCTTGCTCCTTCTTGGCGATCTTTTCTCTCCTCCCACTGTGTTCCCATCTCATCTGATCATCTTTTATCTAGTGGCCAACTTTGTGGTCATATTTTTTCCCTTCCCATAACCCGCACATGACGATAAAAAATAAATAAGTTAACGAACAAACCCCATTTCGGATTCTCCAGAGCAAAAGGACTCTGTCAGGACTCAGTCACAGCACAGGCTGGGCTCTGCTGCGCTTGTGTCCTTCTCTCCCGGGTCACAGCACCTCCTCTCCCCCATGCTTCATGTGTGAGTGACTTGTCACCTTCGATACCGGCTTTCCATTCCATCCACTTTCCTTGGGCAGAACTCCGTGCACAGTGCGAAGTGCGCATTCGTACATCCGCTCGCCTGCCCATCATCCATTGCCCCATCCCCAGGACATCCTGCGTCACTGGGCTAACGCTGGGAGGCTGAGAAGAAGGCAGCCCCTTCCTCACACCAGGCACTTAATGTACAAGGACAGCATGAAGGAGTGTGAATCAGAGTTGAAAGCACCTGCCGTGGCGTGAGGGTGTGTGTATGGGCGGGGGATCAGCCTGGGAGGAGATCTTGAGGGGCAATCAGAGAAGGCTCTATAGAGAACTGTGTCAGAGGAAGCAAGCTTTCTGCGCAGGGGCACAGGAGCGCAGGAGCGGTGCTAGCGGAGTCTTTGGGAGCTGAGCTCTCCTGGAGAACAAAAATGGAAGTGCCCCCCACAGGCCTGACCTCCAGAAGCTGCTGCTGGCTTGGTGAGGCGACCTCTGCCTGTGGACCTGGGAGAAAGGAGGAAGGGCCAAGAGGGATCAGAGGCTATAGACATGGAGAATATTTTTAAGTTTTTTTGTTTGTTTTGTTTCTCCCTTTTTAGCACACATGTGGAAGTCAGATGACAACCTGCTGTCGTGTAGATCCTAGATCCTGGGGATAGAACCCAGTTTGTCAGGCCTGGTGGCAAGTACCTCTGATGAGCACTCTTGACCTCAGGGAAACAGAACTTTGGTGTGCAGGACTGTACCAGAGTTTGACTCTGAAAGGAAGAAATAATCATGACAGTGCTTGGAAAGATGCAAGGAAAGACAGACTTTAGGTTTTTATTTGGAGATAGAAGAGATTAGACGGAGGACTCCACTGTCCCCACCAGGGGTAGTAAGAGAAAGCTCACCATTTCCCTCTGGCCTTCTCCCGCATGGGGAGAGCTGGTTCTTCACGATTGTTTATCATAGAACATAGGCCAACAGGCTTCTGCTGTCCCGGGCTCTGCTGGGAAATTTGGGACACATTCTCCAAGCTTCCAAGCTGACTGATACACCAGAGAAGCTTTCATCTGCTGGAGCCAGTGAGTGTGTGTGTGGTGGTTGGTTTCAAAGGGCACCAGCCCAAGAACTTCCATGAGTGGAAGAGAGAGCAACTGACACACCTCAGGGAGCCCTTATAAATGAGTAGGGTGTGAGCAGCAACCCCCACACTTGGGCCTGAGTTTAGCTGTGTTGTGTGTCGGCGGGGGGGGATGTGGCTCTCATTCCATATCCAGACCCAGGGTATTACGTAGCAACCTATTTTCCCCAGACTGATGACAGCGGGAGGTACTGTGGTTCTTTAATTCACTTGTCCGGTGCAGTGTGTTATAGCAATGAGAGACTGGCCATCGCCTTCTCCTTCTCCTTGACCCGTCTCTGTGGTTTCCTAAGCATTCTTCAAAGAGTCTCCAGAGGCGGGAAACACAGTCATGCCACCTTGGGCCACACGCCTAGTAAGTGGTTGATGAAGCCACCGAAAGCGGGGAATGTGGAGAGGGTCACAGGATAGAAGCGTGGGCTGAGCATGCGTGTGCAAATGGGCTCCCATGGGTGAGGTGTTCAGCGCAGCAAACCAAAATCATGGAGCAAAAATCTACAGGATCATCAGGCCCAAAGAACCTCTTTAGACATAGAAGGAAGCTGAGGAGCAGAGAAGGAAAAGGACTCACCCGAGATTACAAAGGTAGGTGACGTAGATAGCCCAAGGCCTTGACCAGCTGGCTTCTGCTGCCTCCCACTGCTTACCACGGTGAGTGCTGCTAGCCTCTGGCAGCTGCTTCACAAGTCCTGATGTAGAAGGACGTTTGCTTTCAGAGCCATTTTTCCCAAACAGTATGACTCAAGGTGGCATGTGCAGGCCTCCAGCCATCTGTGATGGATATAGGTGACACCATTTATAATGGCTGAGTCCCTGCCTAGCTCCTTGCTCTATGGCCAGAGGTCCCAATACCTCTTTGTAAGTCATTACTGTCTTGTTCCGCAGCTGCTGTCCCTGCTAGACCACAGCTCCCTGGGGACCTGGCCAGGTTGTCTTAGTCACCGCATGGCCCTAATGCTGGGCCCTTGAATGGCCCCTGCTGCAGCTAAATTAGTATCTGTGGAAATAATTAATTCATCAATTAATTCTTCCTTGTAAACCCAGCTCTCCAGGTGGAAGGGTTGCAGAAAGCTGACCTCAAGCCCGCCATAACTGTCACCAAAGCAACCCTGTTGCAGACCCTGCTTCCCAGGGAGGGCCAGCCGCGAACCCCCAAACGGCAGGCCATTCCACTGAGCCCAGAAGTGTGGCTAAGCCTCTGTGGAGTGCCCTGGTCAGGCTTCATGGCCAATACCGAGGAGTACATAAACCCAGGCCTTCAAACTAAAGCTAAGATGAAGATTAGTGTAGAGATGGAGGGAAAACCCCAGAGTAGTCAACGGAGGGCCTGGAGGCAGGTGGAGTAGGCGGTGAGGAAGTGGACACGGTAGGCTCAACACTGCACCTACAGCCAAGCTGCTGGAATCCCCAACCCCAAGTCATATACAGGCCAGGCAGTAAGAGGGGTGGCTCAGGTGCATGCCCAGATGCCGCAGGGATATGGGGCCGTGTTTTCCATGATGGCAAGCCTCTGCCAAGCAAGCGATCACTTGCTGCTTGGCACAATATAGACTCAGTGCTGCCAGAACTTTCAATGTTTCACAGGAAGAAAAAGAAAATCCAAATTTTCAAAAGATTTCTCTCAGTTTTTCAATGTTGTTAGTTAATAGGGAAAAAAAGTGTCTAAATGCTGTGAGCGTGTGAGAATTAAGTTGAAAAACTTAAAATGTTCCCAAAAGACACACGGAAGACTTATGCAAAAATAAAGGTATACCATGTACTTGGATAGGAAGATGTGACACCTGTAATTAGTTACTTCTGTCGTTGTTGTGAGAAAACTCCTAACAAAAGCAACCATTGGGAGGAAAGGTTCATTTTGGCTCACGGTTAGAGGGCACAGTCCACTACAGTGGGAAGCCATGTCAATGGAAGAGTCAGAAGCCATGGCAACAGGAGCATGGGAAGCCATGGCAATGGGCGCTGGGGCCAGCTATCCTAGTGCCTCTGCCATTGGGAAGCAGAGAGGTGGGTGCTGTCTGTCTCCTTAGGAGATTCTAGGTCCTGCCAAGTTGACAGTATGAAGCATCACAGTATCATAAGTATCACAGTGCCACATTCACAGTGATGCTTTGTAGCAATTGGGGGGAAACAGATAACGTGAGTCTAAAGTGCATAAGGAAAGAAATAACAAATAATAAAAAGAAAATTGCAAAAGAGGAAGCATAAAGGGTACAGGAGGCTACTGGTAGTAGATAGTGAGGGTCGTCCAAAGCTTGACTAGTTCAAATAGCACATGAATAAACAGGGTGGAACAAAGAGAAGTCTAGAAACAAACAAGAATAAATACAGGAATTTAAAAGATGGCAAAGACAAGACACCAAGATGAAAGATGAGCTGTCAAGATGGGACAGAGGTTGTTTAAATGGCGGGGTAACCAGGCAGATACCTAGGAAGATTACACAGGCTCCCCAGCCTTTGTGTACCCCCATCTTCAGTTAAAGACCACCGTCCACTGGAGCCACCCCTGTGAGTTGTTCAGGATCCACTTTCTGCGTCTGGAAGGAAGGTCTGGGGCATTGATGGACTCTTCCCTCGCTGCTGTATCTCAGTGCCTAGGACCACATCTGACTCGTGGTTGTTGACAAATATTTGATGACTGAAGCTGAATAAGAGGATCCAAAGTCTAAATGTTAAAATCACCTTCCAAGTAAAGGAAAAGGGCACCGGGGGGCAGGGGAGGATGTGCATACACTCTGAGAAAACATGCTACGTTCTAAATATTATACAACTCAAAAGCCTCAGAAGAATTTTTATCAGTTTTGATTATAGAAAACAATTCTTCAAACCAAAACCCATCATAATTAAAGACAAAACTAAGAGACAATCTGGTTTTTTTTTTTTTAAAAAAAAAACATATTTTTTATACTAGTCAGGGGCTACTAACCTACTGTAAAAAGAGACCTTTTAGAAAAAGATAACAAGAGAGAAAAATTGGCAAAGAGTGCAAATAGAAATTCACTAAAAGTTGTTCATTCTTATTCATGATATGAAAATTGCAAATTCAAATTCCAACGAGACACCAGTTTTCATCTACTAAATTGGCAAGATCTCACGTCTCCACAGTGCACAGAAGTGGTGAGGATGCACAGAAACAGAACCCCGCCCCCCCAAATCACACAGGACCATAACCTGACTTCCTGTAACAGGCAGTTCAAGGATGCCATCAAAATGGTAAATACTTACAGCCTTTGACTCAGAAATATCACCTTTGGTGATAAACTAAACGATCTACAGATGTGCTCATCTGGATTCCAAGCAAGCTGTGACAGGCTGGATGGACAGGGCTGTATTATTTAGCATAGAAAGAAAGACTGGCAACAACCCCAGTCCCTTTGTAGAAGGACAATCAAATCACAGCAGCCCTCCATACAGCAGGACAGTGGGCTCTGCAATGCCATGAAGCCTTGACATGCTAACTCAGAAAGATCTCCAGAACTCCGTTAGCTGAAAATCCAGTGTAGACTGGTATCACAGTGGACTACCATTGGCATGACCATATATACACATACCTGCATGCGTGCACACACACACACACACACTGCACACCAAGTCATACATGTCAATATCTAGACTGTCTCTGGATGTGTGCACAGGACTCTAGCAGTATCACCTGCCCTATGGAGGAAATGTGATGAGATGAACTGTAAAAAATTAGAACCCCCCCATCTTCTGGCTCACTGTCTTTTTCATTGTTCTATCGCTGTGAAGAGACACCATGGCATGGCAACTCTTAAAAAGGAAAACATTTAATTGGGTCTTACAGTTTCAGAGGGTTAGTCCATTATCAGCAAGGCAGCACACAGGCAGATATGGTACGGAAAGAGTTAAGAGTTCTTTATCTGGATTGGGAGAGAGAGAGAGAGAGAGAGAGAGAGAGAGAGAGAGAGAGAGAGAGAGAGAGAGAGAGAGAGCGCCAGCCATTGGGCCTGACTTAGGTTTTTGAAACCTCAAAGCCCACTCCCAGTAACACACTTCCTCCAACAAGACCACAACTGCTCCCACAAGATCAAACCTAATAGTGCCACTCTCCGGTGACCAAACATTCAAATCTACGAGCCTCTGACCTCTATTCTCATTCAAACCACAACACCAGTTATTTTCTTGCCTACTTAATAGTCCAGGGTGGGCATCTTGCTAAACAAAATTTGGGGGATCCCAGCTGATGGTGCAACACCATCTTTTAACAGAAGACTTCAGAGTATGTAATTACCATCCAGAGTGGGCAGAACTGGAATAGTACATAGGGGAGATCTCCTGGGCCAGGCCTGAAAAAATAGTCTCGTGTTCTATGGGTTTGTCATCAACCGCAGGACTTAGTACAAGGGATGCTGGAAAGTACACACACTGTGATAAAGGAGAATGGATTTTGGTGGCGAGCATCAGTCTCCACTGAACCAACCTTCTGTATGTTTTGCTTTTGTTTTGTGTGATTTTGAAAAGAAGTTTTCATTATGTATTCCAGACTGACCTGAAACTCAAGACTCATAATCCTCTGGCTTCAACTTCCTAAATGCACAATGACACTCAACTTCCTTCTGTACTTTTTGAACTTTGAAATACATGTTATATGCATATAAATACTTATATATATACACATATATATACACACATATATATGTATGTGTGTATATATATAAAGAACACAAATAATAGTTTTTAAAAACTGAGTTAGGTTTGTCCTGAGAGATTCCAATTAACAATTCTCAGATACATAGTATTTGCTTATATAAAAGTGACAATTCTTGTCACTGAGAAAAATAGTAGATTTTTCTTGGAGAAAAAATGACATTAGATAAAAAGAGTAACCACTGGAGAAAGACATAAAAGCTATCGCTTTATCTCACCCTGTGGCTCATGAAAATACTTAAGATGCACCAAGGAATTAAACATAAAAAAAGAAACAATAAAAAGTCTTAGAAGAAAACATAGCCTAAGAGAAAATGTCTTTTGAAGACTTGGGGCTCCATGGGGACTAATAAGTGTGAGCATGTGACAATGACAAAAATGGGATAGAGTCAAAAGACAACAGACTAGAAGGAAATGTTTGCCCTATGGTGAAAGACACAGGAAACATAGCTACTGTTGTGAGGGTTCCTCCCCCGGGACACCATCAGCAACGTCTGCCCATTCCTTATAAAATATAGCAAACTAGTAAGTTTATCGGGCAAACTTATAGAGCATGGGATAGACCTACCCTTCTAACCATATTGTCACACACTTGATGGTAGTGGGTTTGTTTTCTTATAAGTATGTGTGTGTGTGATGTGTATGTGTGTTTGCATGTATGAAGATGCATGTAGGGGGTGCATATGCATGTGAGGCCTGAGGCTGTCAATCATGTCTTGGTTGCTCCACCTTACACACTGAAGCAGGGTCTCTCAGCTGAATCTGCAGCTCATGGATTTAAGCTAGCCAGCTTTCCCGAGTGTCCCATATCCACGTCACGTGCTGGGATTATAAGTAAAATGCCAGTCCCACCCTGTTTTTATTACAATGCTTATGACGCAACATGAGTGTGGAGATCAGAAGACAACTTTTGGGAGTTTGATCCCTCCCCCTCTTTCTGTCTCTGTCTCTGTCTCTCTCTCTCTCTTTCCCTCCCTCCCTCCCTCTTCTTTTTTCCCTCCCTCCCCATTTCCCTCTCTGTATCTCATTTTAAATTACCTGACTGCTAGGCTGAGCAGAGCAATTACTGCCCATTGATCGGATCAATCTTTAGGGCCTGGGGACTGCCTTCTAGGTTCATTAAATGACTGTTGTTTCTCCTGACCATAGGATTCAATACATCTGTAGATGAACGCCACAGCCCAGGCTCCTCGGGTATGGAAACTTTGCTCTCAGAAGTCATCAAAACCCATGCCTAGGCATCTACTGATCCTACCCTGCTATGCCCCTTTGCCTTCTTGACCCCTCTGATAGCCAACTGTGTTTGGGGGCTGGGCAGACTCCTCTGGGGACCCAAGTGTGACTTTGGACCTGGCTGTGAGGAAACTGTTCCATGAGTGCACGTGGCAGCTCACTGTCTGCAGTCCTGGGACCCTGGCGTGGCTGTGAGTTCTGTCACTATCCCCGTGGCACTTGTCAGTCACTGTCAACATGGCATTCTGTTTTACCATTCATCACACATGTCTTTGGAACATACTGTCCCTCATGCTTGCTGTAACCACCAAAGCCCGACATCAGACCAGCAGAGAAGTTATCAATGAAGAGGCAGGTAAAAAACGAGACCTCAAGACAGTGGGACATTAATCACTCAGCTGATAGGAGCACCAGGCCATCCCACAATGGGAACCAGGGGCTGGAGGGTAGCAACGTTGGGTCTCCAACTCATGACTGAGTCATATTTTTATTGCTTGTTTCTTTGGTTTGGTTTCTAAAGCAGGTTCTTGGGATACAGCCCTGGCTAACTTGTACTGCTCAGGCTGGCTTTGAATTTCCAGTGAACTTCTTGCCTCCACCTCCCGAGTGCTGGCACTACAAAATGGGTGCCACCATGCTCAACTACATCTGCATTATTTTAAATCACTACATTTGTAACCATTTTGTTATGGTAGCAATAGGAGCCCAGAAGAGCTTAGCAATTGCTGGAGTTAATGTACCACACTTCTAGAAACCATTTAGAAATACTGGAAAGTTGGTGCCATTAAAGATAGTTTGGAAATCATTACTCTGGACGGATGGCAGCCTGGGAAGAAGGACTGAGTCATCCAAGGAGATTGCTTCAAGAAAGAAACAACTGCTGAATTTTTGATTTGCCCGGTACCAGATCTGTGCATCTGGTGAGGGAGAACTACCTCCCGGGGGATGCCATCTCTTCCCAGTGCTCCTTTCCCCCGTAACCTCCACTTCAGGGAGCACCTGCTATGTGCTGAGGCTACTTATCTGCTCTGTGTCATATCTCCACCACGTCCCAAAGCTTGGGTATAGACATGGCATGGGGCAGAGTATGGTAAATACTAAGTGGGAGGACATAAACACAGCTCATTATGCTTGGTGACAAGTCAGACACCATGGACAGCTATTAGCCGGTCCATGAATTTGAGATACATGAGTTAGTCAAAGGCATAGGAAACAGACAGCATAGTCGTGCTGGCCAGAGGCTCTATGGGGGGTGATACTAGAGTCCCGTGGATCCAGAGTTCTGTGTGAATGGGGCAGAAGCTCTGAAGTTGGATGCGGACAATGGATGCATAGTGGGGAAATTGTTAATGCCACCGAACTGCACACTTAAGCATTATGGTAAGCCTTATGTACATTTTGTAGCTGTATTAAAAATTAGCCAAAAATAAATAAAAAGGTAAAGAAAAGGGGGGGGGGAGAAGACAGAGAGCCTGTGATGGTGATAGCCAAAGAACAGTGGTGCCTTTGGGGAAGTGTCCAAAACACTCCTCCTTCTGGCCCCTAAAGCCTTTCGTGCCAGGATCTGAACAACAATTTTCTCACAAGCACCATGGATCTGGAAATGAGTGACAGGTCACAGGGCTCTGCAATTATGTTACCTGAAACTGTCACCTTCCAACACCAAAGCTGACACCATGAGTCACTGCTTCCTGAGGGAGAAGTGGGGCAGGGCAGGGTTGTGGGGTCCCAGGAAAGATGCTTCTGGGAAGCCTGGGGTGACAGGGGGCTGCTCAGCAGAACTGGGGTATGATAATGGGTATAACGGCTGGGAGGACAGCAGGGCCTTCCAGCAGGGTTCATGCAGGGACAGTGGTTCCATAGCAATGGTTTATGTGTTGGATTCGTTAACGGAGAGACACAGCGTATTGTCCTCTGCAAAGTTTGTACTTGAGACCCATACAGTAGAGCTACTAAAATGTCATCAAAAAATCTCAATCTCTTTTAGAGCTCCATTTTTTTTCTTTTTTTTCTTTTTTTGGTTTTTCGAGACAGGGTTTCTCTGCAGCTTTTTTAGAGCCTGTCCTGGAACTAGCTCTTGTAGACCAGGCTGGCCTCGAACTCACAGAGATCCGCCTGCCTCTGCCTCCCGAGTGCTGGGATTAAAGGCGTGCGCCACCACCGCCCGGCTTCCATTTTATTTTTAATCGTGTGTATGTAAAGTTAGATGAAATGGAATATTCTCACGAGTGCAGATACCCATGGAAGCAAAGATATCAGACTTCCTGGTACAGGAGACTGTGAGCCCCTCAATTCAAGTGCTGGGACCTAAACTTAGGTCCTCTGCGAGAGCAGCCAGCTAGTGCTCTTAACTGCTGATCTCTCTCTCCAGTCCCTCATGATGGTTTTTAGTGTCAGGGTCTCTCTATGTAGGTCTGGCTGTCCTGGCTGGAACTTATTATGTATGTAGACCAAGCTGGCCTCAAACTCACAGAGATCAGCCTGCCTCTGCCTCCTGTGTGCTGGGATTAAAGGCGTGCGCCACACTACCCTCTCACTGTGATGTTTTAAGTAAGCTTATGATTTTGTGTTTGGTGACATCATAGCTATCCTGGGCTGCATGTGTCCTGCAGGCTGCACACACTTGTTGGACAGTACCCCACCTTACACACACACACACACACACACACACACACACACACACACTCTTCAACCAAAATTGTAACAAAACTGTTACAGAATTTCACAAACACACACACAAAGCATGATCTTGATTTCAAAATGTCAAATAACAGTGCAAGAACAAAAATAGGAACCATTGTGATGTACTACATCCTATTTTTTATTTCTATATTTTATTTAATGAACACTTGCCACTTTTATAAAAGCAGTCAGAATGTTGTGGCTTTGCAGAGCCATGTTGTGACAGCGGCGACAGGCCAGACCTGAACAAGTGTGACAGCAGCAGCTGTAGTGGCCTGTGTGTCTGCACTTCCCAGATCTGCATGTTGAGGTCTTGTCTCCCAAGTGAAGGCATCAGTTCAGTAGGTAGAGTCCTCATTAATGGAACCAAGGTCCTTGTCAAAGAAGCCCCAGAGGGCAACTTTGTCCTTCTCACCTCATGAGGACACAATGAAAGGGTGTCATCTAGGAAGTGCCTTGATCTTAGACTGTGAGAAACAGTCTCTGCCATCTAGAAGATTCCCCAGCTATGAAACCTTGTGAGAGCAGCTCAGACTAAGACAGTAACTAGGAAGAAAGCTGTGCCCAGGTAAGGGACTCAGAGGATGAGGAACAGGGTAGTATTTAGGGACCAGAGTGGTGGCAGGCACCAGAAACCCAAAGGGTTCACACACAAGGGTGTTCAGTGCAACGCTCCTAATAGCAAAGCAAAACTAGAAACACTGCTCACCAGAGTCAAATAAAAGATGATGTGGTCTCATACCCTGTGATGTCATGCAGCAATTAGCGAATGCAAAACAAGCCAGCACACTGCCAAAGCCGCACTTCAAGAGCAAGACTAATTTGTCAATGACTTAAGGGCCTCCCATAGCCACCTGAGAGAGGACTGCTCATAACCACGGTTGGGTGGAGCCAACCTTGTTCCAAAGTTATACAGCAGCAATTTAACTATATAGGTTTCAGCAAGATGGCTCAGTGAGCAAAGATGCTGGCGACCAAGCTTGATGATCTTAATTCAATCCCTAAGGTTCTCATGGCAAAAGGAAGGAACCGACCCCTGAAATGTGTCCTATGATCTCTACATGTGCACTGTGGCATTGGGACCTACACTCAGACACAATAATAGTAAGTTTTGATTTTTAAAAGAATTTTTATGTTTGTTGAAGATAAAATTTCTTCTTTTAGAAACATCCCAAAAGAAAGTATCTAAAAATTGGCAAAGTATACCACCACACTGTTGCCTATAATAGTAGAGAAGACAAAGGGATCCAGGCAAAGGCCCAACCCTAAACTACAGCACAGTAAAATACAGTGCAGCCCTGTGATGGGATGTGAGGGGGCATCACAATATGCTTTGAGAGCCAGGGATGGTGGCACACACCTGTGACCCCAGTACTGCAGAGGCTGAGGCAGGAGGCAGAGAGTTCAAGGACAGTCTGGACTACATGAAGGACCTGTCTCACCAAAACACAAAGCAAAAATGTATGTTCTGGTTATTTGATTATTTAAAATACTATAGAAAAACACTGCGACACAATGTTAAGCAAAATAAAAATAGTCAAATTATATATCGTGCAGTATCATGCAGGAAAAAGAAAATATTATTAGGTAAAAGGGAAAACAAATGTGTTTAATATAGTTCTGCTAGCTGCTTCTGGGTGCCAGTGTGGCAGTGGGGGTGCCACTGGCTTCTCTCCTCTCCTCCGAACTGGAAATAATCTTGAGCAAAGATTGAATATGATTTGGGTGATTATGAAAATAATAGGCCCAGTGAAATGGTTCAGGGGTAAAAGTGTTTGTCACAAAAACCTGAGAACCCAAGTTCAGCCCTTGGAACCCATAGTGGAAGGAGAGAATCAACTCAGAAAGTTGTCTCTGATCTTCACATGCAAGTCATGGTACGTGGGCATGCAAACTCATCCGTGCACATCACACACACACACACAGAGAGAGAGAGAGAGAGAGAGAGAGAGAGAGAGAGAGAGAGAGAGAGAGAGAGAGAGAGAGAGAGAGAGAGAGAGAGAGAGAGAGAGAGAGAAAGATGTCTGGCTAGAGAACGGAATGAAGACATGCAGAAAAGTAGGATGATGTGTCCAGATTGTTCTTTTAATACAACCAGCTGTCAAGAAAAGAATCTCGAAGTTGGATGGTGTTACACTGGGTGCAAGTCCCAGAGTAAGATGAGTGTTCACCTAGTGTTTGCTTGTTTTTGTGTCTGAGGTGAAATAAACGGGACTGATTCTCTGGCTCTGCAGTAAGCACCAGCAGAAATGAGGGTGTGAACACAATGCAGAGAAACTGCAGATGAGCTTGGTCCCAGGCCAGCGAGACCCAGGGGGCCCCTCTCACTTTAAATCCAAACTGATAAAGGTCATTCTGGACACTAGCAGAAGCAGAGAGTTAGTCTTGGCTCCAGGGTCAAGGTAGCCTGCTGTCACTTCACCTCCATCCAAATAACTAGCTTAGGAGCTGGAGAGGTGGCTCAGAAGTTCTATCAGAGGGTCCAGATTTGGTTCCTAGCACCTGCGTGGGAGCTCTGTAGCTCTAGTCCCAGGAGATCCAAAACCCTCTTCTGACCTCTGTGAGAACCCTGGCAATGTGTAGTGCACAGACACACATGCAGGCAGAACACCCATATGTATAAACAAGAAATCTGTAGGAAAAACAGCTGGCTGAGTCAGGAAAAAAATCAGAAAGTGGATGCCTCACTCCGGGAGCTACGTATGACTGAAAGCGTGGGTCCATGCAGCCTGGAGTCCAGGCTTCCCAGCTAATCCCATTTCTTCTTTTATAAACACAATACCAAAACAGGCGGTGTACCTGGCAGAGTGGGGTAGACCCATTCTTGTAGAAGGAGCGGCGGGCTGTGTCCCGCCACCCGGCTAGCTTTGCCCAAAATAATTACACGGAAACTGTATTCATTTAAATACTGCCTGGCCCCTGGCCCATTATCTGTAGCTTCTTATTGGTTGATTTTCATATCTTGCTTTAACCCATATTTAGTAATTTATAGAGCACCACGAGGGGTGGCTTACCAGGAGAGGTCTTAACCTGTGTCCATCTCAGAGAGGAGAAGCATGGCTACTCACTATGGGGACTGCCTGAAGTGTCTCCCCAACTCTGCTTCCTTGTTCCCACAATTCTGTTCTGTCTACTCCGCCTGCCTAATTTTCTGTCTCTTAAAGGGCCAAGGCAGTTTTCTTTATTAATTAACCAATGAAAGTAACATAGACAGATAACTCTCCTCCATCACATTCTGTTTTTAAAAGACTCTTAAGGAGGAAAAGATGACAGGCAGGATTTCCCTAGCCAACCAATGTATCTCCATCTGAGACAAATTGAGGGGTGAGCATGAAGATATTCCCTGGGATTTGATCACAGAAAGCTCATCACCCAAGCCACACTCCTGGGAAAGAATATTTCAGAATGTGTCTCAGTCCTCTGAGAAACAGCTCAACACTAAGGATTTAAGAAAGGTTACAGAAGAAGACAAGAGACCAAAGCAGACTTGAGTGCTTGACCAAGATTACCAGATGAATGCAGGAGGGAGAAGTCCTTCATCAGAAGAGGTTCTCTGTACTAAAACAAACAAACAAACAAACAAAAAAAGCAGAAGAGGAGCTGGGAAAATGGCTCAGTTTAAAGTGTTTGCCCCACAAGCATGAGGATCTGAGTTCAGATCCTGGCACCCACATAGCAAGACATAGTATACAGTGTCATTGCTGGGAAGGGGAGAGGAGGATCCCTGGGGCCCACAAGCCTGCCAGTTTCAACCCATAGCTGAACCTTGTTTCAGAATAATAGTGATAATAATGATGATGATGATAATAAATAATAATGTGACAACGACAAATAAAGTGGAAAATTATTGAAGATGTCTAATGTCTGCACATACATGTTTGTACCCATGCACATGTGTACACACATACACACACAACTTAATGGCTAAGCTCTCATTTGATTAACAAGTTAAGCATTGGGTAGAGACATGAAAAATTCAAGGTAGAGTGTAATGCACAGCTTCCACAATCTACCAAGGTTGCAAACTGCCATGTTTACCAAAGTCAACCTTTAGGAACATAGGGCTCATTTAAAACATAGTGTCTGACAGAAGATGGCATGCCCACATCAAGTTAACCTTTTCTTTACTTTGTGTATGCATGTGGTGGCGGAAGACACAGGCGCCACAAGGCAAGCATGAAGGTCAGAAGGCAACTCCTAGGGGAGCTGGTTTTGTCCTTTCAACAAGTGGTCCTCTTGGAAATCACACTCAGGCCTTCAGTCTTGGTGGCAAGTGCCTTTGCCAAATAAACCATCTCACCAGCCCCAAATTTCTGAAATATTATTTGTTCATAATAACTCACTACATTTAAACATGGTCTTGATTGCTTGTTTATATCTTTTGTTTTGTTTGAGACGGGATCTCTCTATGTAGCCCTGGCTGTCCTGAAACTCTTCATGTAGACCAGCTGGCCTCTAGCTCACAAAGCTCTGCCTGCTTCTGCCTCCCAAGTGCTAGAATTGAAGGTGTGTGTCACTACATGCAGCCCCTAGTCTTGATTTTGAAACCTCAGAAAATGAAGAATACAAAGACCTTTTTAAAAAAAAAAAAAAACACGGGGAAGAAGCCAACAGCCAAATTACAAGTTGTAAAACCCCATTAAAATCAGTCCTAAGAATAGCCCTAACAACCGCAGCTTAATTAATGCCTACAAAGGGCCAGGTGTGGACAGGTTCCCAGGAGGCGTTACTTCATCCCCCAGTGATGCACTGGGCAGATGAGGAAACCAAGACTTAGGAGGATCATGTGGAGACATCCTGAATCTTAATAAGACAAACCTAAGTGGAGGGTGGACCCATTTTCTAAATGGGCTTTTAATTGTCTTCCTACTATGTGCCAATCACACGGTGTTCAGGTAAGAGAAAGAGCAATGTAGGCCACAGGAAGGCAAGCTGAGATGCCTACAGGGCCATCAGTAGAGGGTTTTGAAAGAAGGCCAGGGAAGGTGGGACCAAGAGGGAGTTGGAAGATTAGGAGAGTCTCTTGGGGGCAGGGGTCCAGAGACATGTTCTTTTGTTTGGGAAAGTAGGGATGAGTGAGTGGATGAATGTGCAGATAGGTGTGCACCTGTGCACAGACACATGTGAGGGTCAGAGGTGACACTGGGTGTCTTCCTCAATTGTTTCTTCACGCTTATTTATTTATTTATTTGTTATTTTGGTTTTTCAAGACCAGGTTTCTCTGTAGCTTTGGAGCCTGTCCTGGATCTGGCTCTGTAGACCAGGCTGGCCTCGAACTCACAAAGACCTGCCTGCCTCTGCCTCCCGAGTGCTGGGATTAAAGGTGTGCGCCACCACCGCCTGGCTGTTTCTTTTTGTTTGTTTGTTTTTGTTTTTGTTTTTCCACACTCTAATTTTTGAGATGGGATCTCTCGTTGAATCTGAAACTCACTTATTGGTTAGACTGACCTCAAAGATCCTCCTGTCTCCATTTTCCCAGCTCTCCAATTTCAGGCACACATCCTTTGGGATCCAAACTCAGGTCCTCTGTTCTGTGGGTAACACTTTAGCCCGGATGTATGGGAACTGGAGGCGGAGGTGTGTGGGAGGATGCCGACAGGCCGCTAAAATTTCTAGTTGGGTAGACAACCATTGTGAAGGGGAACAAGACACTCTGAGGAGCCAAAATAAGGACATCAGCAAAAGTTAGCATAAGCAGGGGAGGGTTCTGAGAGCCGGTGGGACAGAAGCTCAGCCTAAAGGGACATGCCAGCTGGGCAAGCAGGGAAGCCCCAGTCATGGAGTCTGGCGTCGTAGCCACATTCTGCAGTGTTTCCAAACAGCAAAGGTAGGAGGAATGCACAGGCCATCTGTAGAGACGGTTACCTTATGGTACCAACCAGCTTCGTATACGGTGCTTGGGGAAATGCAGCCGCAAAGGCAGAACTGGATCCGAACTGAACCATACAAGGTGGCCATGTGGCGAGGTCCAAATAGGTCACATGACAACATTTTCACAAGACGCCACCCAACACATAGCGGGAATCTCATTCACAATTTCTAAAATGAAAACAAAGTGTGTGTGTGTTTGCACACACGACAGGGGGCAGCTGAGGTGGGGGTGGAATGAGCAAGACCACTTTTATTTGTTTCTATTAGCTTGTTTGATTAGCATATACTAATTATATGTGATCGGCTTCATCAGGACATTTTCATACGTGAGTATAAAATATTTTTGTCCTATTTGCCCTTGGTTTCCTTCTTGCTCCACCCACAACTGATTCCCTTTCTCTCCCAGCTAGCCCTCTCTGCTTGTCAGTAGTGCTTTGAATGACCCAATCAATTTATTTTCACTTTAACAACACGGAAGCTAGACAAGAAGGAAGATACAAGCCTGAAAAGATGCCCTATGGCTGACCAGATCCCTCCCCATGTAAATTGTGTGTGTGTTTGTTTTGTGTGTGTGTGTGTGTGTGTCTGTGTCTGTGTCTGTGTGCGGGGGGGGGGGTGGATGTGTAGCCACTATCATGCCAAGTATGCACCTGGTGCATGGGGTGGAGGGCAGGGGGTCAGAGGACAACCTCTGGTGTTTGTCTGTGCCTTCTATGACGTTTAAGACATTTCTTATTCATGCTTCATGCACCAGACTGGCTGGTACGTGACCTGAAGAGTCTGTCTCTGATCCCCACCGAGTCACAGAGCCCTGGGATGACAGTCACAAGCTTCCATGAGAGCTGGGGATCTGAACTCAGGTCCTCACACTTCATGGCGAATACTTGCCCCACTGAACCGTCTTTCCGGGTGAGATCAGTCAGATATAAGAATAAGATCTCTTGCCTTAAGACTCCATTCTTTTGGAGTCTAACGTGACTTAAGGTCAGGTCAGTGTTGTTTTCAGCTTTCCCTGTGACTCAGGGTCACCTCCATCCACCAAGTCACCCACGTCTTTACACAGACCCCTCTTCATCTAGAACCTCTGAAGCACCTGCCCCCAACAAGGAGGCCCCAGCTGGGGGCTGGGGGTGCAGTTGGGGGCAGGGACTCTTAATGCCCCACTGTTTAGAACGGATTAAGCATTCACTTTTATCTGGATTATTATTTTTTCCCATGAATATAAGCCATTTTGCATTTTGGAGCCCTTCTGCAAACAGAGCAGTTTGTCTTTGTGTTTTCTCATTTAAAAACAAATATTTGCCTGCCAAGCAAATACTGTCTCTTAGGATGTGCTATTAATAGGATAATTAGGCAGCCGGTAATGAAAAGGATTGCTGGTAATTATGGCAAGATTTGTTTTGGCATTTGAAGGCAGCAATAGAGGCTGGAGTGCTAAAATCTACCTTAGAGTTAATTAGCACAATTAGAACACACCTGAAAAAATAGCCCAGCTAACAACACTTGCTTTTAAAGTGACAGTGCCTAGCACTCCCCAGGCTGCGTGGGCAGTGCCCCACCCCCAGGCATTTCTAAGGTAACAGTGTGGGACACAAGATAGAATCTGCCTAACCTTTGTCTCCAAGGCACCCCTTCTCTGTGGCCTTTCTTGTCTCCAGGTCACACCCATCACCCCCTCTCTGATCTATAAGTCATTTCTCCTTAGGGGTTCCTAACTCTTTCAGCTAGATATGGTTATGTTCTTTCTCTCGGCTTTCAGATAAGGAAATTGGGGAGCAGAGACACCCACGGTGTCCAAGGTCACAGGCAAAATCAGAGGTTATACGTAGGGTGAGGGGGTCACAGAAAAGGTCAGAGGTAACAGCCTACATCCAAGAAATATTAAGGGACAGATGACTCAGAAGAAAAAAAAAAGAAAAAAGCAGACTTTCGGTTCCCGCTGGGATCTCTGGCATTGGTCTTGCTGAGTCACTCATGACTGAAGTAGGACTTCAGATCCTCCGACCTGCAGTCTTGCTCAGTGTCACTGGTAACACGATGAGCCTGAAACATAGAAAAGACTCGGTTAGGAAAGATTCTCAGCTGGGAGTATAGCTCAAGGGAAGAGCGCTTGCCTGGCATGTACAGGCCTTGGGTCTGGTTCCCAGTATCGCCAAGAGAAGGGATTCTGTCAAGTCTGCTTTCCCATCAACCCTTTCACGTGACATTCTTGGCAAGACTTCCTGCGGCAGCCAGGTGGATGCTGGGGAACCAGGGAACACATCTCACCTGTGTGGGTTTGCATGCACATGACTTTGAATAGGTACACACGTGTACATGTAAGCACAGGAAGCGCTTTAAGGAGACAGCACTGGGCGTGCTGATGCGTATTTGCGATCCCAGCACCAGGGAGGTTTGACTGGTTGGGGCCAGACTGGCCTGGGGAAAAGGGGCCAGGGGAAGAAAGAAAGAGAAGGAAGGGAAGAAAGACAGCCAATTTAAGGAGAGCTCTGACATCACAAACAAGTCATTCAGTATCTTTAAAGTCTGCATGCCCTTATCCCCCCAAACAGGAATAAAACGACTCTCCGCCTCCTCAGGTTGTCCTTGCAAATCCACCATGAGACAGTGAGGCTCATGAGCACAGTCTGGCTGCCCATTTGTGGACGATTCTCCTCACCCTTGGGTGCCTGGTTGCTCCAGTTACCCTTACCCTGTAGGGGGGCGGGGTGGAGGGCTGGAGAATCTGGGAGAACACACCTTACATCCTTCTGGGATCTGTCAACTCTATTCTCAACACAAGGTAAATACTGAGTCATGAAATCCCCCGAGAGAGAGGGAGGAGAGGCGGAGCACGCTTGAGATTTTCAGCTGTAGCCCTCACTGTCTGCAACAATATTCCCTCTCAGTTGTAAACAATAACAGAATCCATTTGTACCATGCTATTGTACTTTTAGAAGTTGTGTCTACTTTTGAGAGCAACAACATAAGGTGTTTTCTCATCATTGTTCCAAGATGGCAGGCACTGGGGCTCAGAGAGGCTAGGTAACATGTCCTTGGCCACACAGCCAAGATGAAATCTGACCTCACTGGTCCCAAACCCAGACTCATTTCGTTGATCATGAACTTAAGGATTTTGGGTCATAACACACAAGTTTCCCAGTAACTGTCAAACCTCTCTACCAATACCCCATAGCTACTATGTATTAGGAAGGATCGGAAGAGAAATTCTGTTTTGTAAACAGAGCTCAAAGAAGAAAACCTCTCACATTAAAAAATGAAATCTGTGTCCCAGGCAGTAGCTAGATTTGCACTGATTAATTAGAAAATTGCATTTATATAACCCCTTAATCTGTATTTATGTGTTGCTAAGGGTGCAGCGAGCTGGGCAGGGAATTACACCCAGATTAGCCTTGATCTATAAGCAGCCTAGATGGAAGCTGCTTTCCTCCAGGAACAGGGAAAATCAAAGGATTTGGGGCAGAGAACCCTGGTGAGGACCCCTTCTCCCATGCTGCATTGGACCTAAGTCTCCAGGGCCTCTAAGTGCAAACCAGCATCCTTCACGCCACCTCCCTGGTCCAAAGGAAAGCAGAGAATACTCACAGAGCTCATTTCAAGCTAAGTGTGGCCTCTGGTTTCCTAAACAAAATTGGTTTTATTTTTCTCAACATGTGCTCAGCAAGATTAAAGTTCCGTCCACTGTGAGGCTTAGCTTGGGCTTTTTTCAAAGTGGTTCGTGCCCCGACGAGAGGAAGGGGGGGTAGTGTGGGGGCTGGGCCTGAAATCCTGTTTATTGAATCCAAAAAAAAGATTTTTTAATGAATAAAGGATATTGAAGTGGGATCCCTGGTGCTTTTGACATTTCAAGGAGAGGTTTTTTTTAAAACCACAATAAATCATTGTTAGGTATTTTCATTGATTGTTGCTTTCTTTATTATTTTTATTATTATTATTATGTTGTTGTTGTTGTTGTGTGTATTTATGAACAAGCCCTAGATATCCTCTGTCTCTGCCTCCCCAGCACATACCACAGTGCCTAGCTGTTTATGTGGGTGCTAGGAATTCAAACACAGGTCCTCATCTCTTTGTGTACCAAGCACTTCACCAACTGATCCATCCCATCTCCTTTGTTTTATTTCTTCTCCTCCTCCTACTTCTTGCTCTGCCAACAGATGAACAGATGGACATCAGCGGAGAGCGATGTGGCGGTTTCACCCTTCAGCGTGAAAGGCAGTCTAACTTTGTGGGTTCGAGGAATAGCATGGGGTACTGGCTTCCCAAAGAGCCAGGTAGTTCAGACTGAACTCCCAGGCGCCTTTGGGGAAGAGGTTGGTGTCACTGGAGTTAGGCTCCAGGACAAGGACCCTCCAGGAAGTTCAGCACTGAGCTGAGTCTAGTGTGGTTTCAGGTACAGACCTTGACTAGCTTGTCAGATCCTATCCCCATCTGTTCTGTTGAAGGGAAGAGAGAGAGGACTACATAGCCTTGTTTATAAGAAGGCTTCCATTGACTCCCTAAGCAGTGAAAAGCTTTTCCAGGGCTCTCTTAGGCTCCTCAGGACAGCAGCTTGTGGCTTCCTAGTAGAGGGTCTCTAGTCATCCTGGTGACAGAACCCTCCCCTGCCTGCGCTGCTCAGGAGCTACGCAGCCTCGCCATTCTCTGTCCTGTCTCCTCCTCTTCCCTCATCAAGCAACGCAGAGCTGACTTGAGAAAAGGAGGGGTCACTGTGTGCCAGTTTGGTAGCACAGCACCTGGGAGGGGCGACTCCTCCATCTCCTGCAGCCTGTGATCTCACTCCCTGACTGCTAGCCACAAGCCACCCACCCAGGGTGACTCATTGTGCCTGAAGGTGCATACCTTGGATAGCTCTTGTTTGCACCTCTTGACATGTGCCTGGCTGGGCTCTCAGATCCACACCAGGCATTCCAAAAGGAGGTGTAGGCCGATGAACCACTCCCCGTTTCCACACTGAGTTCTTCCTGTTCAGCTGTTTCAAATGTCAGTCAATGATGGTTGCCCCATAACCACCATGCTCAGTACACTCACACACCCACGCTTCCCTTGGGTGCTTTGCAAGGAAAGTATGCGTTCTGTTTTCGAGGAGCCTCACGGCCCCTCCAAATTGTTGTAAATGCCCCTAGGATGTCAAGGAGGCAGAGGGAGACTTTCTTCGGCAAATGTAAGCAGGTTGTCTTTCTGGAAAAAAAGTCCAGGATGCTAAATTCCACCTGACTGGCCTGCCCCCCTTTGAAGCCAGAGTGTGGTGCTAAGCCACTCCCTCACTTGGTGGAGCTCTGTTCCCCAAAAAGCTATTGGATGGGAGAGGTCTGGTTGAAAACCATTAGGGAATATGGCTGTTGCTATGGGGCCAGTGGTGAGCAACACTCACCCATGTGTGAAAGGCCTTGAGAGGCCCTTCAGCTGGGAAATGAGGCCGTCCAAGTTCACTTGCTCAATTGGCACAGCCCGCTTGCCCTGTGACCCTCTTTCTGGCCTTTTCCCACACTGGAAGTGAACCTCTGATTGCCCTTCTTCCAACACAGGCCTCCTTTCCAGGCAACCATGAGAAACACCCAGCAGCCGACCTAGGAAGCGGCTTCCAATCTTTATTTCTTGGCCTGAGGGAGAAAGAAAAGAATACCAGAAAAAGAGCCCATGGCCCCTGATGTGTGCATCTGGAATGGAGGTAAGATGCCATTCCAGGAAAGATCTGGGAAGCATGAATTGCTTCCTAAAAATAAATAAATCAGAGGTCACCCTGGAAAGCAGGTTGTATTATGTTATTGGAACAAGGCTGCTGGACATCTGGACATTTTTGGGAGCTCCCATTCCTCCTGTCTCCATAAATTGAAGCTAATCCTGCGGGGCCAGGGATCATAAGAATAATCCTCACATCTGTGTGGGCTTTGCGGCTCATCCATGGGATTATCTCATTAGTCCCACTCGATGCCTAGGGCAGGGACTCGGGGACAAACATTGCCATTTAGCAAATAGGATGCTAAGACTCAGAGAAAGGAAGTGACTTCCTCAAGGTCACACAGCAAGCCAGATGTACTCACAGTTTCTCTGACAGCATCCCGAAACCATCCCCTGAGTACAGTTCCCTTAGAAGACTCCACTGAGACCCAGAAATGTATCCCTTTGCCACAGTCCCAAAGCTTAGGGCTCTGCCTGGCCTGAAGAAGTCATGGCCTTGTGTGAAAACAGGATATAGACAGAAAGATTGTGATGACCGATGACCTTCTCAGATTGCCCAGCTTCTAAGTCAGCTTAAGCTTCCTGGTCACCAGGCCTCAGACAGTGTGGTTGGTCTTCTGTGCCATCTCCTCATCCATGAAGGGATGATAACTGTACATAGCATCACCTTCTTGGTGATAGTTCTTCGTCTTTTGAGAACTGTCCCTCCGTCAGCTCCAGCCATGCATCTTGCCACTACTACATTACCTGGAGCAGACATGGGGCCCCACCAGATTGCCTGAGACTCCTTAAGGTGAAAGAAGGCGTTTCTGATGGGGAGTGAGGATGATCAGGTGACCCCAGCCTCATGGAGATATGTGCTACCTGAGGCACGGGAACTGGTGTGCAGAAAGAAGCAGGCAAAAGTCCTGGGGATGCGCACCTGAGGGCAGGGGGTATGTCACAGGAACCTCTGGTGGCTTCTAGAGACACACCTTAGGGCTCAGGCCTTCTTGAATGCAGAACAAATAGAAATCAGCACCTCCGCTGCACACTTTGAGGGTTCTGCAAAAACAAGCGATGACCCAAGAGACCCCAAAACATAACTCAAATAAAGAGGAAAGGCCTTCATTGACTCCAAGAAGCTCAGGGCTCACAAGGGAGAAAGACTGAGGACCTCCCATTGGACATAAGGCTGGGAGGGTCCTCTTCATGAATTTGAATTGGGAATTCTAAATGCTTATCCCTAGTTAGGAAGAGTAGGGACACAGGGTTCAGGGGCCCTGGCTCCTGGGCTGGCACTTTGTACCCTGTCTTCACCCTGCTCTGGCTCTTACACTCCTCTATGTCTGTCTGTCGTTTGTCTGTCACATGTGTGCAGGTGCCTCTGGAGAATGGAAGAAGGCTTTGGAATTAGAGGTGTTTATGAGCCTCCTGTTGTAGCTGTTGGAAACTGGAGTGGGGTCCCCTGGAGGTAAGTGCTTTTAACTACAGAGCCATCTCTCCATCCCCACCTCCGTATTCCTTTGAGGCAGTCTGTCCTTGAACCTGGAGCTCGGCTTCCCAGCTAGTTCCATACATCCTCTTTTCTCTGTCTCCCACTGCACTGGAATAGTAGGTGTGTGTGACCATGCCTAGTTTTTGCTGTGAATGTTGGGATGAGAACTCAGGTGCCTATGCTCGCAAGAGTTTGCTGTCCACTGAGCCATCTCCTGGCTCTGGTTTTCACACTTTGAAAATAAAAGGGAGGCAGCTGAGTCTGTTCTGTGTTCTCAGAGGAGCTTACGAAGATGAAGCAGGATGGTGAAATACATAGGTGAGAGGTTTGAAGTCTATAGTCCAAAACCAAAAAATTGCTGTTATCATGAAATCATGGATTTGAGATTCCCTACACACAAAGAAGGAAGGAAAGGAAGGGGAGGAAAGAGGATGAGGGGAGGGGTGGGAAGAGGGGGGAGTGAAAAAGAGGGAGAAAGCAAACTGAGGCATGCCATCTCTCAGTGAGTGCTGTCTAGTAACCAACAATGCAGTATTCTGTCCCTCCGATGTCTACCCATGGACTCCCAGCTGCCAGCACCTGTGAAATACAGCAAAGACCAACTGTCTTCAGTTGCGGTGGCATGAGCCGAGCCCCCCATATGCTTGCTGCATTGTCTGTAATCCCTAGCATATGAGAGAAGCAACTGGGGTGGGGGCAGGGCGGGCAGGATCTGGCGACAGGCTCAGCACCTCACACATTGTCCTTCCAGGATGGCCGTCCATCTGTTTGCCGTGACTGAGGACTTCCTGAGCCACCAGATACCTAGCGAGGCTCCCAGTTTCCACATGAGAACCATGTTTCTTTACACACATGACTCACCGGCTCTTAAAACCTCTATTCCCACTCTGACCCCAGGGCCTGGTGTTTGTAGAGCCTCCTTCAAACACAACGCCCAGCCTCCGCCCCTGTCCATGGTTCTGAAGTGTCTATTTTTTCCCTGCAAAGGGAAAGGCTACCTGGGTCTTCATTCAATAAATATCTTTAGTAGATAGCTCTGACTACACAGTAGCTTGAGGCTTACTAGCTGAAATTTATTATTTCTTATGCTTCTGTAAGATGTCCATATGATGGTCTGGACAGACATCCATGGTCAGCTAACGGTCTGATTTGGCCTGGATTGTCTAGTACAACCTCACTGATGAGTCTGGTAATTGACAGGCCATTGGCTAGAGCAGTTCTGTCAATCATTCCTACAGTCCCTCTGGCACATCATCTTGAACTTATTTGTGTGAAGGACACAGGATTCTAGGCTTTCAAGCTATGGTGACTTGAATGAGACGTCCCCCTCAGTCTTGGACATTTAGATAATCTGTCCCCAGTGGGCAGTGCTCTTCAGGAGGTATAGGAGGTGTGGTCTTGTCGGAGTAAGCATGCCACTAGGGTGTGGGCTTTGAGATTTCAAAACCTCACTCCGTTCCCAACCCTCTCTCTCTGCTTCCTGCTTGCCATTCAAACCAGACACCATGCCTGCTGCCTCCGTGCCAAGATGGACTTTATCCCTCTGGAACCATAAACCCAAATAAACAAAATAAGTCAAAGTTTCCTTAGCCACAGTGGTTTTTTTAATTTTTGATTTTTTTGTTTTGGTTTTTCTTGTTTGTTTGGTTTTTGTTTTGTATTTTTTGGTTTTTTAAGACAGGGATTCTCTATGTATCAGGCCTCACTGTCCTGGAACACAAGCTGTAGACCAGAATGGCCTCAAACTCATAGAGATGCACCTGCCTCCCAAGTTCTGGAATTAAAGGCATGTTCCACCACACCCGGTGGTCACAGTGTTTTATTATATCAACAGAAAAGAAACTAATGTGAGAAAAAGTAAGCCTGCAGGTTCTCTCCTTTAAAAATGTTTATTGAATTTTAATTACTGATTTTGTATTTGTGTGTATGTATATATGCATGTATGTATGTATGAATATGTGTGTATGTATGTATGTATGTATGTATGTGTCTATGTATGTATTATGTGGGGGCACATGTACCTCAGCATGTATGTGGAAGTCAGAGGACAATTTGTGGGGATTGATTTTTCTCCTTCTTCCATGTAGATCTCAGGAATTGAACGAAGGTCACCAGGCTTGGTAGCAAGTACCTTTATCCACTGAGTCACTGAGCAGCCCTCATAGGTTCTTTCCTTAGGTCTGTGACATATTTTCAATGAGACTCGAGTCAGCGTGGGAGGGCCTGAAGACAGATGGAGAGATGGCCGTTGCCATCTCTCAACTATTTCTCTAGTTTACCCCGCCTCTTCAAAGCACCATAGGCTGCAAACGATGGGATGTCCCTCTGCTGAACCTGTGGAGGAGGAACTTCACTCCTGAAAGTGTTTGAGCCAAGAGTCCTCTTGGCCTCTGCCAAAAATCGCTTTCATAATTGCATCAGGGAGGATCAAGTCTTCCAACATCCAGGCCTTGCACTTCCAGTTCTTGCTGCATCAAAGAAAATTTTCAAAACTGCTAACTGAAGAAATCCCCTTCTGAATCCCACTCCCCCACAGTCACCAGCAACTGTATATGTCACGTGAGCGTGGTGAGAGATGGCATTTCAGCTCCCTTTTTGGATGAAAACAGAAAAGCTCCAGGAGAGCCTCCTCTGTCCCCAAGTCTACAGAAGGAGTGACATCCTAAGGACTGCCCACTATAGCGTCCTATAATCAATACTCCCCCCTCCAATAATTTCTTCTCTGCCTCATGGAGAAAGAATCTGGGATGGGGAGGATTCATGGCAAGAATTAAAGTTCAGGTATTCAGGGCTGATGCGATGGTTTGATGGGTACAAGTTCTTGCCAAGCTGGCAAACTGAGCTCCATTCTCCAGAACTCATATTGTAGAAGAGAACTGGCCATTGAAAACTGTCCTCTAACCCACACATGCAGTGTGGCATGGACACACTCTCTCCTTGTCCCCCTCCCCCCCCCCCAGGGAGTAAGAGCGAATTTTTAACTTAGACTTTTTAAGTAAAATGCAAAGTCAGGGTTCTTTCCATACAGCCCATCACTGTGGAGAGGCAGAACATTTAAACCTAGGGTGTAGGCACAAGTATTTGATTCCAACTATGTTTCTACCTCCTGTGTGACCTTCAGGTACTTGTGTGTGTATGTGTGTGTGTGTTCATGTGTGGGAATCCATGTTCACATATGTGCATACACTAGACCTGGTTGCAACCTTGGGTATTGCCCCTCGGTCATTGTCCACCTTGTTCCAATGAGATGGGTCTCTCGCTGGTCTGAAACACACCAAGTGGGTTGTGCTGACTGTCTAGTGAGCCCCAGGGCCCAACTCTGTCTCCCTGGTGCTGGGACTACAAGCATGTGCCACCTCATCTGGCTTTTTTAAACATAGGTCTCGGAGCTGAACTCAGGTCCTTGTGCTGGCAAGGCACACACTTTACCAACCATCTCCCCAGTCCCAATCATGCTTATTTCATGTTTAAGGATCTAGAGAAAATAACTAGGTTGGCAATTAACAATCATCATCTTTAGCAGTAATAAAGAAATGATGAGCTGGCTATGGTGGCACACGCCTTTAATTCCAGCACTTGGGAAGCAGAGACAGGTGGATCTCTACGAGTTCAGGTTCAACCTGGTCTACAAAGAGAGTTCCAGGAAAGCTTGGGCTGTTGCACAGAGAAACCCTGTCTTGAAAAACCAAGATTTAAAAAAGAAAGAAAAGAAAATGTGACATTGGATTTTTTTTTTTTTGGTTTTATTTTCTTTACTCAAGTTGTTTAGATTTCCCATACACAGACATACATAGAACATGAAGAACAGAAATCTAGTGCTAGGTGGCACTTTGAAGATTGCCCAGAGAGAAAAACTGGTTTCTCATTGATGCTTAGTTAACAACAGACAGATCAGGTCAAATCTGGGCCTCCTGTTTTGTTGATGAGGGCAAATCCTTTGGGAAACCTATGTGAAGCTATGTGAACATAAAGGCAAGCTGAAAAACCACAGTTAGCTCTGGTCAGAATGTAGAGACTGGCACTGGGTCCTGTCAGCTGCCTCCTGCTGAGCAAAGTCCCTTGGGTCTTGCTGAGCCCTGTTTTCAGCACCTGGGTAATGGGGTAGAAGATTCTAGCTATTGGGGTTGCTGTACCTTTCAAAGGAAAATAGGGAGTTGTGAACTTGAACTCTAAACAGGTCCATGTTTTGTCTTCTCTGAAAAACCAGAACTTGTAAAGCAGACCTCACGTAGTTGCTCAGAGTTGAAGTGACAGCAGTCACACCACACGTCTGGCACAGTCTGGGCCAGCAGCGCAGAAGCTCTGTGGAGACCTGCAGGGACTGGGGAGAGGGTTCAGATGGTAAAATGTTTGCAGCTCAAGTGTGAGGATGGGAGCTCCATCCCATCACCCATCAGAAAACCGAGTGACACAGTTTGTAATCTTAGAACTCAGGAGGAAGAGGGAGACAGATCCCTGAGACTCCCTGACCAGCCAGTCTAGCTGAATTGGTAAGTTTCCAGCCAGTGAGAGGCCCTGTTTCTAAAAGCAAGACAGTACCCGAGGAGCAACACTTCAGGTTGACCTATGGACTTCTTCACGAACACGTGCATGCCCGTGCTATACCCCTGAATGTGCTCCCGCACACACGCACCAACAGAAAAACCAGCCCTACATTATTTACTATCATCCCCTAGACAAATCAAGTATTTAAGAGCCAATACCAAGAACTCCAGAAGAAGAAAGCATGTACCACTGGCTGGCCCTTTGCTGGCTTAACATTGTAGGCGCATGCAAAGCCTCCTTTGACGTGGTCTGGCTCCCCTCTTGGCCTCGTCTCTCTGAAGTGGATGAAAGCACTCTAATGTCTTAAGCTGGTTCTTCAGTGATGCATGTAGGGCAGGCATGGTGTGTGTGGGGGTGGTATCCATACACACCCTGGTGCTGCAGGAGCCACACCATTGAGAACGCGGCACACTCGAGGTCCAGAACCAGATCAGCAACAGGTACGAATCCTGAATTTACATCTGGATGTCTTCTGACCTTCAACTCAAGTCTATACACACCAGGGCAATCGCCTTGATCTGGATGAGGAGGCTCACTGGGCGGGGGCCATCAATAGCATTCTTGGGCTCTGGATGTGCCAGGGGCCTGACTCTCCTGAAAATGGGCATCAGGGACATCTTGCGTTTGTTTATTATTTATTTATTTGTGTGTATGTATGGGTATGGGTGGGTGTGTGGTGGTCAGAAGACAACTTTCAGGAATTGGTTCTCTCCTTCCACTCCATGGGTCCCAGGAATTGAATTCAAGACTTGGCACCAAGCTCCTTTGCCCGGCTAAAATCACCTCACCAGCTCCACAAGGGTGATCTAGCCAAGTGAGCAATGAATTACTGTGCACAGTAGCCTGGCACACCCGACCTCTCCCCCGTTTAACACTTGGATGACACATCTCCTATGCCCACGGTCCTGGACAAGTTACTCAGGAACTGCTTCAGGCTCCTCTCCTATGTCTACCTGCTTGCCCTCCCCCACCTACTATTAGAGCTTGTCACCCCCTGGGAAAGCAGGGCACACCCACCAGCATCCACAGTGAGCCAGCAGACAGCAGGGTGGCATGTCTGTGGGCATGGCAGGTGATCAGACACCGGAAAGCCCTGAATAGTCCAGAAGGCCTGAGCCTTCGGCTGTGTCTCAGCAAGAGGCTGCCCCCAGGCTGCAAATAGAGCCAGGGTGATTTCTGATCAAACTCCCAAATGCTGAGTCTTTCTGGGTCCAGGCCTTTGAATGAAAGAGATTGGGGTGGGGAAGGGGCATGAGAAAGGGGGCAAAGACATTGGCAGCTTTCTAACTCCCACGGCTGTGCCCAGGGATATTAAATGTTCTAAGTTATGAACTAAATAGAAAGTAGAATAATATTTGAAAGAAAAGAATAAACTACAAGAGTCTGGGTTTTCTTCTTATAGAAGGCCTTTCATGTTTTTTCTATTCTGTGTGTGTGTGTGTGTGTGTGTGTGTGTCTATGTGAGTGCCATGGTTCATATGTGTGCAGAGGAGTGTATGTGTACATGCGTGGGTGCACACATGGCATCATGTCCGTTGGCTTTCTCCTTCCACCTTTGTACGGGTCCTTGGGATTGAACTCAGGCTGCCAGTCTTGGTGGTGAGTGCCTTTACTAAGCCAGCTTGCCAGCTCCAGGCCTTGGCTTTTAGACTTGGCACGGATCTTCTCCTTTCGCTTTGCATGCCGTCTGGTGGGTTCGCTGTCCCATTTCTACGGAAGCACCTGTCTGTCCCCAGGTTGGGAGGGAGCACCAGCAGACCCAGGGCCCCTTGTTGCTGAGGCTCCCCTGGGAGCCTGTCATAAATACAGAACCTCAGACCCAGCCCAGGCCTCTCAAAGGGGAATTTGCATTTAGCAAGGGCCCAGGTGTTTTGGGTGCTCATGTATTTGAGAAGCTGCAAGAGCTCCGAGGAATGAAAGTTTCCCTGGCGGGGTGCATTCATCCTGAGTGGGAGGGGCCAAGTACCCAGAGTTAAGTGATGCTAGAGGAAACATTTGCCATTTAATAGCTTTTTAAGTGTAATGGCTGTGAATAGCAAATGGCATCATTCACAGAAATGGTAAATCAATATGGATTGCTGCTTTTAATTATTCTCTCTGTGTGTGCACGCGCATGTGTGTGTACTGGCACGCGAGCGCCCATGTGTGTGTATGTGTGTGCATGTGTGTATTTCTGTGTGTCTGTGTAGGGTCACAGGTGTGGGTGTGGAGTCCTGAGGACAACCTTGGCTATCCTTCTTCGGAGGTCACCCATCTTTTCTTTCTAGACAGGGTCTCCTGGGCTGAAATTCAACAGCAAGCCCCAGGCATCCTCCTGTCTCTGCCTCTCCAGTGCTGGGACTACAATCTCTAACCATGCTATCTGGCACATTTTTTTGTCTAACTTCTTAGGACTAAGTTCTGTTCTTCACGCTTGCATGGCAAGCATTTTATGAATTGGGCTATTGCCTCAGCCAAGATTGGCGCCTTTAAATTTGTATTACTGTGACTGTTGCTGCTGTGTTTGAGAAGGGGCATGAGGGGAATGGGCTCCGACATTCCACAGTGCCCTTGTGGAGGTCAGAGGGTCAACTTTCAGGGGTCAATTCTCTCCTTCCAAGATGTTGGCCCCGGGGATCAAACTGGAGTCATTGGATTTGTCATCAGGCGCCTTTACTCACTAGCCGTCTTGCCAACCCCCACTGTTCTCTTCGATGTCCCAAATAAACTAAACCATGAGCCAAATGTGGGAACATCACACCTCCCCCCCCCAGAAAGTCCTCCCTGCCTGGTGTTGTGCAGGAAGCTAGAGCTGCCTCTGAACTACTGAAACCACCTTTCAAGGGCCCCATTTCAACACCCTCACCTGGAGGACGTCTTTTTGAATCACCCTCAAGCCCTGTCTCAAACTCCCATTTTTCTACCCTGTGATAATGGTTAGGACAAACCTTGAATTTTAGGGCTGTGGAAGGGAGGGCTGCTCCAGGCTGCCCAACCCAGAACTTGAAACAGAAACTCCATCAGGATAAAAGACTTCGGGTCTAGGCAAATCCTGACCCACTGGGTCTACCAGGCAGGGTTGATGCTGGGCATATTACATATCCTATTCCACATCTGTAAAATGGGAGTAAAACATAATATCTCCCTCATAAACAAAGCAGGGAACTAAAATGAAGCTGCATGTCACAGTGCTCTTGGCCCCTGGTATATTTCAGGTCTCATTAGTGTTAATAACAAGAATAAAAGCAGCAAATGTTCGGACTGAAAGAGAGGTCTACCGTACCTAGCAAGAAGGCAAGACCTCAGAGGCACAGGTGGCCCAGCTCCTCCACCTGCCAGCTGGTTCCTCTGCCATGATGAACACAACACGTATTACGATGCTCCCTGCTACCTCTTGGCCCTGACCTGCCTGGAACTCTGCCTGCCCTACACCCTAAATCTTCAGCCAAGAACACAGGCACTAAGGGATCTTAGTAGTTAAGAAACAGTGATCTGACTGGAGATTTGGAGGGAGAAGATTCCAAACCCTCAAGTGGAGGGGGTATTTGCCAATCTACCCACCCTGGCTTTGGCCCCAGGTCACGCTTTGCTGTCTGTCTCCCAGCAGCAGAGGACCTACTGCCAAGATGGCGCCCCTCTTCTTTCTCCTCCCTTCGAGGAGACTCCGTGTCTGCGCTGTCCTCAGTACAGGTACCTGCAGAAGAGAAGCCAAAGCTTCAAGCCTTGCCATCCTGAGTGGAAGGGTCCTTTCTACAGACTGACCCAGGGCCCTAGCCCCAGCAGAAATGCAACTCCTTCTGGATTGAACCAGTGAAAGCCAGTCCAGGACAATGCACAGGTGTCTGTCTGTGAGTGAGCTGAGCACTCTCCTTAGGAGTGTGTGTGGAGGGGGGCTGCATGGCCAACCCACGGGTGGGAGGGATAGGCTAGAGGCCAGTCAGAAGCTACGCAGAGGTGTTAGACTGGAGTTCTGAGTGATGTGTGGCAGGGTGACAGGGTGTGGCAAGCAGAGTGAGACCAAAGGATGCTGATTTGAATCAACTCCTGGGGGAAGTCCCTGGAGTAGCGGGGTAGGCCAGGTCAGGTGCTAACTAGACTATGCAGGAGGCAGGCTTTCTTGACCCTCATCATAGGCATGCATTTCTCCAAACCCTGGAGTACCCATCCCTCCAAGAGATTCTCTTACCACGTTCTCTCTTCAGGGTCAGGGTCAAGGCCATAGACCCTTAGCTTCATTTAATGATCCCTCAGCTCCCTTGGGCAAGGACAGGCACACGGTCTAATAAAAGAAGCTCCTCCCACGTGTTTGGTTGAGGTTGGAGCAGGAGAAGGAGACTTCAGTCTGACATGATCTTCCTACTGTCCAACTCTAGATCAGAGCCCAGAGGGACCCCCAAAAAATGAGCAGGGTGGGGAACACTGCTTTCTACTCCCAGCCCTGGGGAGTGATGCCCAGGACCACATTAAGCAGAATCAGAAAGTCTCTCTATGCTTCCTAGGAGAGTTTCCCTCCTGCTTTCTTCCTTCACTCCCTCCCTCCCTCCCTCCCTCCTTCCCTCCCTCCCTCCCTCCCTCCCTCCCTCCCTCCCTCTCTCCCTCCCTCCCTCCTTCATTCCTTCATTTGTTTCTTCCTTCCCTGTCCGTCCTTCCTTCCTTCCTTCCTTTCTTCCTTTCTTCCTTCCTTCCTTCCTTCCTTCCTTCCTTCCTTTCCTTTCCTTTCCTTTCCTTTCCTTTTGCTTTCTTTCTTTTGTTTAATTAAAGACAAAGTCTCTCCATAGCTGACCTGGAACTCACAATATCCTCCTGCCTCGGCCCTCTAAGTGCTAGGATGGCAAATATACACCACCATGCCTAGCCTGAGTAGGTTTTATTCTGCACCTGATAAGAGTCTGAACTTTTTTCAGCTCCCAAGAGCTCTCCTTGCCCAGGCTCAGCAGGCAAGGTGGAAGGCAGAGCTGTCGGGCTGCCTGTCTCAGCAGGCTCAGACATGAACTGTCGTGTTTCTGGAGAGCTATGAATCCAAGCCAAGTGAGGACAGACCAGATCACAGGGACAAGTTCTTCTGTGGTCTCCAGGACGTCACTGACAGCATGAAACTGAAGTTTCAGGAAAGAAACCACTCCTGTGTCAAGCCAGTGGCTGCAGGGAGTCAGAACGTTGTTACAGGTCCAGAGGCTAATTATCTTGAATTTTCTTTCTCCCCCCACCCCCCAGCTAGCCAATTATTTTCCACCTCTGTGTGTAGTCTAATATCCTTGTGACTAATTGGGAAGTTCTTTTTCTCCTTCTACCTGTTCCAAAGCAGAGGATGTCACCAGACAGCCTCTGAGGTCTGCAGTAAAGACTGGACTGCCTTTCTGTGACCCCACCCCACCAGGCCTGATATCCCCACCTATGTATTTGAAAGCATCTTGATTTATGGTTTTATTTGTTCTGTTACAACTAAGATGAACTTCAAAAAACTGTTATCACATTAAAATAATGTGTTTGGGGTAACCTAAATCTGTGTTCCCAGGCTCGACCCCTCACATTTGACCCCAGAATAAACTCTCTCTTCTTCTTTTTGAGGTGGGACCTGGGTTTTTTGCGTTGACAAGAGAAAGCTTGGTTTTAGTGTAAGAGGCCGGCCACTTTAATGTCCCTGACAGACAGACTGTGTGTCATTTTCTAGTTCCGTGCTTCTGTTTCTCACATAAGTAAATGAGAACAGTTGTCCAAGCCAACATACTGGGGTGTAGTTGGGGGTTCAGAAACTAAGAGCCCCAAGCACCCACATGAGGAAGTTGCCCCAAGGCAACCGTCATACACCTAGGGGAATCTGCAGAGCCTTCCAGAATGAGTGTCAAAGGTCAGTGGGTCTTTCCCAGTAAGCCTGGGTGGAGGGAGTGTGGGTATCATCTGGGTGAGGGGTGCAGGACCGGACTGCAGAGGCAGCACCCAGCCTGCCCAGCCTAGAGAGTGGCCTACAACTCTGCCATGCTGCCGGCTCTAACAGGATCCCAGGGTGAGCTGGCAGCTCCTGAGCATCTGCGCTGACCCAGAACCACAGTGGATCTGGTTCAGCCTCCCAGAGCAGCCTTCAGAGCATCTCAAAATCAGACATCCTCCCATCGATCCCGTCTGGAGAGCTGTCAGACGTGGTTTGCTGTGTCGGCCAAGCAGAGGGAAGCAATTCATTTGCTAGATCTAACTGTGGCTCCATGAAATAGAGGACAGTGAGCCCTTCTGCGGGGGACAGAACGTGCATATTCAGGTCAATCACAGAGAAACACAGGTGAGGGGCGGGGAGGCAGAGGAGGCAAGCGGGCATTGAAATCCTCAAGGCCGCGCTCTTTCCTTCAGAGATGGGAAGACCAAGGCACAGAGATGTACAGTTGTACACTCAGGATCATATGACTGTTTAGGATAAGACCCTGAAGTGGCATGAAGAGATGTAACATAGATGGAATGCCCCTTGGGTTCTAAGCAGTTAATATACACTGTGGAATCTAGACCTCCCTAAACCTAGAAAGTGCAAATCCTACATTATATAAGATGCCCATTTGGGGGATGAGTGAGTAAACTGAGGCTCAAAAGTTTAATTAAGCAGTCCAAAAGCATGGAACCCTAGTGCAGTGGTTCTCAACCTATAGATCCAGGATCTCGACCATGGGAAAACTGGTCTTAGGAGTTTCTGATGGTCTTAGGAGCTGAGATACTCTGCCACTGCAAAATTAGCTACAAAGTAGCAACCAAGGAACCTGCTTCAGGCCATAGCCAAGTTCACCTCAAGCGAAACACAAAGGTTCTTTCCTCCTTCCCCTCACTTCATTTCTGTCTCCCCATGTCTCTATACTGCCGCCCATCTGCAGACAGGAGTGTTTGTCAGTCCTGGGTATGTGTCTGTGTCTCTGACTGCAGCTCCCTGAACAACGGAGGGGTAGAATTCTGCACAGAGGAGCGGGTAGACGGATGGAAAGATTGATGGGCAGATAGGAGACTGCCTCCATCCCCAAACAGCAGACTTGGTAATGAGCAAGCACATCCCAGCTTAAGCTTCCGTGGCAGTCAAGTCTCACAGTCATTGATCCACAGCCCACCCCGACACTCTCCCTCCCCACAGCCTATGCATTCCATTTCTGTCTTAACCCAAAGCTCCTTCCCCAGGGCTCGATGGCTTGCATCCAGCTTTATTGTTGATACAGATCTTTATCTACCCCAGGCTTATAACTGACATTTAAATTACTCTGCAAACAACCAATCAATATTTATGGATTCCTGGAGTCATGCATTTGCCAGGCCCGGTGTCCTGAGTTTCTCCCTGGCCAAAGAGGCGGAGGAGTCAAGGTCAGGACTCTGTCTAATTAGAAATGGGGATGCTGGGCATGCCTCGAGGCAAAGGTCTGGAGTTTGAATAGAGCTGCAGGTCCCCCGACTGTCTAAGTAGAGCAAGGTGATTTCCTGCTGGAGAGCCAGTCTGCTTCTCATCACTTTGTGAGCATCGCCTGTGTGTGCAGAATAGCATACCAAGCCTGAGAACAAGACTAGAGGCTCCATCCTTCAGTGGTTCTCACTCTAGGGCAGACAGAGACATGCGTAGGTGGTGGCAGCCAGGTTGTGTGGTCCATGGGAGGCAATGGAGGGAGGAACTTCCTGGAGGACTTCCTGGAAGAGGAAGGCCACAGCAGGAGAAGGAAACACTCAGGGCCAATGAGACAGAGAACACTGGACAGGCTTTAGGGATAGCAGGGAATGTTCGTGGGAAAATACAGACCATGAAACTGAAGCCTGCTCGGTCCTGGATACTAATGGCAGCTTGTTTCTTTGCCCAGATAGACAAAGGGGAACTAAAGCCGGCTTTGCAATCCTGAACCTTCTAGCAGCAGTAGGAACTGGAAACGGGGGGGGGGGGGGGTCCTCTAACAAGCCCCAGGCACAGGCAGGCTATTTTTTACCCTCCCATTTTAGAAAGCACAGCCCTCGCCTGCCTTGAGGAAGACAGTAAACACGAGAGAGGTGTTCTTGGGATCTCTTTGGCACAGTGAGTTATGACCGTGGCCTTCATCTTGGAGGCCAAACCGCTTATCACCCCAGTGAATTGACAATCCCGTCCCAGGAAAAAGAATCCCTTGTCCTGGTGTCAGCAGCAGCATGTCTTCTCAGACACAGAGGACGGCATTCAGAAGCCCTCCCAGCCTGGCCTCCAGGGGCACCTGTCCCCAAAGCTGTGGAGAGTAGTCTACAGAAACAAGCTTCAGTAGCCTCATCTCCTCCATGCCAAGGCATGGGGAGCTCCGTTGCAAGGTCTGAGGCCCTTGCTTGCAGGAGTGGGGGTGGGCTCTTCCCAACAAGGCTGGTTTATCCAGTAGGCACAGTCAGGCAGACCTGAGATCCACCAAGTATTTTAATTCTTTTTTAAAATTAGGAGGAAAAGAATGAATATAACTCACCTTGAAGTATATGCATCTTCATGCCAATGCAGTTATGAATCCAAATGACACATCTGAAAAGTGGGGATGGCTAGTTCTAAGACGCTTCCAACAACCATGAGGACTTGAGTTCAGTTCTCAGCACCCATGTAAAAGCCAGGCATGGCCGTTCCTGATCCAGGGGTTGGAGAGGCTGAGACAGGCAACTCCATGGAGCTCAATGGCCAGCCAGCTTTGCTAAGTTAGGTGAGCTGTCAGTTTGGTGAGAGACCCTGCATCAAAAGCCAAGATGGCCGTCAATAGAGAAAGTCACCCTAAGCTGACTTCTGGCCTCCCCATGCACACAATTCACATGTATAGTCGCTCACATGAACATGTATGCACACCCACGTTAACATTTACAGGTACTCACATGCAGCCACGCCACACCAAATTATTCATGGGACTCATCACAGCAGAAGGAAGGCTTAGGAAAAATGACCTAAGCTGCCATTTCAATCTTCTCCCAGGGACATCAAAAGAGACCAGGCAAAGGCAGGGCCAAGTCCCACCTGTTACCCATTCTGCCTCTTTTTCTGTGCCTTGGTGTCCTCGGCTCTCGTATGGGCACACGGGTGGGTTGAGGAGCCAGGGAGGCATATAGTGCTTCAAAGAAATTCTCCCTGGCCACTGTTGTTGCTCACTTGCCTACACTCCCTGAATGTTTCCTGCTCCCTAGAGAGCCTCCAAGTGGCCTTTTCCCTGCTTTCTAGAGCTATTGGTGGCGTTAAGGTCCTCAAAAGCCAAAGCAGGCTGTCACCTGCATGAGGTCACGGGCCACATGGGTGTCATTCTTCTGCTCATGGTATTTGATGCAGAGCCACATCTACCGGGTGGACAATCACTTGTCGGAGGGAGCATCCTGTATAGCAGTTGCTTACTAGGCTCTGCGTCCTCTGATACAAGAAGACATCACCCCCACTGTGGAAAGAAAGCCTGCCACCAGGCTGTCTCCAGCACTGTCCCCTGGTCAGTATCTCTGCAGCGCAGGACACAAGCTGTTGTCTCACCTGTAGACAGCTGGATCTCTTCTGACAGAACCTTGGCCAAGTCAAATTGTTACTGTGTCATGTGACCCCCCCCCCCCCCCCCCCAGAAAACAGGCCCAAACCTCAGAATGATGATCAAGACACATGATATACTTGGCAATCATGGCCTCGACTGACCCTGTACAGCAAATAAAATAACCCGGAGAGAGAATAAACACTTCCCAAGTTGAAAACAAAATTTTTTTTCATGAGTAAAGAGCAGGTATGTAAATTAAAATCTATGAATAATATTATGTGTTTGGGCTGGACAGGCACTGAGAGGGTACAACTACTCTGGGCATTGATGAAGGAAGCACCTTCGACCTGTGCATTGTGGGTAAACAGAATGGCCAGGTGACGAGGACATTTCACTCAAAGGCAGCATTGAAAGGGTCTCTCTGTGCATAAAAGGTAGCATGGGGATTTTCATCAAACTTCGAAACTTCCGCAAACCCCATATCCTAATTATGTTCAGTTGAAAGAATGTGGGTTTATTCACTCAACAAACAAAGACTGACTGGGCTGTCACTGGGCTTGGACTAAAGACGCTGGACTGAAGATGATGGGAGATGGGTACCCTTTCAATAAATGGATAAATAAAATAGGGGAGCCCGCTGTCCAGAACATTCGTTCTAGAAAGAAACTCAGGCATCACCCATTGCAGGCACCTAGGGGCCTTGTGGCCCTCCTGAGTCACTGAGGTATGCCCAGGCTTTCTCCAGTCGGGCTGAGCCCTCTCTAGGAAGGGTAGGGTCAGCAGGCAACACGACACACCTCATGGAGAGTAGAGACTGCTGTCTTGGAGAAGCCACTAGCTGACTCCTCCCACATAACTGCTCCGTTCTGTTGGGATGCATACAGATCTGTCAGAGGGACCTGACTTTGCATCCCAACCCCTCAGAGATAAACGTAAGCCTAGACCACCTAGTTGAGCTGTTGGCAGTGAGGCATGTGTGTGTATGTGATTGCGCACATGTGCAAAGCAATGTGTGAGTTTGAATGTGTTTCTGTGACTACGGACATGAGTGAACACGTGCGAATAGATGTCTGTGACAGCATGTAAATGTATGTTAATGAATTCAAATGTTGGCTGAGTGGGAATAGTGGGAGGATGTGCATGGCTCAGTGTGTGTGTGTGTGTGTGTGTGTGTGTGTGTGTGTGTGTGTGTGTGTGTGAAACAAGGCCTGCGCTAGCTTCTGCCCTAGCCAGGCTGTCTTTGGCTCCTCCTCCCTCTCCTGTTGCCCCTCCCTCTTCTCTGGAAGAAGCTGCAGGAAGGGGCCAGATGGTCTCCCCTGACCTGCTATTTATCATCAGGCAAAAGCTTATTCAGTTTAATGCTCGTCGGCAATTCATTTAAAGGCTCTGTTTGTTTCTGCTGATGAGGGCTGTTAATTTGCACAGCGGTCTCATTAGGCCTAAACCACCAATTAATTCCTTTTGTTCTCATTAAATGGCTGATTCCTAAACATTCTGAGGACAACAATGGGCCGCCCAAGCCTAGCATGGTAGCGTGGGAGGGGATCGAGTGGCATGAGAAGGGGGCTGGGATTAAGTCTCCAAATCCCTGGCACAGAGTTCTACCGGTCACAGCTGGGCCAAAGTTCAGGCCCTGAGGACCATCACCTGGGAGGGTCTGGGCAACACAAGCAGAAAGCTGTGGGTGGTACCCAGCAGGCTGTGCCCAGGCAGATCTATGCTCAGGACAAGGCCTCTGTGTCCAAGGGCCACAAGCAGTCAGAGGCCAGCTCTCTGCATGGTGGACACAGGCAGGCCTTCTGAGGGGACCTTGGCTCTCAACAGCTCTGAGCTGTCTGTTTTTGTCCTGTGGAGATGCCAGCCCATAGCAGCTGCAGAATGCTCAAGCTGGATACCCGGAAGCACAGGGTGTGCGAGTGGGGGGGTGGTACTTAAGATGCCCAGAGGAGTTGCTGTGGATGGTGTTAGCTCAAGAAGGCAGTATGACTCCATGATTTTTGCTTCAAAGTGGTAGAACTCATTGTCTACAGCCCATGAAGAGGTTCTAAGTATGATCTGCCTGGTTTTCCAGCTCAGTCATAGCCCCAAAATTTCACACTTTCCTTCCCTAAGATAACTAGGGAAAAATCTAGAAGTCTGATACTGGTTTGCCTACTTCCAAGGATCTCAAGTGCCTGCCTACGCCTGCTTTCTCTCCTGTTGGGGCAGCAATACAGTTGCCAACCCTGCCCCACCCTGTAACAGGCAGACGGAGTGAGGGAGATGGCACACTGTAAAGGCTGCAGGAAATTCTGGTTAGGTACAGCTGCACTCACGCCAAGGCTGTTGCTTAACCACATCTGTAAAACGGGAACAGCGCAGAAGAACCTCCCTCCCAGTGACCGGGTCAAGCGGAATGAGTCAAGGCCAGAATGATGGACAGCTCCAGGCACTTGGCAGTGGCTCCCATCACCCCTGAGTATTGATTTGCAGGTCGTACTGGATGGTGCCCTTCCCTGCCTCCTCTCCTGGCCTCCCTCTCGTGTGCTCTTCTTAGTCTCATGCTGCTCCCTCACACCCACACAGTTACTGGGGTTAGTAAAACCTCAGGATGCTCATGGAGTTTAGGTTGCAAAAACTGATTTTTTTTTTTAAGAATCAACATTTTCCCAATATTGTGAAGAGTGTGCGTGTACTAAAGAGACTGATCTAACCCTGAGGACAGACATGGAGTCTCACACATGTATTCCCAGAGCTCAGGAGGCAGAGGCAAGAGGATCACCCATGAGTACAAGTCCAGCCTGATCTTTACAAGTAAATTCCAGGTCAGCCAGGGTAGGACCTTGTCTCACAAGAACTAATAAATAAATACATTTGAAATTTAACCGGAAGTTGTCCAGTCAAAACATGGTTCTTCCTCTGGAAAGAACTGGTAGTTTATTGTGAGTGACCGGCTTGGGAATGTGGAGCCAGGATATCTCTAATGCCATGCTCCACTGTAGAAGAGACTGTGCGAGTCTTTCTGATCACAGAACAAAACAAACTGATCAATCAATACACTTATGATAGGGGTGGGGGGCATCAAGTTATAGAAAACTTGAAAGGAAACTCTGCTACAGACTTCAAAAGTTATCTGGAGGTGTCCTTAGCTGTTAGGTTGGTGGGAGCTTGTGGTGTGCTTGGTGATTATATTCCAGACAGTTTACCCAGGGGTCATCAAGATGCTAGATCAGATCTGGAGGCTGATAATAAATAACTATTAAGACAAAAGATAGTCAGAGATAATTTTGCTTCTTGATTTGCAACATTCCAACTCTTTATACTCACAGAAGATCTGTTCATTGAGTGTGTAGTCTTCAACATGAGCAGGCTTTTTTTTTTTAAGGGAAATCTTGTCCTCCTCACTTTAATGCCAGTCCATGGGTGTGGCAGGATTCAACTTACCCTTCTAGACTCAGGTGGTGAATTACCACCCTCAGGAAGCCTTCCCTGATCTCCGATGGATGTAGCTTCACCTTGCTGGTGCTTCCATCCTTGCTTCCAGGGTCTACAGTCCCTGCTCATTGTCCCGCAGGGTATGTCTTGCATGTCCACTCTCCCCTCTAGCCTTTGAGGAGCCTGAGATGGTGGATAGGGAACTGGGGTTGGGTAAAGCATCTGGTACTGCCTTCCCCAAACCCACTTGCATGGGTTCTTCCCTCCACTCCTGTTCACCTTCAGAGATTTTGTAGTTCATGTGGCATGTTCCCAGCTTCAGGAACTCTTTCTTGCCCCTACTCCAAGACCAGGGGTGGTAAGCTAGGAGACTGGGACTGGGATTTGGACAATGACTGGGAACTGCCACCCAACATAGCCATACTCCCTTCTTTACTGCCTTCAGAGTCCTGCCTGGGGCAGCATGGTGTGCAGCTGAAAGACTACATTTCCCAGCATCTTAGTCACTGTTCTGTTGCTATAAAGAGACACCATGACCAAGGCAATGCTTATACAGGAAAACATGTGGTGGAGGGTTACATGTCTGAGTGGGTTCATACCCCATTCCTGGTACCAATATCTGTCTTAGTTTGGGTAACTATTGCTATGATGAAACACCATAACCAAAAGCAAGCTAGAGAGGAAAGGGCTTATTTGGCTTATGCTTCCACATCCATAGTCTGAAAGAAGTCAAGACAGAATCACAAACAAGCTGGAGGCAAAAGCTGATGCAGAGGCCTTGGTGGGGTGCTGCTTACTGACTTGCTCCTTTTCATTGTAGATCTGCATAAGAAAGACCACTAATAGAACCACACAACAGAGTCAAAACTAGACTGTCTTTAAAATCTCCTCTACCAATGCCATTAATTCAAAACTCTTCCATTTAGCCTCAGGCAGATTTTAAGTACAAGGGCAAAAAGTAACCACATTCTTTGCTAAAATATCACAAAAATGAGAATTACTAGGTCGAAAGCAGACATGTTTGCTGTCCAGTGCAATTCTAACATTTTGCTAGGGCAGTAGTGGGAGGGTCACATTAGCAGAGCCTCCCATCATAAAGGCTTTGGAGTTTCCAAGCTCTGGGTTTCTATGCCAGGGACCCAACCTTCTGTGTTTAGCTTCTACCCATGCCCCATAGATGAGAGGGCAAGAAAGACTGATGCAAACCGGCATGAGCTAGAGCATCCTGCCGCCTGTGTACCACGAGTGGGAAGGTCTGAGCTTTTGACCCAGGAGTCTCCTGTTTTCTGCTGGTGTCATGAATCTGTGGCAAGATAACTGAACAGCCTATGAGTTGTGTCAAGTTTCTGGTTTTTTCACAACTCTTCTTGGTGTAAAGGGTGACTTCCAGGTATGTTAAGGCCTCTACCCACAAACTTATCTTATGGTTAAGGATGATGGCTGAAGCACCAGCCAGCACATCTGCATTCCAGACAGCAGAAAACAGAGACAAGAGAAAGGGAAAGTCACCATCTTCCAACCTTCTTGACATTACACAAAACACTGTTACACACACACACACACACACACACACACACACACACACACCACAGTTACTTTGTCTTACCTAGCTGCAAGGGAGGTTGGGTATAGTGGTTTGACTAAAAATGCCCCTCATAGGCTCATGGATTTGAGTCACTTTCTCTCTCTCTCTCTCTCTCTCTCTCTCTCTCTCTCTCTCTCTCTCTCTTTCTCTCTCTCTCTTTCCCAAGTCCCATTACCATTAGTATAAAAACTCCCTTGAAATGGTGTCTAAATGGCTCAGTGGTTAAGAGCACTGACTGCTCTTAAAGGACCCGGGTTCAATTCCCAGCACCCACATGGCAGCTCACAACTGTCTGAAGATCCAGTTGCAGGGGATCTGACACCTTCACACCAATGCACATTAAATAAACCATAAAAAAATATATTAAAAAAAAGAAATGGTGTCTAAAGCAACAGGTACAGTGGCCACAGTAAGCCTATTGCACTGTCCCCAGTGGTTACTCCTGAGTTATGATGACCGCTGTTTATGCAAGCCACCAAGATTCATTGTCACAAGAAGTTTCATCCCCAGTAAGTCCAAATAAAAAAAAAAATCTTAATTCAGATGTAAAAATAGAACATTTCCCTTCGACGTAATCGGATCCACTTCAGAGGACCTGTGCACAAGACCGAAGTTTGTTACATGTCTGCTGATATGAACGCCTGCTTATGGAAGTATTCCATCCAACAGGGAACGATTGTGCACGCCTTTAGTTCCAGCACTCCAGGTTGATCTCTGTGAGTTCAAGGCCTGCCTGATCTACATAGTAAGCTTCATGGTAAGACCTTGTCTCTAAAGTAAAAAAAAAGTCAAGAGTATTTTGACCCTGTTCTGCTTTAAGGAGCAAGTAGAAATAACTGAAGAAACCTTACTTTGAAGCTAGAGAGATGGATCAGTGGTTACAAGCACTTACTACTCTTCTAAAGGACCTAAGTTCAGTTCCCAGCACCCATGCTGGGCATCTCACAGTCAACTGTAACTCCAACTCCAGAGGACCTGAGCCCCTATTCTACACACATGTGACATATGCTCACATTCACACTCAATAACAATAATAATAATAATAATAATAATAATAATATAATAAGTAAATTGAAACCTACTTCCACTTTCTATGTCTCCATGGACTGCTGTATTATTGACTCAACATGCCCTACATTTTGGCAGAAGCGCTCACTTCTCTTTGGCGCTGCCCTCCCTCCATTGTGAACCCATCTGTGAGGTTCTAAAGCTATCCCCTCACTTGGCCATAACGAGTGTGACTCAGAGCCCTTTCCCAGGATATCCTAGCTGGATGAGGATGAAGAAGGTCTTTCCCCCTCTTACAGCAAGGCTGGACGCCATGGATGTGAGCCGTGAACCGTCACCAGGCTCAGCCTCTAGCCTAAGAAGCTAACAGAGACATGATACAGAAGACCCTGATCATCTGGTGACAGTGCTCCAGTGAGCCCGCTGCCACTTGTTCATGTGAAATTCCACCCTACAGGTGGCCTCTCAGAACTGTCTCTGACTAGCTGGAAGTAGATACATAAACCACACCTCACAATCCAAACCCACGGTTTGCCCAGCAAGGTCTGGGAACCTTGGCAGAACCCACGAGCCCACTCTGTATCAGCCCTTTGGAGAACTGCAAAGAAACAGGCAAAGAGTAGCTGGACAGATAAGTGGGCACATACAGTGCTTGCCACACAAGTGTGAAGACCTAAGTGTGACACTTAGCACCCATGTGAAAAAAATCTGCTAGTGGAAGCACTGGGGAGTCTGAGACAAGAGGGATCTTGGGGCTGCTGGCCAGCTACCTCAGCTGATTTTGTTAGCTCCAGGCCAGTGAAAGACTGTCTCAAAAAACAAGGTGGGAGCTGGTGAGATGGCTTAGTGCCTCCATGCCTGAGCACCTGAGTTCAATCCCTGGGACCCACATAGTAGGAGAAAACAGACTCCTGCAGGTTATGTTCTGACCTTTGCACATGCACTGAGGCTTGCTCATGTGCACTTACACACACACACACACATACACACACACCACAGTACCAGCGGAGCTGAGCTCAGGAACAATGGTTAGTAAAAGACTAGAATACTCTCTACCCCCAGTGTGGAGGAAAGCCTTTGCAGAGGCTCAGCCAACCCTGGCCACCTGCTGACATGCCCACAGTCTCAGTTTGAGCCTTGGAAGGCCATCCCAGGAAATCAAGTGCTCGCTCCACATTCTAGGATCGTGGATTTGTTTCTGTACATTCCTTTCTTCTTCTCTCCAGGATAATTGCTCTTTGGGGGCTTGAGTTGTGGGAGGGCAGGAGGGGCATGCCTCTGCTTATCAACCCACTAAACACTTGCTTTAGATTAAATGCTGCACCGCACGCCAGATCGCCCAGGAATAATATGAGAGCCAACTGTTGGTTGGCCTGCCTCCTGTTATCAGTGCCAGGCCCATTTCGACCTGCTTTTCCTTCTCATCTAGGGACAGTCATTACGGAAGTTTCTAGCAATAAAGCAATAATCTAGTTCCCACAGCTCCCAATGGCCCCATTATTTTTGTTTTGTTTCTTCTTTTTTCTCTTTCTCTTTGTATCTACCTCTCTCTCTGTCTCTCTCTCCCTCTCCCTCTCTCTCTCTCTCTCTCTCTCTCTCTCTCTCTCTCTCTCTCTCTCTCTCTCTCTCTCTCTCTCCCTCCCTCCCTCCTCCCTCTCTGAGACAGGATCTTATATATCCCACACTGGTCTTAAACTCACTATGTAGAGATTGAACTGATCTTCCTGCCTCTGTCTGCTAAGTGCTGGGAGCACAGGCATGTTCCTGGTTTATGCATTGCTGGGAATCGAGTCCAGGACTTCAGGCATACTGGGCAAGCACTCTACCAACTGAGCTATATCCCCAGTCACTTTCCTCTCTCTCTCCCTCCCTCCCTCTTTCTCTCCCTCTCTCTCTCCCTCTCTTTCCCTCTCCCTCTCCCCCCTCTCTCTTTGTTCCTCTCTCTCCCTCCCCCTCTCAGTTTTGGAGACCTTGCTAACTTTAAGAGGACACCACATGAAAGGCTCTTTTGTCTCTGGTGCTGTCAGTGGCCCCTCCTCCAAACAATTTGTCTGTTTGCTCAGTCAACAAACCTCCACTGTGCCTGCTGAGGGTCAAGCCTGGTGTTAAGTCTTTCATGGATGTTGTTGCATATAATCTGATCTAATCCTTAGATGAAAGAGGTTTTATTATCACTCTGCTGCAGACTGAGAAGCAGAGGTCCACAGAGGGAGGTAGAGTGAACTGCTCAAGGTGAGGCAGCTCATGGCAACAGAGAGGACAGAGTCACCATGCCTTGCCATTTCAAAGCCACACCCTATGCCCAGCAACCTGTGATGGGTCTGCTCACCTGGGTCCCGGCTACCCCTGATACACCACTTGTAAAAGGCCAGAACCATGGCTGACCTACAGGTACCGGATCCAGCCTCGAGCTGTGGCCGTGGCCTCAAGCAGTAGAGAGCAGCTCTCCTCCCTGCCCCCAAGATACCCATTCTAGCAGCCTTCTGTTCACTGAGATGCACCAGCTCATCCTTAGGTAGGGCATATGTCCCCTTCAGGAAGCATCCATTCTCCAGGCGTCAGCTTGCTATGACTTCAAGATGAGCAATAGCCATGTCCCGGGTGGCTTTAAACAGCCATCATTGTGGGCCTCCCTACTCTGCAATTGGCAGTTTGCTCTGAGGTTCCTGCTTGAGACTCCCCAGGTCCGAAAATATAAGGCATCTACTTCCTGGATCTGGGGTCTGTGGCTCCTCTACCGCACACCCCACCGCTCCATTCTTCATGCTGTGGTCCAGCCACGCTGCTCCTCAGACATTCCAGGCGAACTTCTGCCTCAGGGCCTTTGCACTGGTGCGTGTCTGGAGTGAGTCTCCTCCTTGGATGCGCTTTCTCCACTACCCCTCCCATCTGTTCTCATAGTCCTCACCTCACAGAGGCTTTGTCTTTTCGTCTTCTCCGGCTGCTAGAACAAGGCATGGAAGACTGAGCAGTGGTCAGAGCCATGAGGCTGGGTGGTTCTCTGAGCAGCGCATAGCTGCCTCCCTGAGCTTGGGGCTGGTGGATGAGCCAGACTGTTGGGACGGGGTTCGTGAATTATTTTCACTACCATAAAATGTCTGTGCTTCTTTATGAGAACAAATGTGACCATTTATTGGGCATGAGTCTTGAGACTAGAGGGAAGGCCCCAGGATGCCACGGTGCTGGCCATTTTTCCAGTGGGAGACAAGAAGGGAAGGGGCACAGGAGACATAGTGCAGGTAGGACGTTACCTTTGGACCCGGAGTCCATTAGCATCAGAGTGAGGGACTCACCACCCACTCTGACAGCTATAGTCCCCCTTGGTCTCTCAATTCCTTCTGTGTTCTCTGGGAGGCTCTTCTTGTGGAACACCAGCTCTGCAAGTGGCATCACCAGTGGCATCAATGGCATCCAAGACTCTGCCACTCTCCGACTTCCTGCTATCTCCTCCGACCTCCTCCTGGGCAATGACACAGGCAAGCACAGGCTCCCATACCTCTGGGACTCCCACTGGGTTCTGCCAACCCAGGCCTAACCTGGCACTTGAATTCAGAACTAGGCTGAGAACCAGGGAAGGCAAGCTGGAGGCTCCTGCTTGGCAGCCAAGCACAGCAACTGCCCCACGGAGGACATTTCTGATGTGTAGCCCACTTCCCCAGATCAGTCGCCTAACGACTCTAACAGCGACTAAGGGCCTCGCGATTAACCCGTGTCTGAGCGAACAGCTGAGTGGATTTTGCTATTGGCAGCCAACTCCCATTTGATTCCTTCACTGAACACCACTGGCTCTCAGGGGCTTGGCGTCACATGCGGCTCGTCACCATTGAATCTCAAGGGCTCTCTGGAGTTCTGCACACAGTAGGTACACAGGAAATACCAGTGATGCACCAGATGAGATGCATTTCTGGACCACATCGCTGCTCCGGAGAGAAACCTGGAGGAAAGGGCTGCTGGGTAGAACCTTGTGTGACTTGTGTCCCGGGGCCAGCTGGAAACCAAGCACTTGCCAGCCGCTAAGCTTTCTGGTTTTCTTTTGTTTCCATGTTCCCTGCTCACCTGACTTCCTCAAGTGGCAGGTGATAGAAAAAGAAAAGGAAGCAGCTGCCTCGCCCAGCGGTCGATCTCATCCCCTCACGGGAAGCTTTGACAGCTCTCAAGCCCACCTCCTCAGACAATCCTGCCGGGTCCCCAATTGCTTCACAGCTAAGCAAACCCAACCACGGGGCAAATTAGCTGTATTGATTTGCAATTAGAAGAATCAATTAAGAAAAATATCATGACTGTTTCTAATCCTTGTATAAAAATCAGTTCTGCGGAAAGTTCCCAGGTGGCCAGGCTCTCCCTGGTCCCTCTCAGCCGGCCACTTTGTGTTGGAAACAACACTCCTTCCCTGCCAGCCAGAAGCTGGGAAGAAGAGGGGAGTGACTTGGGAGAATGTTGACTTTCCTTCTGGAGTGGCCTCCAGACCATGTGCTCTAGGCTCAGGAGCGGTAATTTGGTTTAGCACTCTCTGCTTAGCGTCCAACCATAGCCCTGGAGGAGGTTCCTCAAGTGTTTCTGAGCATCAGCAGAGGATATCTCTCAGATACTCGTGAACAAGCCTTTCTGGGTACGGCACAATAGCTCTCATTCCTATCATATCTGCCTGACCCGCCCTTGAGGTCAACCCTACTGGAGTATGCTTTAGACCCCACCTGAGCCCCTAGTCTTCTCTCTTGAGGCCCCGGAGCATTGTCAGAGCCTACTCTGCCTTGAGCAGGGCCTTTGAGCAGATGGGGCACCCAGCAGTGAGTTGCTTGTCCTGGAAGGCAAGGACTGCTCCAATGGAGGCCCCAGCTGAGTCATCAGGCCTCTCGGCTTCATCTCCAGCACTCTATAAAACATATGCCTGCGCGCTCAGAACTTTGGAGGTGGAGGCAGACAGATCAGGAGTTCAAGGTCATCTTCAGCTACATAGCAAGTTTAAGGGCAGCTTGAGATGGCCGTTTAGAACACCTGTTTGATTTGACAGCTGACTAGTCACTAGGCAGGCTTCACACCCCTTAGGGTGCGGCTCACCTCTTCCCCCTCTGGAGACTCAAATCACGACTGCAGCCCCTGCTTCACCCACACTTCTCTTGTGCTGTCGGCCCGTTACCTGTCGATCTACACTCTAACGGGGGGAAGGGGGGACACTGTGTAGGCTAAGGGAGGACCCTATAATAAGCTCTCCAGCGCTCACGGCCTCCCTTCCAGAGACCCCCTCACTGCATGGGGTCACAGAGGCACTGTGTGTAACAGAACAGTTCACCAAGTCCACCAGTCCTCATACAGACCAGGCCAGGCCAGAGGAATGATGGGCCAGAGGATTCTGCCTCGGCTGGTTCAGGATGCTGTCAGTGACCTTCGGCTGTTCCCCTCTGCCATCCTCACTCCCCAGCTAACGATCTTCATACCGGGAAGATGACTGCTACAGCTCCAGACATCACATACTCACCCAGCAATGCTCAGGGCCGCCAGCCAGAGTCCCTTCTTGTCAAGACACATTTCCCCAGAAACCCCAGCAGGCCTTTTCACTTTGGGGGAGGATTGCGTCACATGACTAGCCCCGGTCCTTCTCCATCTCTGCTGGCTGGTTGGAGCTGAGCAATCATTACCACCTGGGCTGAGTAGGGCTCACCCTGTCCTGTGCCCTGTGCTGTTCTCTTGAGGTCTAAGGGCAGAAAAAGAACAAAGGGGACAATCCTGGGCAAGCATGGACAAAAAATGCAAGGGGTCAGCCTATAGCTGCCAAGGGAGACAGGAAGTGTGCCAAGGCTCACCCTATGGAGATGGAAAACTTGCACCCCAGACACGTGGCAGGATGTCTTTGACACAGAAAGCAAAGTCAGTCTTTGACCTCTTTACTGGGCATTCTGCTCTGTCTGCTGGTGATAGGAGGGTAGGGCAGAGGCAGGAAGTGAGGTTGAGACCCTGTCACCCAAGAGTAAGACTTCAAAGGAAGGAGGAGAATGGTCACAGTCCTTGCAGGCTCTACTGGGGGTGGAGACTTCCTTCCCAAGAAACAAATGCGCAGGGTGACTGTACTAACAAGCTCCACCCTCAGGGCCCGCGGAAACCACTTCATCCTCCTCAGGTCTGCCGTTCATCACCTAACCTCCGTTCTCCTCTGCCCTCCTGGGGACTGCAAACAGGACCGTTTATACTGTCTCCTGCTACATAAACACCTGACCCAGCAGTCATTAACAGAGTCACAATCAATTTCTCCAGAATGTTCTCCATTGCTAGGGAACTTAATGGAATCACAGGATCATTTTTCATGGGGAAAGAAAGGGAAAGGCATTGGGTGGGCGGCAAAGGAAAGAAAGACTATTCTAGCTCAGGGCCCATTCAGGGGTTTCTCTCAGAGGTGGCCAAGGGTCTTCAGAGGGTCCACCATTTGCTAATCAGCTGGAGAGAGAGGGCAGGGCTTATTAGGCAAATGGCCCGAGGTGACTGCTGTGTCCCAGTAATGAAATTCCGAGGGTGGGCAGCAACCACTGGATAAATGTGCTTGTGGGGCTGGTGACAACAGGTGACACCAGGCAGGAAAAGCAGACTCGGGGAACAGTGAGGTGCAGGATTTATAAGTCCAGCTAACAACAGCATTGGCTTTTCTATGCTAAACCAAAAATCTCTGAAATGTCACCTTGTTCCCACCACCTCCATGTCCCCAGATGGTAGGTAGGCTGGAGAAAGTACACACTTTCTGTGTCCCCCGGGGAGGCCCCCTCATAGGGCTGCTTTCTCCGCAGAAGGGAAGCCTGTTTGCTGGGTGTCTTCTCTATAGAGGAGCAAGGGGGGTGGGGGCGTCGGTTAGCTGTGGCTTGATCCCAGGGGTCATTCTCCCTGGAGTTGGCAGAGTGATGACTCTGGACAGGGGCTCTGGCAGGGACTTTGGAAGGTCTCTCCTGGGCACCCAGCTGTCCTCATGAAGTGGGGAGGAGCCCATTTCTCCAGAGTCCACTGGCAACAAGATTTCTTGAAATAGAACCCCCAACTGTCCTGGTCTCCTGGCCCCATCAGGATCCATGCAGCTTCACCAAACCTGCAGGCAGCATCAAGGAAGGTACTGTGTGAGGTAGGACCCTCATCAGACTACTCGTTCTCAGGCTCTCTGTGGTGCCTTCAACAGACAGAAACAGACCCACATCGACCAGGCTGGGTCTGGGTACAGATGGTGGGGTGCGGGGCTCATTTGTTGGTACCTTTGAGTTCTTTCTTCAATTCTCTTTAGGCCGTTGCTTGACCACTCAAGCAAAGAATACCCCATCTCCCTCTAGTGTGGGTTTTCATTCACCCACAAGAGCTTGAACAGGCAAAGACTTGGGGCCTGGAGTGTGCTTGGTGTGGAGGACCAGACACAGGCTCCCTGGCCTCGGAGGCCTGACAGCAGGAAAGGCAGCTGCAGATCTCCAGAGGCTGGGAGCAGCCTCTGATCTTATCTCTCCCAGCTGTAGTGCCCAGAGCAAGCCGTTTAGCCCCAACTCTTTCTGTCTGAACAATGACAGCCATGTGTGTGTACTTTCAGCACTTGAAAAAGGTTGAAAGAAAGAGCTCAGGGCCATAATGCCTTTGCCAAACTCCTGGCCAGGAAGAGTTCCAGGACTGCAGTCTCCTAGGACTCAGAAATGGGGGAAGTGGGCATGGTCCTCTTTTGTGCCACTCTGGCATGCTCTAGAATGTTCACACCCTGTCATGAACTCATGTGTTGCTGCATACACAGTCCGCAGCATAAAGACTCAGCACAGCCGCCAGGTGGTTTATATCAGAGCCTGCTATGCCAAGTGTTGGGGGATTCAGGACATCAGAGCTGGGCTCTGGAGAGCAATAACCACAGCTACAGAGTGTTGAGGCCTCACGGATGGGCACAAGTCTATGAAAGTGGGGACCGTGGTGATCTTGGCCTTGGGGCGCGCCTAGGAGACAAGAGAGGTTAGTCCATAGCTCTCAACTGCACAGTGCTTCACAGGCAGAGCAAAGGCTGGCCCTGGGAAATCGGCTCCAGCCAGCGTCTGTGCTCATTCAGCTTAGATGCGGAGGAAGGAGGTGGGCAGCCGGCAGGGTCTCTGGAGCGCCTCGCTGCTCTTCTTCAAGTGACCTGAAACAAATCATTTCAAGGTTTGCTTACACTCCCAGACTTGTCCACTGAGCCTTGAACATGTGCGTATGTGGGTCCCCTATGTGTCTGCCTCCTTGGCAAGCATCAGAAGTGAAGACACAATGACCCAGACCCGAGGACTGAAAACAACCCTCAGCCTCCTTCATGCCTTTCCTCCATGGAGTGAGACCCCTGTTCAAAGAGCTCCAACCCATTCCTGCTTTTTCCCTAGGCATCACCAAGGCCTTCTGGTGCAGCATCCAGGAGGGCCTGTTGCGGGGCAGAAGTCAACAGCATGGTTTCCTCCCGACGATATCCAGATGAAAGGAAGTTGCCCAAGCACTGGACTCAGAGTCACCGGGTCTAGAGTTGAAATTCTTTTCTCATGAGGCAGGTGACTTTCAACAGGAGCTCTCAGCCCCCTGTGGCCTAGAAAGAATAACAGGTCCCAACAGCTCTCTGGGTCAATGAATTTCGATTAGCCAACTGTGGGTTGGAAATATCTGGGGGAAAATAATCACCACCGTATTGAACACACAGACTTTTTTCTTGCCATTGCTCCTCAAAATACACTGCACCTCTTTGATCCATGGGCATTTGTAGTGAATTCAAATGGGTATCCCAGGGAGACAGTCTCAAAGTCTAGGAGGATGTGGGTATGGGCAGTTAGAGCTCATGCCAGGTTATTTGGGAACTTCGGAATTCCAGACCTGGCTACCCATGGGGAGTAGATGAGTCGGTGTGGGGCCTGCGAGGTGCTCAGGGCAGCTGAAGCTGAATTAATGGCCTCTGTTCTCAGGAGACTTGTTGGAGCCCTGAAGAAAGCTCACCACCACCCCATCACTCCACGAGGAAAGCTGTATGCCCAGAGCAGGCCTTGAAAGCTGCGACTGGGCTCCTCTCTGCAAAGCCTCCAGGCTCCCTCTCTGTTCCACAGAGAAGCAGCAGCAGCTCTCATGCTCTCCTGACAGCTTGCCAGAGCTACGTTCACTTCCTTCTAAAACATAGGTACATGGGGTCACACACATACACACACACACACACACACACACACACACACACACACACGCACGCACGCGCACGCGCACGCACACGTTAACTGGGCTCCTTCCTGTAGTAGGGGTACAGAAATTGCACGCTGTTACCTATTTGCTCTTGCCACCTAGGGATATGGTTATGGTGGGCACAGTTCTTTCTGTGATCCTTAGTCATCTACCCATCTTGTGTAATTATTGCCCCGTTCTTGTCTGCTCCCCAGAGACTCAAAGCCCAGCCCCAGACTACTGCCTCCAATCTGCTTATTGGAGAAAGTATGCTCAGAGCTTCAAGCTTAGGATGCAGCTTCTGACCATCTGTCCAGGGAAAGGTGGGTCCCTAGAAGGACAGTTCGGGCTTACAGTAGAGTGGTGAGCCAGGAACCCAAATCTGATCTCTAATCACATCAAGCATTAGCCCTATGGCTCTGCTCGTCTCTCCGCTTCAACCCTTCTGTTCCTCATCTGTAGGTAGGGATGATAATGCCATTTACTTCAAAGGCAGTTGTAAAGCCTGAACATCAAACGAGATCATAGATTCAACAGCAAAGACACATTGAGAATCCGCTACACGGCGGCACGTTCATGTGCTTTGGATGGAGTGCTGAGCAGACAGGCTGGTCTCTGGCTGAGCCCACCTTGGGCAAATCCGAGCTTAGGTACCCAATAAAACCAAATAGAATGCAAGGAATTTGGCTTAATAGAGATTCTATTAGCTACTTTAGGTGTAGACATGCTTAACATTGATTTATGAAAGCATTGTTATGTGTTGGTGTTTTCTGTTCATTCATGGGTTTTATGGGATTTAATGTTGCCTATAACCAAGTGTGTGTACAGATGCCTGGTACCAGGAAACCCTTATACAACACCTGTGTAGAAAGCATCCTCCCCAATTCTAGGCTAAAGAAAATGGTATCAGAGGAGCAAAGTGACTTGTTCAAGGTCCACAGAGATCTGGATCTAAGAAAGGTGCTCCTCAAGCATGTGTTCCAGTGCACAAAGGATACTACCCCTGAATCACTCACAAAGTGAATGGGAAAGGGCTCTGCAAACCCTAGAGCCTGAGCAGGAGCAAGGGACTACTGTGACTCCCTTCCCTGCTGTGCATCTGGTCCCTTAGCAGGACACAGAGCAAAGAAGTCAACAACAGGAGCCAAGGAGACAGTGCATAGGATCTCCATGGAGGGGACACTTGATGGGCACAGGTGCCATCTATCCCTCTGGCTGACACTTCTTCCAGGTTCACTAATACTGGGTGGGGAAGCATCATGAGACCCTGTTGTTCTGTGGATATCCATTAGCTGGTTACTCTTTCTGTTCACAATCTCCATTGCAGATTGTCCCCTATACTCCAGATCTGCCATCTGGGTCATGGACCTTAGTGACAGACAAACCCAGCTCTGAAACCCAGTGTGGTGACTTCTGGCAGGCCCTCTAATCACACTGTCCATGGGGGTGTTGTCAGAATAGAAGATGGATTCTGCAGAGCCCAACAGGACAGAGCCTAGCATAACATCATCATGACAAAGACAAGGACAAGAGGCCTTGGAGGACACCGCCAGAGAGAAGTCCTGCCTGGCGCTGCTTACAGGTGTAGCCAGCCTGCAAGAAGCAGGGATAACACCGAATTTAGCCAATTAGGAGAATTCCCATAAAAATTTAATTTTCCAATAAAAGAACAGTGCAAAATGAAATAGGTGAAGCATTTTTAAACTGTAAATTAATGATCTATAGTTATAGCCATAATAACAATAATAGCTACCAATTATAGAATGAGGGCCGAATCTGGGCCGGGAGCTGAGTGTGGGAAGCCCTGGCCTTCTGAGATTGAAATCCTCAGTGACACTAGACTTCAGTAGGGCAGCCATTTGTTTATGACCTGCAGACATGGTGTAGCAACACTAACCCTCCTCGATCCTGAGTTCTCACTCCAGTGCCCAGGCCTTTCTGGACATACTGAGGGAAACGCAGTGAAAAGCAACCTCTCCCCAAGTGAACCAGCCTTGCTCTGTAGCGCTGTTCTCTGATCCTGGCTCTTCTTCTGGGCCAGGATCACCTGATGTTCCTTCCCCTGCTGGATCAAAGATAGAAAAGACTCAGCTCTCTGAGGACTGGAGTTTGTGGGCCCTGAAGCAAAGTTACTGTATTCAAACCTTGAATGGAGGCTGCTTCAGTAGGGTCCTAGCAGAGATCATCAGCCTCTCTGGGCCTCTACTTATGCGCATGTATGTGTGTGCATGAATATTCATGTATGTGTGCACAGGCACATACACAAGGGTTGCATATGCATGTATGTGCACGGGCATGCGGAGGTCAGAGGACACCATCAGCTGCCATTTCTCAGGTGCCGTGATGTTTTGAGACACTGTCTCTCACTGGCCTTGAGCTCACCAGGGAGGATGGGCTAGCTGACCCACAAACTCCAAGGCTCCACCTGTCTCTACCTCCCCAGTGCTGGGATTACAAGTGTGAACCATCACACCTGGTGTTCACTTTCATCCATGGCTCTAAAAACTCCCTCCAAGAAAGATAAGAGACAGGCTAACCGTCACCCACAGCCATGCCCCCACTGACCTCTTTAAATGCACTAGTGCCGTAAAGCATCAAACATGGTGTGCACACACTAGGAGTTCAGTAAATGTCAGGAGCTCCGAGCACAGAGATTGCCTTAGCAAACATACAGTCCTCTTTCTTTGGGGGCTACCACAAGAATGACAAACCCAGGAGGTGTGGGTCAGCCAGTGGGTGACCCCAGCCCCCTCCCCAAAGTCCTCAACAATATGTCTGACCATTTTCACAGCACTGGGGATGGACTAAATCCCAGACATTGTGCATGCTGGGCGCTCTACCACTGAGCTACATCTCTGGCACTTGGCTTTTTGAGTCAGGATCCTGCTTTGTAGCCCAGGCTAGCTTGGGATCTCTATCCTTCCGCTTTACCCTCCCTGCTCCAATTATTACACATGTGCACTGCCATACCTAACAAACGTGTGCTTCTTAAAGAAAATGACATTGGTCTATCCCTGTGCTGTATTTTAAAATAGCCATTTTACAGGTTACCACTGACCGACCCACACCTCCTGGGGCTGCCATTCTTATAGCCCTGAAACCGCACCTTCTGAAACCTTGATGCTCACTTGCCTTCTATCTAGCTGGCTCTCAGCTTCTGTGGCTGTCCCTTTAAATGTCCTGTCCCTCCCAGGCTTTGCTCTTCTCAGCCCCTAAGTGGTGACAAGTCCCACCACTCTCTCCAATCAGTCTCCAGTCCAGGCATCAGTGGCTGCTGCTATCCTCAGGGGCCCGTGCTGCTGCAGCCCAGCTTTCCTCCTGGCCTCCCTGGGGCCAGTGTGTTTTACTTCCCTAGCTTCGCTGAGAGCTTTGAAAGGCAGCAGCTTGCTGTAGACACTGCAGAGTCCTGCTAGCTTCCTGACACCTGATTAGAGAGCACACAGAGCCATCTGCAACTTGCTCTGCCAGGCAGTCATTGATAGGGTGCCTGGCCCCATGCTTTCTAGCCCAGCCGGGCTGGCTCTGCTCTCAGCTCGAGAAATGTTCAAGGGCCTGATTTGCCGGTCTGAGAACTAGGTGTGGTACTGAATGTCAGTGGCTAATTATGTGTAATCATTATTAATAGGTATGCACTAATTATCTCTTGCATATAGGCAAGATTTTTACAGATGAGGTAGAAGGACATGGGGAGAGATGGATCTGCCCAAGGCTACCAACTGAGTGGGTTAACAGGCTGGGACTGGCACTGGGGCAACTGGGGCCCTTAGTGGGGACTCCCTCGGAAGTGAGGAGGGCATGTGTGGGTGGCATCGGGCTGTTGAACTGGGACTGGACAAGGAGAGCAGTCTTCCTAGGTCACTAGAACTTCAGGCTGGCCTCTCCCCTCCCCCTCCAGGAATGCAGTCTACTGAAACCTCTTATTAAAAGTATTCTGGAGGTGATAAAAGTGTCAGCAAAGATTTGCTCATTTTCTAAACTGTCATTAAAACAAAATTTATAGTCCCGGGAAATCTCAGCAGTGGAGGACAGAGGTGGGCAGAAAGAGGGAGGATGATTTAAAATCTCTCCCTTAATAAATTAAAAGACGCTCACTTAGAAGAGAGGGCTCCAAAAGGAAATTGCTAGAAAGTCGTTGCTTTCTCTGCTCCTGGCGGGCAGCGTCTTTGCAGGCTGCCAACCACACCTCAAACTCTTGCCGTCTCCCTTTCTCTCCCATCCAACCCTCCTGTGCTCCTGATTAATTCACATAGCCAGATGCCCCAGACACCCCCAGCCTCCTCAACAGACTTTGGCCAAGGCCCGTCCCTTGGACCCTGGCTTCTGAAACCCAAGTGACCCGCTACTCATGCCCACCACATCATAGGATTTGTGCCTGTGCTAGTTGGATTTTTGTTTTGTTTCATTTTGTTTTTAACTTGACGCAAAACTAGATATACCTGGGGAGAGAGAATCTCAATTGAGAAATTCCCTTCTTCAGATTGGTCTGTAGGTAAATCTGTGGTACAATATCTCATTAATGTTTGATGTGGGAAAGTTGAAGTCACTGTGAGTGGTGCCACCCAGGGGCAGGTGGTCTTTGAGTGTGTAAGATGTCAGCCTGAGTAAGCCATAGCGAGCCAGCCAGGAAGTGGTCTCTGCATCAGCTCCTGCTCCAGGTTCCTAGCTTGTCTTCCCTCCAAGGACTGTGGTCCAGTGTATGTAAGATGCTTTGGATCATAGTGTCTATGACAGTGATGGAAAGTACGCCAAGACAGCCCCAGATGGAGTCCTGTCTCCAGTTAGGGCTGACTCATTATCCTACCCAAGTCCCCACAAGGGATGGCGGCGTGCTTCCCACGGAATTTGTGAGTACCAGCACAGGAAACATTGCCAGAGTTGGTAGGGTCGAGCCTGGGTTCTGGCAGCCCTTCTAGGCTAGGCTTGACCACTGGTCCACAATAATCCAGACAGGCAAGCAATGGTGAGAAGCAGAAAACGGAGATTTATTCACTTAAGAAGAGGAACAAAGGGGTGTTCCATGTCTGTCTTCAGGATCCTGACAGGAGGTTCGGGGTACAGAGCTAAGCAGTTGGTGCCTAGGTGCGGCCCTGCCATTGTCTTGGTCCTATTCTCTCCTGCAAGGTGGTCTGACAAGCCATGAGAATTCTGGGAGGTCACTTTCTGGGAAAGAAGTTCTCCCTTTCTGGCACCCAGGACCCAACCTTTCTCTTCTCCCAGCATGAGAGTCCCAGGGAAATCCCAGTGTCTTGAGTTCCGTTGTCAGGTCCAGTCTGACGGTGGAAAGAGGCAGCTCCTGAGTTTCTTCAGAATCTTCAATTCCTGCAAGGGTGGTTGGTTACAAAAGTGAGGTGACGAACCCAAAGAGTCCACATCCTCGTTTTCTTCAAGGGGAGCCTGAGGCTCAGACATGGGATGGCATTCACCCGAGACTACACAGCACAGCCACCAGCACCCTGCCTTGCTGAACAGGGTACTCAGGAGCCATTGCTGTGACTCTTCACCACCCACTGGTTATGTGACCCACAGTTAAGTCTCTAGGCCCTGAGAGAGCACCTGAGCTCCTCAGTCAGCCTAGACACTGTCCGTTGCTGCGCTTAGAGATGCTCTTACCCATCATTCATTTCTGCTTCTGCAATTGCAGCCAATGGGGACAGCATTGTGGCTGGAAGCTGGCAGAGCTGCTGTCCCTTGCCTGACCCTTTTTATCTGCTCCAGCCTAGGGGGCAGTGTGTTGAGGATGGAACCATTGGGACAGTCCTTGACCCTCTGGGCTGGAGGAAGGGGCTCGCATTCCCTCACCCACTGGAAGAGACCAAGGGTCTTATTTTGGCTCAGAGGACCAGTCCAGCAGGAAGTCTTGGGGGAAAGGAAGAGGGTGTGCCTGGCTGAGGTGAGGACAAGGATGTGGGGTGCTCAGCAGATGCCAAGCCACCAAGAAGGAGAAGTGAGAGAGCAGATGGGGCCAGGTTGGGGTTCTCAGACCCAGGCCAGGTTAGTAAGGTGCAATGTGCACCCTGCTGCTCAGCTGGGACCCTGGGGAGACTCCAGAATAAGGGCTGGGGTTGGGTGGGGCTGACTCGGGTCAGGCCTGAGTGGCTTGCTTGTTCCCTTCCTTATTCTGTTCCCTGCTTTCCAGACTACAGGCCAAGCCGGGAGGCTCACTAAGGTAACAAGCCTTATAAGATTCCAAGCAAGCTGGGTGGTGGAGGCGTATACCTTAATCCCAGAACTAGGGAAGCAGACTCAAGCGGATCTTTGTGAGTTCAAGGCCAGCCTGGTCTACAAAAGTTGGTTCTAGGACAGGCTCCAAAGCAACACAGAGAAACCCTGTCATAAAAACAACAACAACAACAACAACAACAAATCCAAGCAGTATGTTCCAGGACCCAATGAGAGCCTTCCATGTATATGCCAGAAGGCCTAGGATGGAAGGAGAGAGGAGCAGGGTGTTTATTTACCTGAATTTTCAGACACATATACTCAGTCACTGTCGTGACAGCATCCTGGAGAGATCCCTGAGGGCTAAAACCCCTGGGCTTCTTGGAGAAGGAAGGGGAACCTGGTGCCGGCCTTTCAGGCACTGTTCACATAGGCTAAGATAGTTAGCTGGCCAACCAGAGAAAACTCTGAAACCTCAGCCACTGTAGGCTAAGAGGGGCCTGCCTTTCTCGAGCTTTGGAGAAATGATGGGGCTTCTATCACTTAAAGGCTGCAGAATGAAAACCCAACTTCTCAGATATCCTCCAGGCTGTTTGGAGGGGTGTTAACAACCTCTGCCAGGAAGTGAGGGAAGGCACCCTGGCTACCAGCTGGAGACCCCTGTGGCTAGCTTTGGGACTACTGTATTCCTCCCCTCTCCCCTTGCCCCTCCTCCCTACCTCCTCCTTGCCTTTCTCTTCCTCCTCTTTGTTACTCTTTTCTATGAAACACTGGCCCACTTAGCATCTGTGGTTCTGTCTTTGGCTTTTTGGTTTTTATGTGGTGGCAGGCCTGTTCTTTCCCTGTTCCTCACTCCCATCCCCCACCCACCCCACCCCTGACCTAGCTCCTCCTCTGACACCGTCAATTTATGCCCCTCCCTCTGCCCCAGCACTAGCCGACCCAGGCTGGGATTCCAAGCCAGAGCTGCTCTGGAGGCACCAGGCAGGCCTCCTGGAGGCTTCTGCCTGAGGGAGAGCAGCTCCCCACTTTAATCCCAGGGTGATCTAACTATGGCTCCTTTGACCTCCTCTGCCTTTGATCTCCATCTCCCTTTGAACCATCTTGTTGAAGCCTATTGACTTCAGATGTTCTCAAACACCCCAGGCAGCTGGGAGGGGCAGGGAGCAGCAGGCCAGGAGCCAGGTTGGTACCTTAGAGACCATATAACTAGCTCTTACTGGGCTGAGCCAGAGGCTGCCTGTAGCATGGATGGCTGGGTTGCATGGGAAGGAGGGCTGCCATGGGGACGGGGGCATGAACTGAAGAGCCCAAACTTCTAGCTCTCACCCAGCTTCCAGTGATTGCCAGGTGCCCGGGGCAGATTTAACTCATTTTCTCCAGTGGACATTCTGCTCCGTTAGCTTGCAAAGATGATCCTGAGTCTGAGGTTGGGTACAGTAATGTGTGAAAAAAATGCACACAACCATGCCATTTCCTCCCCATCTCCCGCACCACTCTCCATGACTCACTGAAGTCCTGGCCTGAAGGGCATCCCTGTGATGACAGATGGGACTTTAGTTACTGTGACTGCTTAATAGATGGGTTGACCAGCAGCATGGAGGGGTTTAGTGTCATCCACTCGATGCCCTTGGCTCTGCCTGCCCCCAGTGAGCAAGCACAAGGCTGTTCCTTCATGCTTTGCCTCCTGGCAGCTCAGCTGTCCAAGCACAGCCAGCCAGGGAGGCCACGGAGGATGAGCAAAATGCTGACAACATGCACGGAAATGAGACCAGCCATGAAGCTATTCTCTCACACCACACCTTAGCCCCTGTGAAACTTTGCCCCAGACCAACCACATGTGTTTCACATGGGAAACTAGGTGAGCTGAGAGGTTACAGGCAAGAGGTCCCACCCACTCAAGGCCAGACCTGAGGCTTTTCCTGGTCTTCTGACTTCCAGGCTAGCCTACTGCTTGTACCCCCGAGAGATCCCACACATAGCCCTGTGAGTAGCTTTCTTCTGAAGGGTCTGAGACATTTCCCCCCGCCCAGTGTCTGAATGGAAGGGATCATTTTGCTCAGCTCTCCCCAAAGTAATGGAAGAGTTTTAACTCACCGTGGCACAACCCTGCTCTTTATGAGGGAATATTAGGACCAAAGGGATTATTATTATTGGGCAAGTTGGAGAGAGGCCAGCTGTGGCTGGACCCCTGGATTCTGCTGCCTCTGTAACTCACTGTTAGGGCTCTTGGGTGGATAGAGAAATGAAATGGGAGCATTGGCCTTTGCTACCTGCTAGAGTCTTCTGGAGTTGTTCACCAATACTGATGGCTAGAGCTACATTGGTGGGCCTGGGATGTGGCCAAGCATAGGGACTTTTATTTATTTATTTATTTTTTAAAACTTTATTTAACTTTATTTTATGCGCATTGGTATAACGATGTCAGATTCTCTTGTACTGGAGTTACAGACAGCTGTGAGCTGCCATGTGGATGCTGGGAATTGAACCCAGGTCCTCTGGAGGAGCAGTCAGTGCTCTTAACCACTGAGCCATCTCACCAGCCCGCATAGGGACTTTTAAAACTCCCAGAAGCTCCAGTGTGAAGCCAGAGTTGGCAAACACTGAGATCAGTTCTGGAATATCCATCCTGTGGTAAGTTTGGAGCACACGGGACACAGGAAATGCTGTCTATGTGTTTCTTCATCTCCCTGTGTGCCACTGCACACGTGAAAGAAGCTAGGAGCATGGCGTACAGCAGGGTTAACAAGGGTTGCAGATCTTAGTCCTTACTTTTTTAATTACATTGATTGATTGATTGATTGATTGATTGATATTGATTGATGGGGAGGCAGGCATGCATGTCAAGGTCAGAGGACAATTTGTAGGAGTTGATTTCTCTTTCTATTTTGTGGGTCCCAGGTCATTGGCCTTGATGGCAAGTACTGTTACCCACTGAGCCATCTTGACAGCCCAGTCCCCTCACTTTAGAGAGAAGGGCAAGAGGGTGAATGACTTACAAAACGTTCAGAAGTCCAAATCAGACCTAGCCTCCACAGTCCTGTGTCTGTCTACACCTCAAGATCTAAGACTGAAAAAGGGGTGCAGAGACTGTCATGTTCATGACTGGTTAACATGAATTCTTTGTTTCCTTACCTACTGCAAAAGTCTAGGTCCAGCCGGCTTTGGCCTGGTTTGCAGCAGAAACAGGAAGGAACACGGCTGCTTCCAGCCACTGAGCCCTGCCAAGCCTTCCCCTCCAGGAACATTATGCATACAGGATGCACTTACATGAAGAGGTAGAACTCCCTCCCAAGAGCCCTTGGAAGCCATGTGATCGTGAGCACTGGTAAGCCCTGGTTTCCCCATGGGGTGAGTGGCAGGCCATACCTGCCCAGACTCCTCCACAGAGAAGCTGAAGTGTGTGCCCAGGAATGAAGCACCCAAGCAAAAGATCATCACCTTCCTTGCATGAGTCAAGGAATTCTCCAGCACATCACCTTCACTGATCTGCTGGGCCTTATTGTCCCCTCTATTCTACCCGGCCTTCTGAGTCAGAAAGCCAGTGACCAATAATCTTGGTTTCCATGGTACACTCCGGGCCTTCCCCTGTGCTGCTCAGTTTATCCTCACCATGGGGAGTCAGCATGACTCAGCAGCAGGAAGAGACGTGAGCTAGGCCATGCTAAAGCAGACCCTTCAAAGGGAGGGTGCAGCTGGCTGCCCTGAGACCTTCTGGACCACAGGACTTGGGTCACTGTTAAGAGTCCAAGGGAACCTAGAAATAACCAGTTCTGGACCCAGAAGAGCTGTAAGTTCAAGGACAGTTTAACTCACGACATCTCGGCCCATGGGAAGAACCCAGGCTCTGGAGCCTGACAGATCTGAGATCAGTTCAACGGATGTCGCGAATCTCCTAAGCCTCCCTGAACACGACGCTGGCACATGTAAAATGGAGAGAAGAACGGTTGCCTTGTGGAGTCAGCTAAGGATTAAAATTACAAATGTTAAAGCAAGCAGCTGTTATTGTTACTTACAGCTTTGCTGAGGTTCTCCTGCAAGCTGCACACATGCTCTCTCCCAGCATCCTCCCTGCCTCTCTCTAGGCTGGATGGAGCACACTCCGAGAAGAGGGCAGGGCAGAGTCAGCAGACTTAGGCTCTAACTCTGCCTTGCACTGGCTGGAGAACCACAGAGAAATCCCCTTACCACCGAGAGCTCATCTGGAAAGCCAGAAGGATGATGAGCAGGAGAGGGTAGAACCAACAGCTCACACTTGCCCAGCAGTTACTGAGGGGGAGGGGAAGGTGCTTGTGCAAGAATCCTTGAAGGCTTCAAAAACGTCCTTCCTTCCTTCTTTCCTTCCTTCCTTCCTTCCTTCCTTCCTTCCTTCCTTCCTTCCTTCCTTCCTCTGTCCTTCTCTACTTCCTCTTTTGAGACAGGATCAAAGTTCATAGCCCAGGCTAGCCTCTAACGCACTGTGCAGTCCAGACTGCATTTGCAGCAGTAATCCTTCTGCCTCCACCCTAATCCATACAGGTGTGTTCCACCATGCCTGGCTTGAGCTGGATCAACTTACATTTGCCTGTTTTTTTTTCTTTTTCCTCCTCCTTCCTTTTCTTCTTCATTGTTATTCTTGAGATAGGCTAGCTTCAAACCCACTATGTAGCCAAAGATGGCCTTGAATTTCTGACCCTTCTGCCTCCATTTCCCGAGAGCTGAGTACCACCATTCCCTGCCTCTGCTCTTTTTCTTTCCTTCCCTCCACTCCCTTCCCCTTCACTTCCCATCACTTCCCTTTGTTTTCCTTCGCCGCGTACCCTCCTTCCTGAGGAAAGACTCAAACCCAGGGTCCTGTACATGCTATGCCAGTGCTCTACCCCTGGGACATGTCCTTAAAGGCCCCTCTCACAAGCTTCCTGCAAGGGACACCCTCTGCTACAACCTTAAAGTGATCCCTCCTTGTATGCATGAGAAAACTGAGACTCAGAGGAGTTAAACAGCATGGCCTAAGGTCTCTCAGATTGAGAAGAGCTGAGTATTTCTTCTGAGTGTAGGTGGCCACTCATTCACAGGGCCTGGGACCTGAGCGCAGTCAAGGGATGACAGCTGAGGAGCCTCGGGCCATCCTCAAATGGAATCACCTTCACAGCGCCTTCAGCCTACTTTCCAAATGATCCTCCAATTTGACTGGTCTTCCCTGGCCACATGGCCTCACTGGGCACACACTGCTCCTTCAGAAGAGGGCACCAAGGGATTGCTGAGAGTTCCTCTGGATCCCATGGTAAGCCTGAATCCAAGGCAGAACTCTGGGGCTCCCCATCTGTAGCTCTGTCCAGCAGCGGTGCTGGGACTCCACCCCTTTCCCAGATATTTGCTGTGACCGTAGGTGTGATGGCGTGATACTGTGGTGGCAGATGCCTGTGTTTTTGTTTTTGTTTTTTCTTTTTCAAGACAGAGTTTCTTTGTGTGCCAGCCCTGGCTGACCTGGGACTCACTCTGTAGACCAGGCTAGCCTGGAACTCACAGAGATCCACCTGCATAAAGGCATGTGCCACTACCACCTGACATGCCTGTGTTCTTGATGGGGTTGGGCCTTTGACGCTGGCTTAAGAAATGTTTGGCATCGCTGAGATAGTTTGCTTGTCTGGAAGCTTCCACGTTAGAGCCCTAACAGCTTGCAGTCTAGGTTCTGATGAGAGCCAGGCAACAGCTCCTAAGGACATAATGTCTCAGAAGCTTTCTCTCTGCCCTTCTTTCCTGGAACACAATGGGCTCTGCTGGAGAGCTACGGATTCTTTCAGGTTCCGGGGTCCTCTTCAGGCTCCGCTTGGGGTATTTTTAGGTGCATTTAATTTGGTGGATCTGAGCACTTTTGATTTCATAATGATTAGTTAGAGCCTGGGCGCTAGCCTGCTTTTCTTCTTCCTGCCGCCTGACTCCCCCAAGGGGACTGGGTGTTGTTTTGACTTTTATATGCTACAATAAAAACTTTCATTGTAGCAAAATGTTTGCTCGTCAAAATTAGCTTGGTTAATTCCAAAGAATTGTTTCATCTTGGCTCCACAGGCACCAGGGATTCTTTTTACAAGGCAAATTGGCCACCAGCCAGCTGTCTCCCTGAGTCCTCTGCAGCCTTCATCCTCCTAGAATTTACCTCTGGGTATGTGGGGGGAACCTGCCTCCCAAGGCTTTCCAGATCCTTCCTAGTCAAGTGCTCCAAGGCAGGCTGGGGCGGCTCACAAAGATGTTTGGTTTTGTTGAGTTTTACAAACAAAGGCATCCAAGAGATCCCTGCACAGAGACGGTGGATACAGGGCACACAGGGTCACACCAGATCCACACCCAGGGTTACACTTACAGCACACTAGAGGCACCCCCAAACCTTTACAAGGGACTAGCCACCTCAGCTGAGAGCCTTCTGCATCCGGCAGGGAGGGAACAGTAGGTATTATCCCGGTTGTTATTCCAAAGCCTGCACACACTCAAACACCCGCTAGCACTACTGCCCAAGCAAGCCCACATTAGTTCTGTAAATCTGCTGATGCTAAAAAAAAAAAATCATCTAGGGTGCACATTCCAACAGTACCTGTCTTTGAGGGAAAGGCTGATGGACTAACTAGCGTCGCTAACAGTGGACTCTGAAGATGAATGTATTACTTCCCCAGAGTCAAAGATAAAAATCTACCTTTGCTAGCGAGTGAGCTGGAGAGCAGGATAGTCTCTCCTGGGGACTCAAGCCTAGCTGAGAAGGTGAGGAGCAGGCACCTGATTCAGAAGATGAGTTTTGGAAGGAGGTGAACTGCTGGTTAGTTTTTTGTCACCTTGACACAAGCCAGGGTCGCCTGGAAAGAGAGACCTTTGGAAAAAAAACGGCCTATGGACAAGTCTGTAGGACATTTTCTTAATTGGTGATTGATGTTGGAGGGCCCAACCCACATGGTAGGGCCCCAGGGCAGGTGATCCTGGATTCTATAAGAAAGAAGGCTAAGGAAGCCAAGAGAAGCAAATCAGTAAACACCATTCTCTGTGGTCTCTGATTTAGGTTCCTGCCTTGAGTTCCTGCCTTGCATCCTGTCTTAGAATCCCTCAGTTATGGACTGTGATCCTGACTTGTAATCTAGACAAATCCTTTCCACTGCATTTGCATTCGGTCACAGCAGTTGACAGCTAAGACAGTAGAGGAGGAGTGCCCTGGGAGGATCCCACCGTACCACTCACCACCAACCCCCACCCCGCTCCCTTGGGCTAGCTCCTTCCAGCACTGCTCCAATAGTTCTTTTAAGCAGTGCTGGCTACTGTAGGAAACAGCCAGGCCCTGGGTCGGGCAAAGCAACTCTAAACAGCTCAGTTCAGTGCCTTGTCCATGCTCTGGATGCAAATCCCACCCTCATGGGCTGCTGAGGAAGTCACAAGACTGCTGGGAAAAACCCTAACCAAGCACCCAGGGAAAGACTGCCAGCAAAGGGTTTTCTGTGCAAGCACAGGCCCTGCTTCAGTTTGACTCCCGGCACCCAGGTGAGTGCACTTTCCTCACGGTTTACTAAGTGCCTATGCCAAGTGCCTTGAATGTCATGGTTCATTCGGTTCTCCCAGAACGAACGGCAGCTAGGGGCAACGCCTTGGGAATTCTAAGCAGAACTCAGGCACAAGTGCCTTTATCCTGGGCCCCCTGGACCCTGAGAAGGCTGTGCTCACACCCCTTTGTCTCTGCCTGCCTTCCTCACCTGTGTCTCCGCTGCTTCCGGGCTTTCCTGTCCCCTAAGCCTGCCGGTCAGAAGTGAGTGATCCCTGCTATACTTGCTATCCCTGAGCCGAGAGCACCATTTCTAAGGACCCTTGTCTAAGCTACAGCTGTGGACCAGGCCAGAATGCACTGTTCTTGGTTATTACAGATTTGCCCTCTCTGGAATAGAGCATGTGGCCTTCTTGGTCACTTCTCCTCCAAAGCTTATTACTCGTCTCCCCCCTCCCCGCCCCGTCCCATTTCTCACACCCACCAGTTTCTCCTAAATGGCCACATTCAAAAGGAACCATGGAGCCCTGTCCGCCCCTTGCCAAGTATGGCTGCCATGGCACCAAATCCATGGGTACGGAGCCCTGGCACATGGCAGCAGCTGTTGCAGCTGCCTCCTGGGTCTCATCCCATACAGCAAGGCCCAGGTCGGCCTGACCCAGAGTGGAACAATGGGGCTTAGCCAAGAACTTGCTAGCCAAGGGCATCCTGGCAGGTAGGCTGAATTTGTTGCCCAGCATGCTCTCGAGGCAGCTCGAGACAACAGTGTCCAGGCCCCGACCAGGCTCGCATCTCACACCATGACCATCCATCTCTGCCCTAGCTTTGCCCCTGCGATGTGGTGGCATGGTATGTCAATCTGGAGGCCGTGCGGATTAAACCGCTCCTGACTAGCAGATGGTGACGTTGAGCTCCAGCAGCAGTGATTGGTCTGTGACACAAGCAGCGGGTCTCCCGGGCACCCACAGGCCAGAGACCTCTCAGCGCTTGTCATTTGAGACGCCCTTCAAGAGCACCCTCTAACTTAACTCCAAATCCCTCTTCTCTCCGGCCAGATGAAAGCATCTCTGCCAAACACCCCGAGAGCCAAGAACTGCTCACACAAGCACCTACTTTGAGAAGAACATGTGTCTAGAGGGGACCCAAGGCTGAAGGTCAAGGCCTGGGTTAGCCTGGAGGACAAACCAGCTTCCAGGGGAGACTGAGGTCTGGCTCAGGGAAGCTAGATTTGTGGGTGGTCATACTCTGATACTCCGAGGTTATTCACAGTCCCTCATCCCTCCTTCAGGCAACACATGACTACATGACTGTCCACAAGTTTTTTGTTTGTTTGTTTTTGGTTTTGGGGGGTTTTTTTGTTTGTGTTTTTTTGAGACAGTGTTTCATGTAGGCCAGGCTGGCAGGCAAACTCACTATGAAGTCCAGGATAACCTTGAAGTCCTGATCCTCCTGCCCCTACCTCCTGAGTGTTGGTACTGCAGGTGTGTGATACCACACTGAGTTCATGCACCGCTGGACAGCAAACCCAGGTTTGGGTTTATGTACTCTACCGTCTGAACCACATCCTCAGCCCCTATATAAGACTTATTTTTACCAAATTCCTCCTCAAACCCATAACCCTGAGAGACAGGTGAAGAGACTGGGCTCCAGCGAGGCTCTCCCCCTGTGTCCCTACCACATTGCCAACACATGCAGGTGGTGGATTCAGAACTCTGCACACCTCAGGGTCACTCAGAACAGCCAAAAGACATGGTTGGAGCCCACCTCCTAGGCTACTGTGATCTCCAAGGAAACAAGCTGAGGGAGCTCAGTGGCTCTGGGCCATCAGTTACTTTCTACACCGTAGGTGTTCAGGGTTGTCCGGGCCCAGGGCAGAGCCTGTATCCCTGGGGAAATGCTGATGTCAAGTCCTGTGGGAAAAGGTGTCAAATGCTGCAACTCCAGGTCCTACCACGCTGCATGGTCTGCTAGGAAGTCCAGGCCAGGCTGGGGTGAGCTCAAGGTGAGGTCAGGTAAGGTCCTGGGAAGGGAAGGGAGACCCTTGCCTGATCTGAGGTCCCTTATGGCAACAGCTGCCTCATCCCTCCTTCCTATGACCCTGGCCTGTTCTGGGAGTCTCCTTCTGATAGCCTGGGGCCAGTAGACTTCAGTTAGGGCAGGAAGGTCAGATTGGGATCCCACCAAGCAGAACTACCCCATGTTTGGAAAAAGCAGTAGAGGCTCAACCCCACACCAGGAGAAAGGAAGGGGCTGGAGAAGCAGTTTGATCACAGAGGGCTGTGGGGGCAAGGCTCAGAGGTGTCCTCTGAGCACTCATTCTAGGCTGGCCACTGTGTCGTGCATTTGTGAGAGCAGTGGCTCAGCTCCGGGACACTCTAGGGCTCCATGTGGTATTTCCTAAGAAGAGGAGCACAGGCCCTGCTGGTGGGGCCCAGGAAGAACATCTAGCACCAGACAATAGAGTGGAAGGGGGATTGAACTGCAGTGAGCAATGTTTTGAATGCTCATATGCAAGCATATGTGTACCCGTATGTATGTATTTGCTCATGTGCAAGCATATATGTACCCGTATGTATGTATTTGCTCATGTGCAAGCATATATGTACCCATATGTATTTGCTCATGTGCAAGCATATATGTACCCGTATGTATGTATTTGCTCATGTGCAAGCATATATGTACCCATATGTATGTATTTGCAAGAGTGACACACAAGGAGGCATCAGCTGCCAGGTAAAACTCTGAGGTCTGCCAAGAAACTGGAAATGTGGCTGTTTGGGGAACATGAACTATGCTCCCAGTGACTAGCCCAACACATAGGACACTGTACCTTTGTGTACTCATGTAATTCTCTCTGTGGTTCAGGTTCCTCTTCTGGTCCTGGATTTGTGGGGAGACTGGGAGACAATAAATGGAAATGTGACTTCTCAAACCCATAACCTTGAGAGACAGGTGAAGAGACACAAACCCCTTGTTGGTATCCCCTGTGCCCACAGAACATCCAGAACATAAGGCTGGCACCTGCCTAAGCTTCCCCAGACAGCAAGAGAAGGAGCTTTTCATCCTAGAAATGGGAACTGCATCAAAAGAGAAGGTTTAAGCCATAGAAAACCCTAAAACCTGAGCCATGTGCTCATAGAGAACACTTCACAGTAATCATTGTTTTCTGAGAAGCCAGTCTCCCAAGGGCACTTGACATGCCTTCCCGAGAGGCACTCCAAGAACAAGCACCGTGGCTTGCTGGGAGGGAGGCTCGTGTCGGGCAACCAGACTCACAAGCCCCACTCTGCACAGATGGTGAGGATGCAGGGGTCAGAGGATCAGACAGGTCAGCACCTCTGCTGGAGCCTGGCTTTCCGAGCACAGGTTCCATGGTGCTGAGCATCGTTTACGAATGAGTCTAGTTTGTAGGTACAGGAGAAAAATAGAAAAAGGGTATAGTCCAGAAGCACGATGCCCAGGGCTCAACGGGTACAGCTCTAAAAATAAGTATTCAGCCGGGCGGTGGTGGCGCACGCCTTTAATCCCAGCACTCGGGAGGCAGAGGCAGGCGGATCTCTGAGTTCGAGGCCAGCCTGGTCTACAAGAGCTAGTTCCAGGACAGGCTTTAGAAACTACAGGGAAACCCTGTCTCGAAAAAACCAAAAAATAAATAAATAAATAAATAAATAAATAAAAATAAAAATAAGTATTATTTAAGTATTGTAAATATCATTTGTGAATGTATCTATAGAAATGTCATTTATACATTTTAATAATAAAATTGTTATCACTTGATAGAAAATAAAAGCTGTGCTAGGATGTGCATGTGTGCCTATAATCCCAGCATTTTTGGCATCGGAGGATGTGGATCAGGAGTCACAAACTGAATTCAAGGTCAGCATGGGTTACAGGACACTGTCTCAAAAATAAAAAAGGAGCGAGAAAGGGGGAGGGTAGATAAGAGAAGAGAGGGTAAATGCTGCTACAGGGAAGTGTGGAAAACACATCAGGTGATCTCTGACCTCTGACTTCTGAGCTCATCATTGTAGAGCAGATCACCTGGGCTCGGGGCACGCATGGAAAGGAGTCGTATGGATCTGGCATGTGCTCCTTTCTGCCTGCCTCCAGCTCACTGCTTCTCAAGTTAGGGTGGCCAGGTTCTGGCCCACATGACCATGGTCTGTTAGAGGGATTCATACCCTTTCTTCCCCCTATTGTCTCCTGGGGGTTATTCCTACCAGTTGCAGGTGGCTCCTCTGTCCCCTGTCATCACTGAGTCCCTGGATATATTGGGGTGGCACCCACTGTTGGCATAACTCATAGTAACGTGGGCAACTTCAGAGCTGGCAGGACACGTTAAAAAGATCCTCTCACCCTCCCCCACAGATGGAACAACAAATTGTGTAGGGCCCCATCTTAGCTTCTTTTCCCACGGCTTTAAAACAAAACAAAAACAAAAAAACAAGCAAACAACAACAACAAAAACCCTCCAACAAAAGCAGCTAAAGGGGGAAAGGCTTTATTTCTGCTCACAGTTCCAGGGTACTGTCCATCATGGCAGAGCAGACACAGTGGCAGGAGTGTAAGGCGGCTGCTCACACAGCATCCGCAGCCAGGCAGCACAGAGCAGTGCACGCTGGTGCTTGGCGCAAGGTCTCCTTTTTATGGAGTCCAGGCTCCAGCCCATGGGAATGGTACCACCCACAGTGGGCGGGTCTTTCTGCCTTCATTAGACTAATCGACAGAACCCCCGAATCCTGCCAAGAATCCCATCCTCCAGGTGATTCTAGATTCTGTCAAGTTGTCAGCTGAGACTAACCCTCACAGCTGTACCCCAAGTCGGCCAGAAGCAGCAGAGCACAGAGGATAAATGGGCATTACCCAGGGACTGCACAGGAGACATGGCTGGAAGAGGTGAACTGCTCAGGTACACACTCCTTCTGAATGACCGAACGTGCATGTGCTTGTGCGTGCATGCGTGCGTGCATGTGTATAAGAGCCTCCATCCTAACCTGGGGAGTCATCTTCTCTGCTGAGTGGAGGGGGCCTAGAGAGTGTGAGGAGGAAGAAATGCTTAGCCTCTCATAGCGGAGTCATTTGTCATTTGCATGCTGAGCGCCCCAGCTCAAGGAGGTTCAGCAAGAGGTCGCAGCTGGGCAGTCAGCCTTCCAGCTGTGGGACTAGGAGGGGGCTATGTACACAGCCTCGGAGCCCTGGCTGCGAGCTCTAGAGGATGCTCCTCCCCCAGCAGAGAGCCTGCAGGAGTGGCTGCCAGAGGTCTTGTCAAGGGAAGGCCTACTCGGACTTCACTGCAGCAGTGGAGGGTGGAGGCAATTATAATCCTTCTCGTGTGGTTTTTAAAAGTCTGAAAAGCCTAACGTGGTAGTGCACACCTTTGATTTCAGGACTTGGGAGGCAGAGGCTGGCAGATCTGATTTTGAGGTGAGCCTGGCAAACAGTGAATCCAGGATAGCCAGGGCTGTCTCAAAAGAGACAGAGAATCCCTACCTCAAAAACAAAACAAAACGGAAAGTCTGAAGGCTAAGACTGTAGCTCAGTTGAGAGTGCTTGCCTTGTTGGGGAATATTATTTTCAGATGTGTTACTTTTGTTTATGCTGCATTTGATTAACTGTGAAGCTGTGAGTCTTTGCCTGTCTAACACACCTCGTGGTGTAATAAAGAGATAAACAGCCAATAGTGGGGCAAGAGCAAGGATGGGCGGGGCTGGCAGGAAGAGAGTATAAACAGAAGGAGAAATCTGGGAGAAAAAAGAACGAAGAAGAACAAGAGAATAAGGAGAAGAGGATATCAGGGGGCAGCCACCCAGCTACACAGCAAGCCGCGGAGAAAAAAAAGTAAAGGAAAATACACAGAAGTAAGAAAGATAAACGCCCAGAGGGAAAAGGAAGTCAGGCTAACATAAGACAAGCTGGCCAGAAACAAGTCAAGCTAAGGCCGGGCATTCACAACTAAGAATAAGCCTCTGCGTGTGATTTATTTGGGAGCTGGGTTGTGGGCCCCCCAAAAGCCAGAAGAGTAAAGCATCATGCAGCATTGCCTAGCATTCACAAATGCTTGGGTTAGATCCCCAGCATGGCATAAATCCAGTGTAGTTGTCCGTGCCTGTGATCTTGGCACTTGGGAGGTAGAGAAGCAGAAGTTAGAGGCATCCTTGGCTACATGGTGAGTTCAAGGCTAGCCTGGGCTAGAGACTCTACCTTTTCTTTTTAAGCCATGAAATCTGAAAGAATATTTGCCAAAATGAAGAGGACAGCGGGGTGACTGTCACCTGGGGGCTGGGGTACATACAGCGACTGTCAGAAACAGCGTCCTCCGTGACTGCCACTCTTTTTCTTCTTGCTCTTTTATATTTCCCAAATTCCCCACGCTCCGAATTCATTGTCGTTTGAAAATGGTAATGCACTTACAGGCTAGGCAGGCACCTAGTATGGAGATGGCTGCCTCCATACTGGTGAAGAGAACCGAGGTCAGGCAGAGCTGTGGACTCAAGCTGGAGGCCTATCCCCTCTCTGAGTAGTGCGGACCCCCGCCTGGGCCACCCAGCTCACTGGCTTGTTCCGGCTGTGCCTAGCTCAGACAATGTGAATGCACAATCATTCATTATAACTCAATTACAGTGATTAAAGCTGGTGGCATGCAGAGGCAGGAGGGAGTGTTGCCAACAAAATTTACACTCCGTGTCATCAGCAAGAGATAACAGCAGCTGACAGGCCCGCCGCCTCCCCTGCCATCTGCTCTGTGTGGCCGCCTGAGGGGCAAAAGCAGCCGCTGTGCTCACGGTGGCCCAGAGTGCTGGGATCGGCTGCCTGGGGCGGGGCTAGGACTTGCTCGTGGTGCTTGTGGGGTATAGGGGAGCTGGGGGTTCTGGGTGTGTCCCCCCCACACAAAAGCTGGCTCTGATATCCAACATGCAGAAGGGAGTTGTGTGGGGGAGGAATTAAGATTGCTCAGGGGTTTTCGTCTACCGTGGCCCAGGTTAGCTTTCTGAGACCTGATTTCCTCTCTATATCGCAAATGAGGAAACTGAGGCACATGTCCACAAAGGCTCAATCACCAAGACAGTCGTCTGGGAGAAGAGTCATAACTCAGATCCTCCTCTGGTTTCCATGGAGATGGTAGACAGAGGGATGTGGGAAGTTGGGGCCACACTCAGCTGCAGGGAGATGGAGCCCAGCTAAGGCCATACACCCTGGGATCCAGAATAACTCCCAATGGTAGCAGAGGGCTCTAAGGCCAGGCAGGGCTGTGGAGAGATAGGAACATGTGGCAGTCACCCCAGATATGGGAAGACTCAGGCTTGGCTACCAGGGGGAACTGGCAGGGGAAATAGAGGCAAAAGTCAGGGGTGAGGTCTGTGCCATGAGGCTGAGAGGTGGGAAGAACAGAACAGAACTAAACTGACCCTTCCTTCCTTCCTCCTCCTTTCTTCCTTCCCCTTCCTTCCTTCCTTCCTTCCTTCCTTCCTTCCTCCCTCCCTTCCTCCTCCTCCTTCCTTCCTCCTTCCTTCCTTCTTTCCTCCTTCCTTCCTTCCTCCTTCCTTCCTTCCTTCCTTCCTTCCTCCTTCCTTCCTCCTCCTTCCTTCCTCCTCCTTCCTTCCTTCCTTCCTTCCTTCCTTCCTTCCTTCCTTCCTTCCTTCTTCCTTTCTTCCTTCCTTCCTCCCTCCCTCCCTCCCTCCCTCCCTCCCTCCTTCCTTTGTCCTTTCTTCCTCCCTCTCTCCCTCCCTCCTTCCTTCCTTTTTTCCTTCTTTCCTTTTTCCCTCCCTCCCTCCCTTCCTTCCTTCCTTCCTTCCTTCCTTCCTTCCTTCCTTTTGGTTTTCAAGACAGGGTTTCTCTGTGTAACAGCCCTGGCTGTCCTGCCCAGCAGAACCGCATTTCTTAATACAGGGTGACAGTAACCAGGCCACCTAGAACTTGGGACTGGCAGCTCTAAGTTTCCGGACAACAGGACGACTCTTGGGCCCTGGCCCAGCAGACACCCTGGTCCCCATCATGGAGGGTCTTTTCTGAACCCCACTGACCATTAGTGGTGGCAGTGGAATATGGCAGGGAAAGAGGGGAATGAGGTCCCTTTTTCCCTTGATTGTTTCCAACAATACTTCTTTGTATGTTTGCTTGGCTTTATTTATTCGTTTTTTTTTTCTTTTGAGACAGGCCCATGTTGGCCTCTTGTTATGTAGCCCAGGTTGACTGTGAACTTCTGATCCTCCCGCCTCTACCACCTGAGTGAAGAGGTAGAGGCAGATGTCACAACACCCAGTTCTACGCGATGCTTGGACCCCCAGTGCAGGGCTTCGTGCATGCTAGGAGGCACTCTGCCAACAGAGCTCCATCCCAGCCCCTGGTAATCCAATATCACTCATTCAATTCATGAGCCTCACAAAGACTAAGGTACACTCACCATGGTTGAGTCTACCTGCCAACTGCCCACTGCCATGCCAGGACACCTTGCCTCTTCCTGGCCCTGCTGACTAAGTAACCCCAAACCCCAACCCTTGGCTCCCCAAGGCATGTCTGACTTCTCGAAGGTTCTATGAGGCAGGCTTTGCACACACTGCAATTGTGCAAATCGACGTCCTCCCTCGTGGCATTCCTCATCCACTTGTCCTTCACTCCATGAAGCTATCCTTACCCCAAAGCTCAGTAGGCGCCTTTCTAATGGTTCCTGCACCCTCATGCTAGTGTCCTGAGAACACTGATCAAGGAATATTACAATCACCTGGGGACAGGACCATTAGCTGTCTTCAACCCCTAAATAGCCTGGAGGTGGGACTGGGTCCCCTTAGTTTTTTTCTTTGTTATTGTCTGGGTTATTATAATACAGATCTCATGTAGCTAGTGCTTGCCTTGTTCTCTAGGTAGCCCAGGATGACCTTGATTCTGATCCTCTGCCTGTATCTCTTGAGTGCTGGGATTGCGGGCTTGTGGGCTTGCGTTACCATGCCTGGTTTCTGGCTGGGTCCTCTTAGCTTCTGAAGTCTAGGGCCTGCAGGAAATAGATCTTAGAAAATGATATGGCACCAGGTGGCGGTGGAGCTTGCCTTTAATCCCAACACTCGGGAGGCAGAGACAGGTGGATCTCTGTGAGTTTGAAGCTATGCTGGTCTACAGAGCTAGTTCCACGACAGCTAGGGCTGTTATGCAGAGAAACCCTGTCTCGAAGAATTTTTTAAAAGAAAAGAAAATGACCAAGCAGCAAAGATGCGGAAGCAGGGATGGGAGAACCAACAGGTGCTGTCCACACAAAAGAGGTCCAGTGTGGGAGGACAGGAAGTCCTGGGACAGCTGTCCGCCCCCATTTCACTCACACATCCACTCCTGTGACCATCCAACCCCTTGGCTCCTTCCGTCTCTGGCTTCCAGGCAGGTGGACAGGGCAGATGATGGCCCAAGCTGGGACTTGGGACTGTGGCGGGCTAAGCCCCTGAGGAGTGGAGAGGAAAAGGCCGTGTCCATCTTTCCCCTGTACTTTGCTGGTCAGGTCACCTAGAGACTGAGACAGTTGGAGGCACAGGTGAAAGCATGAGCCCCAGCCTGGAGAACAGAGCTACCCTGGAGGGCACAGTCCTGGAATTCCCCAGCACAAACTGAAAGAGGAAGCTGAGAGGGGGGTAGGGCTGGGGAGGGTGGGGAGGGCTGCGATGCAAAATCCAGGCACCTGGCTCTGGGTGCCCAGCCGGAGCGAGCAGCTAGTCCCTCTGCTTTGCAAAGGCACCAGGCATTGGGGACAATGCACAGGCACTGGGGACATCCGGGCTTTGCAGTTTCTGCTTCCAAGGGACTTCTAGATCATCCCCTGTTTTCTAGGCCTCATTCTCTTCACTTGTAACAGAACTGGAACCAGAGCAGGATCCCCCCCCCCCGCCAACCCATAACTTCACAAGCTTCTGATTGCTGTCAGGCCACAGAGCAGGCGCTGGCAGTCACTTCCGTGCTGCTGTGGTAAAATACCCAGAAAAAGGCAGCTTTAAGGAAGGAGGTAGGGATATTTTGGCGCCCAGTCCAAAGGTACCGTCCAGCATGGTGGAGCTGTTATAGAGCTTGGGGCAGCTGGTCACATGGCATCCTTAGGCAGGAAGCAGAGAGGGATGATTGCTGACTTCTGCCTGGCTCTTTCTTTTTTCTATGGTCTGGCATAGAATAGTATTACCTATATTTAAAGTGGCCTTCCCACCTCTGTCAACCTCATCACAGGCATGCCCAAAGGCCTGTCACGTGGGTGATTCTAATCACCTGCCAAGTTGGTGATTAACCACTGGACAAGAAGGTGGTCCTGGAGCAAGCTGGGATGTGAGTGTTGAAGTTCCTGTTCCTCTAAGACACTGGCTCACCTCTCTGTTTACACAGAAGAAGCTGGAAGGGCTGGAGACAGAGCTAGCTATGACACACTGGTCATTGCCAGCTCCTGAGAGAATGGGTTTTCGTTTAGAATTGCCACACTAAGTTACTCTTCATGTAGGTATTTACTTTGGAAAGTAACTTAAAGATAAACAAGCCCTTATTGGCTGGTGAGTTCTGGGCTAGAGAAAATATCATTGGGGGCAGTTTACTGACTACCGTGACTCTTGAATGTTTGGGTACAGGAAGCTCTGTCCATGGTAAAGGACATTTGGAGTTCTTTAAAGAGTAGCCCCATGGCAGCTCTCCAAGTCCTTTATGCCCATCTTGGAACACACACACTACTCAGCATTACAGTGAGTTAATCAACTTAGGGACTAGAAAGTCTGAATTAGCTCTCCTCTCAACCAGCTCCTACACATCCTACAGCATCCTACATCAGTTCAAACACGATCTTCTTTTCAGCCCCTTAAGAGCTGCCCAATCCCCCTGCTGAGAACCCCTACTGCGTGCTGTTCAAGCCACTGGTTGCTAATAGCTACGCTTTGCAATTGGTGTTTGCTTTTCCTCTCAGCAGGTGCATTCTGGGAGGGCGTGGCCCGTTCTGGAGCCCCTCCAGGGAAGGTTTGCTTTGCCTGTGTTGTTGAATGAATGCATGACTAGGTGGGTGGAGAGGCTTAGCTTCAAGGTCTGAGCTAATTTTCAGATTCTATTCTTTCTACTTCTCTATTTAAGGAAAGGAAACCATTCGTTGAAAGCATGGCCTTCCAGGCGTTAAGTAACTGCGGACCAGGCAGGCACCTGTGCGAGGCAAGAGCTCTGCTGGGAGCCAAGGACACAGTAGTGACCAAAGCTGCATCTCTGGCCTCCAGAAAGTCACAGGTGAGTGTCAGAGACAACTGGCAAAAAGATACAGCAAAGGAATGATTTGACATTCACCCTTGGCTTTGGTGTGACCCGCTTACAACTGAATCTGCTTTGGAAAGGAGAATTGGATGCAGCATTAGGCCTCATAAAATCCTGTAACTTCGTATGTCGAATATCAGCAGTCCTTGTGACATTAACACACACACACACTCACACATGAATACACACTTACACATATAAGCCCACACGAACACACAAGTATACACATGCATACAGCTATGCACACACTAACACACATGCACACACATATGCACACACGAACACACATGCACACACATATGCACACACGAACACACATGCACACACATATGCACACACGAACACACATGCATGTAGAAAATCCACTACCTCCTCCCCAGAAAGCCCTCCACACAGTGGCCATTCTAGTCACACCTAGCTTTCCTGGCATGCAGATTATAGTGTCTAATTCCACTCTCGCGGAAAGGACTTGAATTTGTTGTGGGGAGGGCCACCTCCACTGAAAGCAGACCTTCAGTAGCCAGCAGGGATGCTGGGAAGGCTGCTGGGAAGATCTTGCAAAGTCTCGGGTGTCAGGGGACTTCTCAATGAGGACAATCTGATCACAGCAAGGATAATATCTCTTGACTGAATCACGCCACTTCTGTTCAAATCCATATTGTCAGAGTGGTATTTTCAAAAAGAAATCTTCAGAGGTCTGTTTTTAAAACTTCTTTGTGGATGTGTGTGTGTTTGCGTATGTGGCCACAAGTCCACGTTTCACGGGTGTGCATATGGAGACCATTGTTGGCCTCACTGTCCGCCTTGTGTGAGATAGGGCATCGTGTTCATTGCTTTGTACACCAGCCTAGCTGGCCTGCCTCCAACCCCTCGCTCACTGTAGGAGCACTGGGGACTACAGGCAAGTGCTACTGCCCCCCACCCCAGACCCCAGGACTTCACACCAGTTCTGGGGATCCACATTCAGCAACTTCGTTACCCATGGAGCCAACTCTCCAAACCAATGGTCAACTGTTGAGGATTCTAATGTTAGCACTGGCATCTCATTCCTGCCTTGCTTTAGTCACTAAGGTATTAACTTACTCTTAAAGAAAAGTAGAACATACAAGTAAATCAAGCATTTATGTTGCTCTTTCTATGTGTACTGCTTCAAGGTAGCAAACCGATTGAGGGGAGAGGCAGTTTCTCAGTTTCTCTTTTACTCCAGGATTTAGAAGTGTTTTGCCTTCTATTCTCTTCTATGAGAGCGCTCTTGGTTCCCGTTCTTCCTGACTCCGTTCCGCCCTCCTCCAGCTCTCTTTGCCTCTTTACCTGTTTTTTCTCCTGTCAGAGTTGGAATCACTGTTCTCTGCAGTTCCCCTGGGTTCCAGAAACGACACGACAGATCAGTCTCCCTGAAAGAACAGCCAGTAGTGCAGGACCGATTGCCCCTGATAAGATCACCCCACAGGTGGCGATTATCCATGGTGGAAACTGAGGTTGCATCTCAGAGCAGGAGCAGTCATCTCCTAGAAGCCAGATTGTTTCCCTCACAGAATGACTGCAGTAACAGCTCAGGCGTATCACTGGCCTGGCTAGTTACCCACGCTTCCCACTAGGCAAACCCTGCCCCCAGCTCCCCAAACCCTGCCCCCAGCTCCCCAAACCCTGCCCTCAGCTCCCCAAACCCTGCCCCCAGCTCCCCAAACCCTGCTCCCAGCTCCCCAAACCCTGCCCCCAGCTCTCCAAACCCTGCCCCCAGCTCCCCAAACCCTGCCCCCAGCTCCCCAAACCCTGCCTCCAGCTCTCCAAACCCTGCCTTCCATTATTTTCCTTTCCTAGAAAATCCCAGCATCCCCTTCAGCCCCTTGAAGACAGATCTGGGTTTATTCTGGCTCTGTCAGTTCTTCCTAGTGGGATCCCATCCATCAATACTCCTCTGCCTTCTCTTTGATTGACATATTAGGATGGTGACTCAGCCTTTTGTGACTCTCAGAACTGAAGCTTTTCACCTAAAATTACAGTGACAAACTTTGGTGAGGCAGCCAGGAGAAAGAATGCCTCTTGAGCATTAGTCAAATGCAATGGATCAGTCTTGGACAAAGAGGGGAGACTGATGGTCCCACATAATTGCTAGGATTCCTTTTATTCTTGGGACTTTTCTTAATCTCTCAACTTAGGGCTCCTTCCTACTGTTACTCAGTGAAGACAGAAATGAGTGTGTGGGTGGACCCAAAGTACAATCCCCTAATCCTTTCCAGTAGTTCACCCTGGATCTACGTGTGTGTGTGTGTGTGTGTGTGTTGTTGTTGTTGTTGTTGTTGTTGCTTTGCTTTGCTTTTGCCTATTTAAACTCTGTATAATCAAGCCATTTAGGTTTTGCAAGGAAATTTGAACTTATTCAGGGATTGGAGAGATGCCTCAGTGGTTAAGAGCACTGATTGTTCTTCCAGAGAACCTGGGTTCAATTCCAGCACCCACAAGGCAGCTCACAACTGTCTGTAACTCTAATTCTAGGGGACCTGACCCCCATGGCAAAACACCATTGCATATAAAATAAAAATAACATAAAATTAAAAAAACCCTTCTAATTAAAAAAAGAAAGAAAGAAATTATTCAGGAACAGCAAGGAGCCAGGAACAGCAAGGAGCCAGGGTGTTTGGGAAATCTCTGTTGGACTTTGTAGAACAGATTGTACTAAGTACAATGAGGAAGGCCCTAGGAGAACACTAGTCTAGCCAAGGAGAAGATGGTGTGTCGTGTGAAACACAGCCAGAGAATGTAGTACATACAAAAAAAAAGGTAGCCTTCATGTAGATCATTAGATTTTCTTCTTCTTCTTTTTTAAAATTATTTTACAGTAGGAATTATTTTGTTAGAAACCAGGAATGTGCACTGAAATGTGTGACCTACACCAACCCGAAAGGGCACTGTAGACTAAAATCTGCCACAGTATTAATTTTTGATTTCTGGGTTGAGAAGCTGGACCTACTTAGTCATGATATTCCAGACCTGGGCTTCTGGTATAGGATTCTAGTTAGGCTAATTATTTAATGAATTTACATAATGATCATAAGTGAAGGCCATCATACAAAAGGAGAAATTCCCAGATAACTATGCGCTTTCTAAGACTCTACAAACCCTGCCTGAGTCTAAACAGGCTGTAGGATCTGTAGGAACTATGACAAATGCCTGACAGAACCTGGGAGATGGTTTTGGCTCCCAGTTTCAATCCATCACGATGGTGGGCAGAGGCTCGGCAGTAGGAGTGACTTGTAGCCAGACAGTGAGAAAGTTGGGCAGTTAGTCTTTACATCTTCAGGCAGGAAGAGGGTGTCACATATTACAGGATATCAAAGCCTGTCTCTAGGATCCTGTTTCTGCTAGAAATACCAGGGTTCCACAAACTCCCAAAGCAGGATTGCCAACTGGACGCCATGTTCAAACACATGAGCCTAGCCGGGCAGTGGTGGCGCACGCCTTTAATCCCAGCACTTGGGAGGCAGAGGCAGGCGGATCTCTGTGAGTTCGAGGCCAGCCTGGTCTACAAGAGCTAGTTCCAGGACAGGCTCTAAAAAAGCTGCAGAAAACCCTGTCTCGAAAAACCAAAAAAAAAAAAAAAAAAAAAAAAAAAAACAAACAAACAAAAAAAAAAAACATGAGCCAGTGGAGAGTGTGTCACATTCAAACATAGCAACACCATTTAAAATTACTGTTCATTTGTAACTGATGGTATCCAGCTGTATTTTACAGTTAGATCTTACCTTTCGGGACTGGTAAAATTTTTACTACTTCAGTGATGAAATGTCTGTGGCTTCCCAAATAAAAGTCCAGTGGAGGAGATTGCATCATGAGTGGATGAACTGGGTGGTTAGGTTCAATTCCCTGAGATGGTAGTACTGAGGGCGGGTGACGACTATGTGGCGTTATTACATTGTCCCCTCAACTGTCGGATGTCTGTTGTTCACAATGAAAAGCTAATCAAACCTTACCCACGTTGTTTCTGGGTAAGACACCTGCTCTTGCTGCCATGATGGGACACCCAGGGATGGCTCATGTAGCCTCTAGTATATTTTGGTGGGTGATAAGATGGAGGACTGCAGACTGGAGAGATCAAGTGGCATGTGTGACCTTGGTGACCCAGTGAGCTCTAGGAGCTTTATTCTTTGCCACTGGAGTGCCACGCTACCCTAGACCCTTTTAGTCATTAGAAACCATTGTAGAGTTGACTCCTGATGGAGTCCAGATCTTTCAGGCTATCTCTTTTCTCAAAATTTTAAATATATATATATATATATATAAACTAATATATTTTAATATCTATCATCATCTATTTATCTGTATGTCATCCATTTCATCTATATCTGCCTATATAACTGTCTATTTATCTGTCTGTCTGTCTGTCTGTCTGTCTGTCCGTCTGTCTGTCTATCCATAATCCATCCGTTTATCTATCTATTTAACATCTATCTGGATGTCTATTTAATGTCTACGCTCAAATAGTTATTTTGTGTGGGTTTACGTCTTATATAAACAGAACCATGTCTCTGAGGCTCACTCTTTTCAAACACCATTATGTTTTGAGACTTAGCCTAGTTGATACATAAAGTTCTGGTTCATGCATTTTAATACTTGTAAATGATTTCATCATATAAGAAAATGTCTAAGTTTTAAAAATCCTTTCTCCCATTTAAGGAACAGGTTGTTTTAGTTGTTTTTGTTCAAATAAGGAGGCAACACAGGTCCTACACACAATTCTTTGTAGATTTGCTGAAGAATTTCTCTAGGGTCCATTCCTAGGCATGGAGTTGCCAGGTTCTGGGGGCATGTAGCTTCCACTTCAAGATTGCCAAGTTGCTCTACAGAGTGGTAGAGCCAGTTTACACTCTCACAAAGTATTTGACAAGATGACTCTTTCCCCATCCCCATAGCAGCTTCTACTGTCAAACCTACACACTCGCCAATCCAACGGGAGTGAATCGTTCCCTCTGTGATTTTTTTTTTTCAATTTGCATTTCCCTCAGACCTAGCAAGATGGAGACTTTCTGAATCTTTACCAGCCGACCTGTGGATTTCTGCCAATGTCTTCTACCAATTCCTTTAGCTTTTTACATTTCTGTACTGATTTGGAAGAACTGCATTTATTATACAACCTAGATGCTCTTATTTTGCTAGTGGTAAGTATTGCATTCCTATTATTTTATTGCTGTTTTCTTATTTCTTGTGTGGCATTTCTTGTTGTAAAGGCATTTTGAATTTTAACATCAAATTCATCTATCAATCATCTATCCACCTATCACTCATGATAGCTTTACTTCCTTTTTTATGTTCAACAGTCCTTTCTCTCCTGAGGGTTGTGAGGACCACAGAATCATACATGGAGTCTTAGCTGCCAGCCAGGGACAGTGATTGGACCCTGATGGTGGCTTGGCCTTCATGAATGGCTCAATCCATCGATAAGCTCAAAATCTGAGCAGACTATTGAGAGGAGGAGGAACAGTAGGAGGCAGGATCTAACGGAGGCAGTAGGCTGCTGAGATCTTGCCCTGGCCTTTCCTTCTTACTCTGCCTCTGCTTCCTGTCTATTATGAGGTGAGTAGCCTCTCTATGGGCTACTGCTGCCAAGATGTTTTGTTCCTCCACAGGTCAAATCAACAGAACCAAGAACTTGGAGCTGACACCTCTGAAACTGTGAGTGAAGAGAAATCTTTCCTGCTGAAGTTGTTAGTTTTTGTTTGTTTGCTTGTTTGTTTCTCACATAGATGCAAAGTCTGGCCAACACAATAACAAATATTCTGCTCCAAAAGCTAAAAAAGTCTTTAACAACCTCCCACCAGAATTGATTTTTGTGTGTTCTGTGAGATAGCGAGTCATTTTCCCAATATAAATACGGCCTACTGACTGGTGATGTAGATTAGTGGTAGGATACTTGCCTAACACGTGCAGTCCTAGGTTTGAGCTCTGCGTTGTGGATATGGACTAAGGTGGCCCATTGTCCAGAAAATACTGTTGACAGTTCTCTCCTCTGCTGAAGCTACCACCATCTGCGTTTCAGTCTACACAGGGTCCATCTATGGATTTCACACAAGTGTGTTCTGTTGGTCTGTCTACACTGCGCTAATAGCACACTTTCCTGTTATTTTTTGATGTCTTCTTATTTTATGATTATCTCCCTCCATGTTTCTCTTCAAAGTCATATTTGATAGTTTGGCTCCTTACCCTTCATATACATCTTAGAGTCAGATTACACAGAAAACGACCTGCTCAGAGTTTGCCTATTATTACATTTATAGACTGCTTGGAAAGGCAGCTTCTTAAATGAGTTTGAATTTTCTCTTCACTTACTAGCTTAGCTTGTGATCTATAGTTTTTTTTTAAATCTTTGATAAAATGGTGTGGGTTTTTCTCCATAAATATCTTATATAGATTTATTCATGGGTAGCTTTTATTGTTCTAAGTGCATTTTCCTTTATGTTGGGTTTCCCACTGGTTTCTGCGTATGAGTAAGAGTGCTACTGATTTATGAATATTGACTTGGATGCCATCACTTAACTAAATGCTTATTTGTTTTAATTGTTGTGCATTCTCTCTCTGTGCAGCAAGATGTCTGCAAATGATTACAACCCAGTTTTATTTCAATCACTGTATTTTTGTTTGTCACTTAATTTTGCCTTATTGCATTGGTTAATTGAGGAGTTAAATGTCATCAAAGCACAGACACTGACAATGTCATATCAAAACCCACTACTCTGTACTATTGATATATGTTAATAAAAATTTTACGTCATAAAAAGAATATTCTTGATTTTTATCCTTGGTAAAATAATACTTCTGAAACTTTATTGTATTTTAATACTTGGCTGTATGCTTAGTGTAGCTAACCTTAGTAGCTTTCTATTTTGATACTTTAAGAAAAGTCACAATAGCTGGAGAGATGGCTCAGCTATTAAGAACACGGTGACAGGCTCTTAAAAAAAAAGCTGCAGAGAAACCCTGTCTCGAAAAACCAAAAAAAAAAAAAAAAAAAAAAAAAAAGGAAAGGAAAAAAAAAAAAAGAACACGGTGTGCTCTTCCACAGGACCAGAGTTCAAATCCCATCATCCATGTGATGGCTCTCAACCATCCGGAACTCCAGCTCCAGAGAATCTGATATCCTCTTCTCCCTTAATTCAATACACTTAGTAGTAAGCAGGCATAGATGCAGGCAAACACCTGTACACATGAAATAGAAATAAAATCTTCAATACATTTTGAAAAAGTGATGAATGGGTGCTGGCTTGTGTAAGACACTTTATCTGCTTATTTCACTGGTAAGCCTGAGTCACCTGTGCCCTTGAAAACAACGTGTGCTTTGCAAAGGTTGCTTGTGTGACTCTGCCTCATAACACTGTCAATTATGTCAATTATGTTGTCCAGACCCTTTCCATCCCTGGTCATTCCTCTCCATGTGGTCCACCAGTTTTTCTTTGAGGTTTGTTAAAACCTCCATTTCTCATCATTGGGTGAAACTTTGCTTTACGGTGTTTGGGTGCTAGTCTGAGCTTGGGAATGCCTCATTCTGTCTTCTGGCCTTTTCTTTCGGGTGTGCTAGTAAAATTGATTTAGTCCAACACATTGTTTTTTTATGTATGTGCTGTATGTGTGTGTACATGGGTGAGCTCTCTTGTGTGGCACATGTAGAGAAGAGAGATTGACATCTGGATATCTCCCTTACCTGCTTCTTCAACCTGGAGCTCAGTATTTCAGCTAGACTCATTGGCTAGCAAGTCCCCCAGGATCAAATGCCCAGGGCTAGAGATAGATGCTCAACTACACCATGCCCAACTTTTTAGATATGTTGGTGTCTTAGTTAGGGTTTCTATTACTGTGATGAAATACCATGACCAAAAAGCAAGATGGGAAGAAAAGGCTTTATTTGGCTTATACTTCCATAGCACTGTTTGTCATCAATGGAGGTCAGGACAGGAACTCAAATCAGGGCAGGAACCTGGAAGCAGCAGCGGAGTCAGAGGCCATGGAGGAGTACTGCTTACTTGCTTGCTTCTCATGGCTTGCTCAGCTTACTCTCTTATAAAATCTAGGACCACCAACCCCAAAATGGTGCCACCCACAATGGTCTGTGCCCTCCTCCATCAATCACTAATTAAGAAATTGCCTTTACAGGCCTGTCTACAATTTATGGAGACATTTTCTTTTTTTTTTTTCCTCATGGTTTATTTTTTTATATTTAAAAATTTCCATCTCCTCCCCTCCTCCTCCCCCTTCCCTCCCCTCCTCCTCCCCCTTCCCTCCCATCCTTCTCCCCCTTCCCTCCCCTCCCCTCCACCCATACCTCCCCTCCCTCCCTCTCAAGGCCAAGGAGCCATCAGGGTTCCCTACTCTATGCTAAGACCAAGGTGCTCCCAACTCCCCCCAGGTCCAGGAAGGTGATCGACCAAGCTGAGAAGGCTCCCACAGAGCCCGTCCATGCAGAAGAATCAGAGCCCAGCGCCATTGTCCTTTGCTTCTCAGTCAGCCCCCGCTGTTGGCCACATTCAGAGAGACGGGTTTGGTCGCATGATCCATCAGTCCCATTCCAACTGGAGTTGGTGATCTCCCATTAGTTCTGTTCCACCGTCTCCATGAGTGAACGCACCCCTCACGTTCCTGACTTTCTTTCTCATGTTCTCTCTCCTTCTGCTCCTCATCAGGACCTTGGGAGCTCAGTCCAGTGCTCCAATGTGGGGCTCAGTCATTTTCTTCATCTATCGCCAGATGGATGTTCCCTCACGGTCCTGACTTTCTTTCTCATGTTCTCTCTCCTTCTGCTCCTCCTCAGGACCTTGGGAGCTCAGTCCGGTGCTCCAATGTGGGGCTCTGTCATTTTCTTCATCTATCGTCAGGTGGAGGTTCTATGGTGATATGCAAGAAATTCATCAGTATGGCTATAGGAACTGGCCTTTTCAGGCTCCCTCTCCTCAGCTGCCCAAGGAACTAACTGGGGGCATCTCCCTGGAAACCTGGGAACCCCTCTAGGGTCAAGTCTCTTGACAACCCTCAGGTGGCTCCTTAAATTAAGATATATGCTTCCCTGCTCCCATATCCACCCTTCCTGTATCCCAAGCATCCCATTCCTCCGAGCTCCCCCCATTCTCCCCTTCACACTTTTCTCTCCCCATCTTCTCTTGGCCCAGTCTCGCCCAACCCTCAAGTTCCCAATTTTGCCTGGCGATCGTGTGGAGACATTTTCTTAATTGATGTTCCAACCTGACTTTAGCTTGTGTCAAGTTGACATGAAACTCTCCAGAACAGGTGGATATAACAACTGGGGATTCAAACTCAAGTCCTCATGCTCCCCATGCAAGCACTTTACTGAGCCGTTTCCACAGACCCTGGGCCAGCTTATCTATGTTTAGTTTGATGTTTTATTGTCAAAATTGGGCGTTTGAGTCTTGCTTTTTTCAAATCTAATAACAATAGGTTTGAGACATAGAAACATATAGCCAAACACTTCCACCTGTGAATTCCAGGAGACGCTGTGTCCACATTCCATGTGTCCTCTCCTCTTAGTAAGGGAGGGCATGCTCTGAGCCAGGGAGAGCAGGTAGTAGATACTAAAATTGAAAGAGCCTGAGTTGGACAGGGGGACAGACTTCTTTTTATCTCTGGGTTTTTTTTTCCCATGCTCATCACCCCAAGATTTCTAATCCCCTCCCCCAAAGGGATCAGTTCTTTTTTTTTTAAGATTTATTTATTTATTATGTATACAGTATTCTGTCTGCTTGGATGCCTACAGTCAGGAAGAGGGCACCAGATCTCATTACAGATGGTTGTGAGCCACCATGTGGTTGCTGGGAATTGAACTCAGGACCCTTGGAAGAGCAGCCAGTGCTCTTAACCTCTGAGCCATCTCCCCAGCCCCCAAGGGATCAGTTCTTTCTGCACTCTAAGGATGTTCTCATGAGTCAATCTACCATACATCCACATATCCAAATTCCTAAACAATTCATTCATCCATTTATGATCCAACCATCCATGTATCCATCTATGCATCATCCATACCTACCCATCCCTCCACTCACACATTCATTTATATCTATCCATTTTTTCATCCATACAGCCCTCCATTCACATCCATCCATCCCAACCAACATCAATGTCATAGGGACTCTCCATCTGTGTGATGTGGACAAAAGGAACATATTCATAAAGTTCCCTTATTGATGGGGTTGGTGGGACAGTTACAGACATGCAAAGGAGCTATTTATGAAGCTCTAATCAAAATACATAAAACACTGTAGAATATGAGCATTGCCTTAATCACACACTCATTCACTCAACTAACACTTCCTAAGTGCTGGGATGTGCTAGGTTCTGGTGTAGATACAAGACATGGTTCTTGCTCTCACAGTTCACTGTCTGGCCAGGGGGTCAGGTATTAGAAATGGTGGATTCATTAATGCCAGTTAAAGTAAGCAGGGGGATGATGGGGTGCAGATGGTAACTGTGAATGCAGTGGCTAGCTTAGGATGGGTATGCAACCCAGACATGGACCTGGGCATGCTCAGTGAACATATCTCAGGGTCTTTTAATGTCAGGCTCATTGAGAACCCAGTGGTCTAGAGTCCAGCATGGGCATTGGTCCTTCTGCTCCTGAGCTGTAACCCTCCTACTCCTCCTCCCTATTCACCTCCATCCCTTGGCTAAGTGGGAACCATCTGTTCAGCCTATACTCAGCCTGACTCCTGGGCCAGGGAACACCAACAGGGAAGGTGGCAGCAAGAGCTGGAAGCTCAAGAAAGCTGAGCTGGAGCAAGGAGGAAGGTGGAGTAAGAACTAGACCGGGCTGGCTTGGGTATGGTGTTGGGATCATGCTTCTTCCCCAGACCTCAGAACATGCTGTTCCTTCTCTCCCTCCTCACCTCCTTCTGGCATGCCACCTAGATCCTCAGGTATGCTTAGTTCCTGCTCCTCCTGAGGCCTCTTTGCCCTCACTCTCTTGCTCAGGTAAAGCCTCTGCCATGCCAACACACAGCATAGAAACTGACTTTGTTACTGTCTCAATGGATGTGAAGGTATTCATATTGATGCTTAAACTGGAACTAGGCCTGGCAACATACAAGATTCTATCATATAAGCATCCACTGAGTGGATGGATGGGATAGACGAGTGGGTAGATGGGCGGGTAAAAGAGCAGATGAGTGAGAACGCTGGTGGATGGGAGAATGAGCAAGACGGGCAGGTGAGTTCTAGAATAGTTCTATAGCCACTCTGAGCCATCTGGTCCCCATGAGAAATCTTTCATCAGCAACACTGGTGGATGCCCAGGAAGCCTCATTCCCTGGATTAGAATCCTCCAAACAAGCTATTGATCCCTGTACAGTGGGCAGCTTCCTCCTCCCTTCCTGTCCTGAGAGTGACAGGTAATAGGTTGAAATGGTTTGGGCTTAAATGCATTGTGTAAAATAAAAAACAAAACAACAACAACAAACTCGATGTAGATCTCCCTCTAGACACCAAAGGTCATTTTATTATAATTTATGATTTGGAGTTGATGGCTGGGGTGCAGTTAGGGTGAGAGGAGATGAGACAAGGTCTTACTCTGTAGTCCAGGCTGACCTGAAACTCACTATGCAGCCCAGGCTAGCCTCAAATTCCCAGCAGTCACCTTGCCTCAGCCTCCTAAGTACTGGGACTCCAGGAATGAGACACTGTGCCAGCTGATTTAACAGTTCTTAACTGCTTCACGAGGACAGAAGAGCTCGCTATGTAGACCAGGCTGGCCCTGAACTTAACAGAGATCCACTTGCCTCTGCCTTCTAAATGTTGGGATTAAAGGCATGTTGCTACTACACTTGGTCCTTTTCCTGGTTTGTTTTTTGAGTGTAGAATATTTGTTTGTAGTACCAAAATAAAAAGAGGGTCAAATAACTACTAAAGTTTAATGCTTGTCTGCTTTAGTTTATATTTTAAATGTTATTTTCCAAATCCCTGTTCCTAAAAAGCATAAACTATAATCTCATCATTTTGGGACAGGTAGTGGCTATTTTTTAACACCCATCAGCCTTATGAAGCACCCGTTTAGCCCTAACACCCAGGTCCCTGAACCCCAAACTCCAAGCCCTTATAGTTAATCATCAGGAGATGGCGGTATCCAGGGGGTGAAAACAGCAGAGGGGGTGTTGTGCCGAATCTGGTCTAGTCAGGTGCCCTCACAGGTGGCCTGGACACTTGCACACTCCCCAATAGGAATAAAGGCGCAGACTCTCCTCCCACTGAGAAGACCTTGCTTTGAACAGTGGAAGAACTCCAGGCATCACCACTATTCAGGCTCTGAACTTGACAAGCTAGTCCGAGCTGCCAGATGCTGAGGTCTGACCTGGGCAGCTAGACCTAGCTGCAGAGACCACAGGCACCAAGGTGCATGGAATACTGTAAAGGCTGAGTGCCAAGAGCCTAAGAGCAAATTAATAGGGAGTGACTTCTTGAAAAGCCGAGGAGAATGCTACCCAGGCCCCTCACCACTCTTCATCCTCTTCAGGGGCAGAGCTTGAAGGTGATGCAGGACCCATCAGGCACACTAGGAATAGCTGGTAACCCTTGGCTGCGCTGAATTGCCTCGTCATGAAAGCACTGATTTCTAAAGTCAATGAATGGGGCAGGGGGTGCAGGAGGGGAGACCCACGGAAGCTGGTGAGCACTGACATGGGACAGGCTTGGCGAGCTTGCCTGAGGCTGGTGGGTGGCAGAGACACTATGGTGCCTATAGGATTCAGGGACGGAATCTGGCTTCTCTCCCTGGAACCTTGACCAGATCCAGGTATCTTCTTCTGGGCCAAGGAGCCTATTGAAAACTCTTTCAGAAATGGGAGTTAACAGTGGCCTTCTGTCCTAGCGAGGACTGTCACTTGTGTGACCTTCCCCACCTCCAAGGTCCACAAGCCCCAACTCCAAACAAGAGGCTGCCACTGGCTTCTAGCTATATTCTAGGTGGAGAAAGGGATGGTCCAGAGGAGATAGTGGTGAGGACTGAGCTGTTTCTCCTGAGCAAAATGACCCAACTGGACAGCTGTTCTGTCTACAGACTGCTTCATCCTGAGACCCTCACTTAATTGTTTAGAGTTACTCCCCATGCATGAAGGGACAGCAGGCAACTGTTGGTGTGACTGACACAGTAACAAGCAGAGAACCATTACAATCCTGGGTTCTACGAGAGGCTTCTTTCAGTAAGGGGTATATGAAGGCCAGGGAATTAATTTCCAATCTCTGCCTTTCCAGCCTTCCTGAGATCACTCACCTGGCCTTGCCCTGTCTGCCTCGCTCAACATTTAAAAGCACGTTTGTGATCTGGAGGCTGAACGCCTCCGGTCACACCTACATTAATGAGGCTTGAAAAAAAAATGCAGATTTTTCAGGATCCTGAAGGTCATGACACTCTTATATTTCATTTGAAATTTCTCAATGATTTTGCCCAATGGCTTCTCACGGACAGCCATACACGAGGCTGGTGCTGCTCCATGGCCTGCTTGCCCTTTGAGATCCATCTCATCCAGGGGTTCTCAGCCTACTTCCGCCTGGTGCTTAGACCAAGACAGCGATACAGGCTGTGCATCATGGAAAGCCCAAGAGCTCTGTTCAGTCTTTTTGGGAGGTGGAAGGAGGGATGCATGGCTTTGAGGTGACACGGGTATAGGGCTGCGTGATGAGATGCTGCCCAGGTTCGAGAAGGCAAGTGGACCAACCATGGTCCCCGCTTTCCCAGGAGTGACTGACACACTGGAGGGAAAAGGTAATTAAGACACAACAATCAAACCAACCTTTTTAAATAGTAACTTTTAAAAATATAAAAACAGCTCATTACAATGACTTTTCAATTTTCTTTTTGCTTCAGGAATAACTCTCTTCCACCCTCCCGCTCCTGGCTAGAACCTTACCAAGTGGTGGCCAGTGACCATCTGAAACCCAGGAACAGACGGGCAGACTCCAGACAGGCACGACACACCTCTCCCAGGAAGGTGCAGGGTGCCATGGCCTTTCCATGTCCCAACACCCACCCTGTCGGGGGCAGCCACTCAGCTGGAACACTGGAGATGGGCAGGTTTCACAGGCGCTCTTCCTTCCTACACCGAGTCCCACATTATAAAATAATCCATAAAAATGCAATATAAAAACTCTCTTCCATATGCTACATCCATGGAGAGCCCACCAGCAGAGCTCACACGGTCTTTAGCTTTTCTTTAATAAAACAACAAAAGACCAAAACAAACAAAACAAACCTAATACCACAAACACTGGTACCCAAGGGGCAATACCTGCAGATGACAGTCCATCTGCCCAAGCCTATGACAGCTGCAGGTTAACACAGTGCGCCAGGCTGTGGCCCTCAGCCCCGCCCAGGAGTGGGAAGAGAACCCATCTTCTCAGACTCACAGACCTGGGGGTTCCCGCTTCACCCCTTCAGGGAGTAGAAAGGGCAAAAAGCAGGAAAGGGGAGAAGGCATCTTATGAAAGGATATCACTTCTAATTCTTTTTATTCAAATTAAAAAAAAAAAGCACCCACACCAGTTGCTGTTTTTCTCTGGTAGCTCCCTGAGCTGAGTCGCTGTGTCCCCCAACCCTCCATATGGAATCCTTTCTAGGCTGCTCTGGAGGAGTCCGAGAGGGAGTCCCTTGAACTTCCATTCCTCTTCACAATGATTGAGTGTGCACCAAAGAGAAAGACGGGGCCCGGGAGGACAGAAAGAGAGATGGAGAGAAGGCAAGGGAAGAGGAATCCACAGGAAATCCTCGCTGTTCCTGTGGATGATAGCTCAGGCTGGCCCATCCCAGTACTGAGTTTGCTTGTCCATCTGCCTATCGCTCCATCTTTACGTGCCCTGACTGATGGTAAAACCCGTGTAGAGGTATTCCCAGTAGGCCAGGCTGATTTGGCCATCCCCAGGAATTTCCCCTACCCCACTTTCTCTTTCTGCCTACCTTCCCCACAGGAACATTTGTTAAAAAATAAAATAAAATAAAAAAGAAGAAAGAAAGAAAAGCCACCACCATGAGTGGATTACAAATACAGCAGGCAAAATACACGGCGAGCATCGGTGGGAAGGGGCCTCCTCCCTCGCTGGCCGGTCAGCAACACAGTCTCTTATTTACACTGTTCATAAACCTCGTGCACTGCACAACCAGAAAACGAGGTACCCCTCCCCAGAACAACAATGTGGTCTACTCCAGTGTCCCCCACCCCAGAGCAGGGAGGGGACAGGTCAGAAAGGGGACGAAGAGACAGACTCATGAGGGTGTCTGTGGGGGCGGGGAATGGAAGCAGAAGCCTCCAGATAAATCTGTTTGAAGTATCTGCCAGCACTGGTAAGGGGGAGAAGAGAAAGCCCATCGAGTCTGTCAGACACATCAATCCACAAAGGGGCGTGCGTCCTCTCTGGCTTCTGGAGTGCAGCCCCACACTGCTGCTCCCCCATTCCACTGCCATCCTCGGGGGCCTGGCCAGCGTCTCCCCGTCAGGGTTGCGTGGGTGTCTCCCAGAGTTTGACAGGCCGGTTAGAGTCCTTGTTCAGTAGATGACCTCGTAAACTGTGGCCTTCTTGTCACCAGAGCCTGTTACAATGTATTTGTCATCCGCTGAAATGTCACAGCTCAAGACAGATGAGGATTCCTTAGACTGGAGGAGGAAAGACATGGAGAAAGAGGAAGACATTTAGTGTGGAGAGCAAACAGACAGGAATTCACTCCGGGTACACCCTGGCACTCCAGGGCTCAGAGCAAAATCACGGCCCACTCTCCAGCTCAGGCTGAAGCAGCACTGCTGGAGAGAGGCTCAGTGAGTCCCCTCCCACCTGCCTCTCCACATGGAACAGCTCCTGAGCTGGCTTTAGTATGAAGGTTGGCAGAAGGATGAAGGATGAAAACGGAACACTTAGCATGAGCATTTCCGGGCCACAGCAGCGTCAAGAGACAGACTCTTGGCTGGACCAGCCAGAAAGACTGGTACGAACATAACTAGAAACCTCCCAAGGGACATGCATGGCACATGGGACCAGACATTTAAGCAGGGAGCTGTAAGTGGTTTGCTGTGATCATGTGTGTTTAAGAATGAGAGTGACCGAAGAAAAATTCAGAGTGAGTGGTTATGAATTATACTGTGGAGGGATGTGTGTGTGAGATGGGGGGAGGGAGCTCTGGATCTTTAAAACCTGTAAAAAAAAAATCCATGTTCGTGCTCATGCTACTTCACACTGATGGCTCGGGGTGGCAATCCTAACATGAATGGGTTTCACTGGATGAAAGGGCTACTTCATGGATCCAGCCACACTCACTTTATTTTACTCTCTGGGTGCCACGTGACTGAGTCCCTTTAGAGATGCTCTTACCCTGTGGGGAGCAGGGATCACAACAGAGTGTGCCTCTAGCCCCCACATCCTCCTCATCCAGTAGGGGCTAGGCAGGGATGAGCCAGGTCTGCTCCTAGCTCCAGAGTGATCCTGTCCTGCCTCCTGCTGCCCTCCCCCAGCTCTGTGGCCACCTACTGACTCTGATGAGTCTGGAGAAGAAGATAAGAAGGGGCATACCTGGAAGATGCTGGCTCCATAGGGCGTCCTCCAGGCATTGAGAAGGTTGTCTTTCCCAGTGCTCACAAACCACTTGCCTGCAAGCAGAGGTAAAGAAACCCTCAGACTGTGGCTTGATGCTGGGGCACAGCAGGACCCACCCCAGGTGTGTCTGTGCATGACAGAAACACCCTCAGACATGCTGAACCAGGTCTTAAGAGCTTGCTGTTCTCTACTCCTGAAAAGTGGTTACAAGCAAGGCTCATAGATACCTAAAGGATATCCTTCTCTACTGTCCGGGGTGAGAGTCAGGAGGAGCCAGAACAAGAAAGTAAGACTCAATTAACGGAGTTGAGTGCTTCTCCCCACAAGATCCCCCACTGAAGCCACTCAGGCCAGCTGTCCTTCCCTGCCTATGACTGGAAGGTGATAGCAAGCACCAGAAACAGCAAAAACAACGGTATGGAGAACTAGCCGTCAGAGAAGACTCCCCAGCAAGTGGGCTCCTGGCTGTGGCTCCTATCAATCCCCAAAGCCACATGCTCTTCCCAGCTAGTTTCTCTGGGGCTAAGAGTTGGCACCATGTGTCTACCGCTACATAGAAGCTGTGGCTATAACCTTCAGGGAAGATCCAGGTCAACACAAAAGTGCTGTGGCCTCCTATCCTGTGAGTTCAGGGCCCCAGGGTGCCATTTGTGTCCAAGGGACAAGGATGGGGGGATAAGACACTTCTCCCTTCCAGTAGGCTCAGTTCATTCAGAGACTGTGGATCCCACTCTTTCCCCACCCTTTAGCAGACCAGGCTGCCCACACTGGCTCCCAAGCCAGGCTGGGGCCTCAGGGCTTACCACAGTAGGCAAATTTGAGGGACAGCACGCAGCTCTCATGCAGGTGCAGCTGGTACTTGTCCGGCTTGGTGTGGTGCAGGACCTCCACATTGCTGCTCTCCATGCCCACGGCCAGCCACTCCCCCGTGGGGCAGTAGCCCAGGGAGAAGATCTGATGGGACAAACAACTTAGTGTCCCCTCTGCCCCTCCTTTGACAAGGTTGGACCCTCCTCGCTCCACCCCCAGCACTTATAAACCAAACCCAATCACCAGTTCCCTATTGTCCCCCTTGGGGGGGTGTCATTTGCACCTCAGTTGGCTGAGGGCAGAGCAGGAGGGGGTGCACTTTGCTGACTCTGCAAGTTGCCCTCACTCCTTAGGAAATTGGCAACTACCACACTCTACATTACGGTACCGAGTGCTAAAATAATGAAGCAAGTCTAATGGCAAGAAATTCGAAGGATCATGGTCAAGGATTTAGGTCTTGAGTCAGAAGCTCACAGCAGAGGTGGGAGGGAGCCAGAAGCAAAGTGAGGAACACAGGGAGCAAGCTGAGAAACTCGGATGAGTCAAGGGGGGGGTCCAACTCCAAGGCCACGCCCACGCTACACTATTATTGCTTCTTCCAAGGAACCTTCCCAGCTGCCTCATGCTGGCCCCTTGGCAATCACGACCCTGTGTGGTTCCTGTCCCCTGACAGGTACTAGGGCTCGAGAGAGGAGGGAGCACAGTGCCTGGGCTACACACCTGGGAGGTGAAATCATGTTGCTGTAGCTGCCGCCCCTCACGCAGGTCCCAGGAGCGCACAGTGTTGTCCAGGCCTCCAGTCCATAGCTTAGTGCCATCATGAGAGATGTCTATACAGCTGGCCCCATCTGTGTGGCCCTGGAACTGCCTAGGAAGGCCAAGCAAGGAAGAAGGGTGAGCCCCAGGAAGGCCCTGACTACGAATCATCCCAAGGAGTAGGGCAGCCCTGCAGCCAAGCTAGAGAGGAACTGAAGGCGCAAAGGGCTCGCTTGCACGCCTCAAACCCTTGGACAGCAGGAAGCAGGGCTAGAGTACCAGGCTCCTCTTACTCCATTCAGGGGTGCTGCCAAGGACAGTTTCCCCAAGAAAAGGGGTAACTCCCTGATTCCATAAGTATGGAGAGGAAGGCAGAAAGATCCTGTACGACTCTGTATAATGTTTAGGGTAGCAAGCCCTGCAGTTGGGGCACACCCCTCAATCTAGTCTGTATAGTCTCTAACTAGCCTCAGGCTACACAGTCTAAAGGCTACAGTCCAAAATGTGCCCAAGGGTCTCACGGGTAACACTGGGAGATGACTGTGGACAGGCACCGCTGTCCACCACTGCACAGGGCAGTATGACTCAGGAGGACACTGCACCACCCCCAGGTCACACAGAACCCATGCGGGCAGCACATGATGTCTTGCAGGCAGGACTCGAACATCAGCAGTTCCGCCCCACCCAGGTCTCACCACTAAGCAATGCTGTTCTTTCTCCCACCCTCTGCTGTTGCCACTCAAGCTGCTTTTACCAGAACTGCTCCAAGCTCTGTCCCGCCCCCACCTTTCCCCAAAGCTGCCCTTTGCCTTTGCACCTAACTGCTCCTTACACCTCCACAGAGCTAAGATCATGGGTTGGGTGGGTATAAATCCCCTAGCTGCTCCCTTGCCAGCCTCACCTGACCAGGGTCTGGTTGTGCAGGTCCCACACTGCAATGTTGCCATCACTGCAGCAGGAGAAACACACTTTGGCATCAGGGCTGATGGCCAGGGCGTAACAGGCTGGAGCTGAGGAAGTCAGCTCAGCCTTGATGCGGGGAGTGGGCGAGGCCAGGTCCCAGATGGTGAGCGTGCTGGCCTCACCACCTACAATGAGCGTGCGCCCATCAGGGAGAAGCTTGCACGAGCGGATGTAGTTATCCCTATTCTGGAAAGAGAAGAACAAGGTTAAGTGTTACCCACTGTTTTCCCATGGACCGAAAAGGCCACAGTTGGTAACTTAGCAGCTCCACTCAAATGTCTCATGTTTTTCTCTAAAATTTTGAGTTTAAGAGTCTCGTTGTCATCTCCACTTTCAGATGTCCCAACTAGGGCTCAGAGGTTAGTCAGCTTACCCAAAGCTGAGCCTGGCCACAGGCCTAGTGTCCTCCCCCATGGCTAGGTCTACCCTGCTCCCCTCCATGCTACAGAAGATACCCATGGCCCCCGAACTCTTACCAAGCAGTCCAGCTGGGAGATGGGACTCTTGCTGCCTGGCTGGCTGATGTCCCATATCTTCACGCAGCCCTTGCCACCTGTGTAGACGTGCCGGGTGGGGTTGCTGATGGTCACAGCACACACCACCTCCCCGTGACTGAGCGTGTTGATCTGCCGGGCATGCCTGGGAATTCCGGGGCCTGCTAGTGCATCATGGGGGAAGGGCACAGGCTGCATCTGCCCATCTGCGCTCACATGGAAGGAGTATGCCCTGCAAGAAGGAGGTGGGTCACTCCTACCATCCATCCCCCTCCAAGTCAATGTATAGACACACCATGATTTTCTGCCCTGATTCCAAGCCCCTCTCCCTTAAATCCCTTAAATCCAGGAGCCCCTTGGTACTAGGATGGTTTCATCAGGTTAGGACCTACTTAATATTCCAACCTTGAATTTTATTCCAGTTATACAGTCTTGCTCCAAATCAGTTTAGGAGTTCCATGGATGCTAAGGAATACCCTTTCACGTGTGTGTGTGTGTGTGTGTGTGTGTGTGTGCGCGCGCGTCAGTGACACTAGGGATCCAGTTTGTTCTGCCCATGTTACTGTGGGTACCTTCTCAATGGCCATGGTGGCATGAGAGCTATTAAAGTACAGTACCAGTTTCTATGTGGTATGCACAGCTCAACCTTCAATTTCCCAATAACCCATGGTGCAAAAGAGCAGGGGAACTTGAGGCATGGAAGGAGCTGGGGGTCTTTGCAGCAGGCAGAACTAGAAGAAGTCCCCAGGGCCCATATAGATCCATGAATTCTGCTTACAGGCACTCTGGTCCTCCCAGAGCCAACTAGGCCTAAGCATCCCTCAGCTGCCCTGGCGGGGGGTTTCTGTGACTGATTTCCTTGGGTCATGACCTTGCCTAGGGTGGTGCATCCAGCAGGACCCTGTGCTCAGAGGATGGAGGGGGGTATTATCACTGCTTACCCCATCAAGCATGCAAAGAGAATAACCAAGTACTTACGGTTTCCCTCCAGGAATGGAGGCGAGACTTGAGGGCAAGCCCGTGGCCCGCATAGGGGGGTGAGGGTCAAAACCAACCTGTAAAGAAAGAGTGGCTGAGTCATTCTGCCACCACATATTCCCCATGTTCTCCATGGCCACAATCATCTGGGCGTGCTACACCCTGTGGTTTCTCCAGAATCAGGTGACAGCATTGCTAAACAGAGCCCACGTCAGAGAAGGCAAATGCTAGGAAGAAGTAGTGCCCTGCCAGGATAGTAACACACAGGACAGCAATAAACCCCATCTCTCGACCAGCATCCTCTGCTCTGCCAGACAGAGTGGGCCAGGTCCCATTTCTCTCCTTCCTGAGTGTGCTGTAAGCCTGTGAAGTTAGGCCACCCCAGGTACAGGAAGCACAGAGAAAAACTGTCCTGATAAAGCAAGTCCTTTCTGCCAGCCTTAATCCTGTTTATCCCCAGTTATTGTCACCGCCAGCCCCACCTCACCAAAACCCTGTTACCTGGCCAGATGTCACTAAGCTCTTATTGGGATTCTTATCCCCTTTCAGGGTATAAGCCCTGGCCTCAGACTAGAAAGGGCAGTCCAAGAGCCATCTTTAGTCATCTGAGAGCAGCAGGCGACAGGGAGAAGCCCAGGTCTGCCACCCAGTACATAAACGCCTTCTCAAGCGGGTGCACTCCCCTGAGCAGCTGTCAGGTGCACACACTGTGCTGGCTAGTTTTATGTCAACCTGACACAAGTTACAGTCATTGAAAAGGAGGGACCTTCAATTGATAAAATGCCTCCATAAGATCCGGCTGTAAGGCCTTTTCTTAATTAGCAATTCACGGGGGTGGGTCCAGCCCATGGTGAAATAAACCTTTTCCTCCCCAAGTTGCTTTATGTCACTGCTGCAATAGAAACCCTAAGAAAACACACAAGGGTCCCTTCAACATGCATAGACATGTACCACACCAACCCTGCCAGCTTCCCACTTCCTGCCCAATGCTCCCACCCCCCAAAAAGGAGCCAAAAGGTCTACGTACAGCTCCAAAGCTCACCATTGGCGATCGGCCATAGGCGGCGGCAGCGGCGGCGGCGGCGGCACTCATCTGGGGTGGGATGTTGTGTAGGCCGGCGTAAGCGCTTGGGCTGGTGAGGGAGCCATTCATCTCGTGGTGGCTCATCATGGCAAAGGGTGCTGCATACGAGCTGGTGAGGGAGATGGGTGTGCGCAGGGCGGAGGCTGTGAGGAGGTGAATGAGGAGGGCATCAGTGGGGAGTGGGCATGAGAGAGGGTGGGCGCCCCCTTCTACTAGACAGAGCTGCAGCCACAGCCCTCCTGTATTCTGCGGCAGCCTGCGATGAACCTATCCTACTGGATTCTTGACGTCAGAGCCCAAGGATGGGTTCATTTCTTTTCAAAGGGTAGCACCTGAGGCCCAGGGAAGAGGGCCTCACAAAACTGTTAACAGAAGTGGACTCTGATGTACTAATGTCAAAGAGTCTCATAACCCCTGATATAACAATGCCAAAGGTCCAGGCTTCTATTTTTTTTAAGCCTGATGTTGAGGATCACCAGGCAGAACTATGAAGCCCCAGCTTGAACACACTCCTCTGCTCTTCACCATTTGTTTGACCCCAGCCTGGCTAAGGAGCAACCCACCCTTCCCCCACCAGATCGACCCGGGCCCGTGGTGCCTACCCATTATACCTATCGGGTCCATGCCTGGAGGTTTGCCCGGCATTGACCGGAGCCCTGGGGTCGTGCTGGTGCCTGGAGTTGGGGCATCATTCCTTGGTGTTGGTGTGTTGGATTTGAGCCCAGGTGTAGAAGATTTGTCATTCTGAGAAGGGGAGACAGAGACCAAGAGATGCCATGAGGATTCCTTTTTCCCAAGAGCTGGGCAAAATGCCCAGTCCTGATCCCACATGAAGTCAAGCATGGGTTGAACAGAAGTCCCTACTTGGTAGGGACTGTAGTGAAGGTTCTAATTTAAAACAAGGAACCAAGGCTCTGATACATTCAGCAGTGAGAGGCTCAGCCGGTGTGGGTTAATGACTTAAATGCAGCCAATCCCAACAGCCATGCTCTTTCCACACCCCAGCTCCTACCCTCCAAGTGGCACAGCTCGAGTTCCAGCCTCTGCACACCTCCCATTTCTCTCCTTCCCTCCCCACATCTGTCAGTTGCCAAGGCAGATCCCACATACATGACCAAGGTCTTTGGTCTTGGAGGAGGGCGTGCTACTGGAAGAAGCCACCGAGGCCGGGCTGGTAGGAGCATCTTTCTTCAGGCGGGCTTTGTCCAGCCCATTTTCAGGAGGGGAGTGTGCTGGGCTCACCCGAGGGGTCGCTGGGTCCTGGGAACATAAGTGTTACAGAGTTCTGAAGCTGCAGGCAGGTGTCCCTGCCCTGGACATAGGAAAGCAGAGGACTTGGGTGGAAGGTAGTTAGCTTTGAGCCCTTCACCTCACAGGCGGGGTGAACAAGAACCTGGAGGGAGGGAGGAGTGACCTGCCCCAGGCCACACAGAAGTCCAGAAACTAACTGGCACCTAGAAAACTATGGGAATTGAAAGTCCATAATACTGGGACCTGTCAGCACCCCCACACACAGCCATCATGCACCAAAGGCCCACCTTGTCTTCCTGATATGCCAAGAACAGAGGCTCCACTGTTCGGACAGCAGGAAGAACACACCCTACCTACAGAGAATTTGTCCCATACCATCCCATCCAAGGGACCTCTACAACTGGGGCTACCCATACCTCATTGGAGACGTCCACCACCAAGTCGTCACTCTTGTCACCGTCACTGTCCTACAAGCAAAAGAGAAGCCAGCCGGCCAATAAGAGCTCACATCTCACATCGACTCCTGATCTGCTCAAGCAACCTTGCAACCCAACATCTTCCCCAGACAAACCCCAAAGCTCATGAAGTCTCTGCCTCTGTGCCCTCTGCCTTCTATAACCAGCACCCCAAGCAAGAACTGGCCTTTCTTCTGGGTTCTTTCTAGGTCAGCTCTGGGGATCTGCGGTAAGCAGCCTTGTTATCTCAGTCCTGAGCTTCCTAAAGTCAGAACCCCCTTCCCGGCTGGTGTTCTGGCTGTAGTCATTCCTAAGGCCAAGTCTCACGGTTGCATTCCCATTACTCTGGGGCGGGTGACCAGCTTCATTTCACAGTGCAGCTGAGCTTTGTGTGACACGTCCACCCAGGGCAGTCAGGAGGGCCAACGAGCTCTCTCTAGTCTCAGATCTCACCCTTGTTCAGTCTGGCAATGGGACATGTATGCTCCCACTGGCATCTCAAAGGTCTGGGTCAAACTATCAAGTTGTTCTAAGTTGTGTCTTAGTGGCTCAATGCCTGAAGCAGTCTGTGAGGGCTGTGGGGCTCACACTCAGTACACCAGGGAACTCTCTTTGAGCGTGGGTACGGCAGAGAATTGTCTAGAAAGAGCCTTCAGCTTTCCCCAGATCCCACAAAGGCTGAGACAATTTCCTTGTCCATTTCTCTTCAGAAGCCTCACCTGACCACTTCCTCTGGGCCCTGTCCCACTACCAGTCTCTGACTCAATACCCAGCTGCCAGGGTTGGGGCCACAGCCCAGCACACAGCCCTCTCCCATGATGCCGCTTGCTAACCCCTACATACGTATCGGCTCAGGCTATCTTTCTCCTCCGCTTTCCGCTTCTTGGCTTCCATGCTGTAGTCGGCAGATCCCCGGTGCTTCTCACTGGCCCGGAGGCTTTCTGAAGGCGACACCGAATTGTTCTAGAAGAGGAGGATCTCGGGGTCAAAACTCCATGCTGAACGTGATATTGCACACAGCCTCCAAGTCAACAAGAGCAGATGACAAAGGGCCAAGAGGAGGAAGTGGGCAGACACCCTGTGTCTGTAGATCCAGTTCATCCAGGATAGTCCCAGGGTGCCGTGGGTCCTGGGGAGCTTCCCCAAACTAGCCTCCATTTTTGGAAACAAGATGCTGCTTATCCAATAGTGAACCCTGCAGTGAGCGGGCTGTTTCCTGCCTTTGGGCCAAGTCCTGTCACTCAGTTTACTCAAAGGAAAAGAAGAATCTTGTAAGACCTGACCAAAAACAGGGGCACAGATGGAACTTCCATTGTAAATTCGGCAGGGATAGAGGAAAAGGTGCTGGGCTGCCGACAGAGTCCTAAGTATAAAAGAGCAACTCCGAGCCCCTGTCCCTCCACCGCCAAGCCTCCAGCAAACCGAAGAGAAACCAGACTCATGAAGACACAAAGCCAGCAGGGTCACATTCTCTTGAAGATAGGACACCCCCCCTACTCAGGGAGGGGACAAGAGTCCCGCAGGGGCCATCCCTCTGTGGTTGCAGACCAAGCTATGGTCTCCAGCAGAAGGCAGCCCTTGGGACATCCAGGGGTTTCATGCTGGGCAGAGCAATGAGAGTTCTCAGTCCTTCCTCTGCTACAGAGAGAGAGAGAGGACAATCCCTAGGACTACAGGTCTGAGAAGGAGAACCCAGGGCACATGTGCAGCACCGAGCGCTGGAAACAGGGTATCCCCAGGCTGTGCACATGGAGGGAGCCTCTGGTAAGGGATGTGTGAAAACCGTGAAGGCCTGATGCCCCTCCAGAATATGTTCTAAGATCTCAGTGTATACCTCTACCCTCCCCCGCCCCCACCATGGTTTGAACATGAAACACCCCCCACAGGCTAATGTGTTAGAATACTTGGTCCCAGCTGATGGCACTGGAGAGGCCTTAGAACCTTCTGGATATAGAGTCTGGTTGGCAGACACAAGGCCATAGAGGATTATGGGCAAGCTTCATCCTCATTGCATGACGTAACCAGTTGCCTCGGGTTCCTGCTGCTCCAGCCATAAGCTGCTCCTGGAGCCCTAACGGACTACACCTTCTCAAACCATGAGTGAAGGGATAAATAAGGCATTTCTGTCTTCCCTGGGAGGTCAGGGAAGAGAGTGGCCACAAGTCCTCAGCCGGAGGCAGACTGAAGATGTGTGGAGTCACGTGGGAACACAGAGCGAGAACTGCTCACAAAGAAGGGCACCGAAGACGAGAGGGGTGATCCCTCACTTCTCTTTCCCCCATCTTACTAGAGGCCAGCGCTGGCCCAGGGACAGGGTGCACTGGGAGGGAACAGGATGGCCAGCAGGTGGATGGGTTTGGGGGGAATGGTGCAGGAGGGAGGGAGCCAGCCGCAGAACTTAATTTCCTTTCCTAAGCCGGTTTTCTGGGCAGCCCTTCCCTGCCAAGTTTCTGCCTGAAGCAAATTAAAATGGCAGAGTTATCAAGCCTTGAAGAAAAAAAATGGAGGTTATAATGGAACTGCAGCTCAACCTTCCCCGCAGCCGGGCGGGCGAGCGACGGCGATGCGCGCACAGCCGCAATTCAATTAGTTGCTGCAAGCACAGGCAGAAAAAAAAAAACACCGTCATTTCATTTCATTTCCTCCGATGGTGGCGGCCACCCCGTGCTAAGCAGAAATGCTTCCAGCCCCTCAGGCTGGCTGCCCCTGCGCAGGCGGGTGATGGAGAGGAGGGAGGGGACAGGGTGGCTGCTCGTGTTTCTCCTTGCGACCTAGTGCGAGAACAGGGAACTCTTTCTTCTCATGCAGTCAGGCTGAAAACCCTCGCCGCTACCGGAGAGTCATGTCAGGCATTTAGCGGCATCGATCCAGCCCGCCTCTGGTTGGCAGGCAGCCAAAAAACTAAGTATTTTTTATTGCTTCAGCTAGGCAAGGAAATATGAATGAAGCTACCTCTAATTGGACTCCAGACTAACCCCTCTGGGACAGCTTCCAGCCTGTCCACCCAGCCCCCTCCCCTCTCTGACACAGCTTTGTCCTTCCTGCCGGAGGCCTCGACTGTTGACAACCTGTTTTCCTAAGGCTGATTATTTCAATCTCCACCATCCAACACCACAGCCGCGAGGGCACAGCCCCCCCAGCGGCCCCCCCCCCCCCCCCGCCACTAAAACCCACTCTGAGTTACCCAGCCATAGGACGGCATGGAATTCAGTTCAGTTCATTCTCCAGTCCCTGTGCTGAGTCCGCCCATATCAGATGCCAGGGAGCATTATAGGGCAAAGGGCTGAACGCCTGGGAGTCTCTATGGGTTTGTGGCAGAAAGCTTTCAAAGGGGCACAGGCCAAAAGTGAATAGGTATGAAGAGGGGTGTTGGGCTTCAACTGCCCACTTCCCGTGAGAAGGCCAGCTCTGACCAAGTAAGGCCCCCTGTTAGAAGAGATCCTTCCTATCGAAGCTGAGACTGAGAGGCTGTCTGAGTAGGGAGGGGAACTCTCATGGTATGCATAAGGAAACTGAGGTTCAGGCCAAGACACTACAACATCTCCTAAGGCTGAGACTGGATTGGGAGTAGGGGGAGCAGACACAACACGGATGGACACACACCTGTACCAGCCTTCTATGTAAGCAAACTGCTTCTCCAAAAAAGCTGCCATTTAAGGATCAACACCAAAGCAATCAAAATGGATTTTCAGTTTTAATCTTTCCTTTCTTCTGTGCCTAGTCATTCCTGAGCTCAAGGCGGGGACCTGGGTTTCTAAGCACAGGCAAGGCAAGAGGAGAGGGCAAGAGGCTCAAACTATGGGAGGATTGCAAACAGTCTGGGGGGAGGGGAGGGTGGGGAAGGAAGGCAGGTCAGGGCGAGGGAGCTTCCTGAGGAGGCTGCTGCCTGGAAGGCTAGTTAACGGTCTGACATTCCAAGTCCTACTTAACACGAGGTAATAGCCAAAGCCATCCTAGAAGATTAGATGGTCCCGGGTAGGAGCAAGGCGATGAGGAATAAAATAGCTTTGCTAATCGCTGGAGGATTTTTTTTTTTTATCCAGACTCCACTGCGCTTATTCAGAGGGCTTATTCACTTGAAACAGAACCTCGGAGCCTCAGTGTGATCAGAAAGATTTACAGCAAATCTCTGAGCTGGCAGACACGCAGGCGGCCTGGCCTTAATGCCTGCTTGCTAGCACTTTCTTAAACTGAGTAAAAACGCAGAGCAGGGAGAAACCTCAGGCATTTGAAGGAAGGAGGATTCAGGATAATGCTGGGAGTAAGCACCCAACCTATAGGGTTGATGAACCATGGCCCAGGAGACATGGGGACATACCAGGTTTTAAAAAGCCCCTTGGAAGATGCAAAGCTGAGGGTTTCAGCAGATCACTTCTGTAAGGGGGAGTCAGAGCTCACTCAGGCAAGTGCCTACCCCCTGGAGAAATAATAGGCTTCCCTAACATAAGGTCACTTCAACAGAGGACAACAACTCCTACCCCTAGCACTGGATCTGTAACGGAGACACTGTTGCCCGCACGTCAACCCTGAAGCCAGGCTGTCCCACTTAGGGTACACATAAACAAATGATAAACCCTCAGCTTCCAACCACAGAGCAGGATGGGAAACTCTGGGGTTAGCTGTAGGCAGCACAGGCCACTTGCCAGGCCTGTAGTTCTAGGAACAAGCAAGCCCCCAGGCATGCCCACCCGCCTCCCGTACCTGCCCCCACACCAAGATCCAAAGAACCCACACTTACCGCGCTGGACTCTCTCTCTTTGGGACGAGAAGGTCATGACAGGAAGAGGGTCAGGACCCCCAAGGAAAAGAAAAAGGAAAAAAAAAGGTAAAAGGTCACTCTCAACTCAGTTAACTTGTAATTTGTTAAAGCCACCTCTCACTGGTTAGCCTGATGCTAGATCCCTGGGTGACAGTTCTCAACTTGGAAATTGGACATCTCAATTCTCATTCCAGTGGTCCCCTCCCACAAGGCCCCAGCATGGCCTGGGAGGCCATCGTCATCTTCTCCCTGACAGTGTCAGAGGAGCCTTGGCTTGTTCATCATTGTGCTTTCTGGAATCACGAGCAGGAGCTGGGAAGGTTATTGTTTTAAAAAAAAAATTCAAGAGTTTAGGAGTGACTTTTACTGTTTGTTTTCTTAACACCATTCTCCGTTCCTTTGCCAAAAAACCCCAAATGCTTAGGCCTCTGGCTACACCAGTCCAGCTAAGCAGCAGCTCCCATGGTCCTCTCCTCCTCTGCCAAGAACGGACAAAACAGCTGGCTCCTGGTTCCTAGGACACAGCATGGACTAGAGCTAGGGTGGTGACTCCTCCCCCAAGTCTCAGGGAGCTGGGAAGATGCTGGCCATGTGGCTCAGTAAACACCTAAAAGCCAAGTATATAAGCTGGCAACTTTCTTAAGGGGCTGCCTTGGGGGACTAGATCCCTTTGAACTCTGATGTCCTTCTGAGCCCTTAGAGTTCTGTTTCCTCCGTCTTCAGAACGGGCCGGGTGAGTTCTGACTTCTCAACCTTCTAGTCACCTCTGCTGGAGACCTGCTGAGACCTGCACTTAAAAATGGAGCACTAACTATTCTACGACGGGGTCTCGAGGACCCAGGGCTGACCTTGAACTCACTACACAGCTGAGAATTACCATAAGCTTTTGTGTTCTGACTCCATCCCCATCTCCTGGCCTTACAGCTGTGCTTGCACCCTTAGTTTATATGGTGCCAAGGAATGAACGCCGAGCTCAGGCCTGCTAGGCAAGAGTCCTACCAACTGAGCAGCATCCCTAGCAGTTCTTGAGGACTAACTGCGGACCTCTTCCAAGGCTTCTGCGCTGCTAGAAACCTGAGATAGAGGAAGAGAACAAAGGCCCTCCTCCAATCTCGAAAGCATCCTGAAGGACATGCTGGGCTGGCTCTCAAGACAGGCAGGGTGCTACTGGGAAGATGGCAGCTGTTGTAGATAAACAGACTGCTTCTAGGGCAGGTCACCAGGCCTAAGGACCCAACAGATGGCCCCAAGTCTTGGCTAACTCCAGACTCTAGGTGATAGCACTTGCCATTCACTTGTCCCTCCAGGGTGTCATCCAGCCCCAGCCCACCCTGCCCACACCAGCCCACCCAGAGCCACACCTCTGTGATCCAGTTCATGATGGTTCTTCTCATCCTTCACTGCCAAGTGGGCTTGGCTGCCCAGGGCACCAAGTGCCAGCAGCCCAGAGCTGCTTCCTGTCACTGGGGGGATCCCAGGAGGTTGGAGGCCTGACGGGTGGGGTGGCAGCTGGACCGGGGGACCATGTGTGGCATGGGAGAGGTGTTGCGCCTGGAGTTGCTGCTGCTGCAATGAAGTTGGTGATAAGTGATGGCAGGTAGGACACAGCAGAGCTGATGCTCCGCCCCTCCCTCTCGCTCCTCCAGCAGTAAGCGACAGGGAGCCACCCCCCCCCCCATGCCGCCACTTGCCCCCTCAGTGCCCACATGCTCATCTGGCTGAACAAAATCTGTTAATGGACTGCAACGTAGAAGATTTATGTCTTCCAGCGTCAGCCCCCAGCTCCAGTCTCAGGACAGTTTCCCATGCCCGTTTTCAAGCCCAAGATAAATAATGCATGCATTTAAAACCCACACGGTCACCAGGGCTTCCTTTCAATGGAGAGGAATCCATTTTTAAGCTCATAGCTCATGCATACATGCCTTTAACACCAGCAGCCAGCACCTCCCACCCAAAGCTGGAACCTGGGCAAAGCCTCCATGATTCTGAAGAAGCCCAAGGCTTGCAGAGCAGGGACAGGCTAGGCCAGAGCAGAGGAGTACCAGGACTAGTGGAATAAAAGCTGATGTCCTCGGGCAATAGAGAACATAGAAAGAACCACAGAACCGGGAATAGCAGAGCCTTGGAAACCAGATGGATCAGGAGCCGTGTCTCGGTACTTATTATCTGTGTGGCTGGGGCAGGGATTCGACTCCCTGAGCCTTAAATTTCCTCATCTACACAAGGGGGAGAGGCAGCACCTACTGCAGGGGACTACAGTAAGGTAATGGGGGCTGGGACACGCAGCCACTGCTCAATGTGCTTTGTGGTAGCCCCTGGCACTTCCTCGGGATTCTCACAGGGCTCTCCAACTGTCCTAAGAACCCCAGTATTCCCAGTCACCCGCACACAACAACTATTCTCCCACTCCTTCCCAAACCTAACCCAGGACTCTGCTGCCTGACACCTCTTCTCACAGCCAGCACCAAGACTCCCCATCTAATTTAGCCCCCAAGCCCAAGTTCCTACCTATCTCAGAGGCTTCCAAGCTCCCCAAGCAGCCAAGACAGAATGCTCTCTTATTCATAAGATTATGCCAAGAACCACTGGCACTGAGGGATAGGTTATATGGTGTCAAATATTTCTGAGATAGAAATATTTCTTTGGACTGGCTGGGACCTTGAATATGCTTGTCCCCACCCACGCACACATCTTTCTTCTTGACTAACCTAAGAGAAAGCAACCAAGGCCACCTGTATGTGCATATACATCCCGGGGCACTATCCAAAGAGATCGTATAATTCTGACAGTCACTCAGGAGAGGAAGGGCTGTGCCCACTTTACAGACCACAAACTGATACAGGGCCACTGGAGCGGACAGCCCAAGTCCCATGACTCCTAAGTAGGATCTGAACTCTTCTCTGTCAACCACTAACATCATCTACAGAGTATTCCAAAGAACTTCAAAGCAAAAGAGAGAAGCTGAGGGAGATAAACAGCAATGAGGTAACAAGCCAAGACATCACCACAGACTGAGGGAGCTTGTACTTGTCATGGTGAAACAGCGGCTCTCAAGTCAACAGGACCCGGGGAATCCCTACAGGTGTTTGGGCAAGGATTAAAAGCTTCTACGTTCCCCTCAAACTGCTGACCCAGCTCTACCTCCAAGTCAAGCTTTAAACTTCTGGTCCCAGATGCCACATTCCTTAGCTATTTTAGGGTTGGCACCCACAGCCATTGCCCCGGACCACAGAGGACCTGAGATGACCCCCCCCCCCCCCCCGCCACTGCTAGGTACCTGTAAAAGCTTTTGGTGGCCAATGGTCTTAAGGGAGATTGACTCTAGGTCTGCCAGTGTCACAGCAGACCTAAGCTAAGGAAGCTTTGGGGGCAGAGTCACAGGTGTGCCAGGCAGACTTCCATTCTTCCTGGCTAAGACTGAACTCCCTCAGACGGGAGAGCTAAGCACAGCTCCCCTACCTTCCCTTTCAAAGAAAGTGAATTTTTAACATCCTCACAAAAATAACACATACTCATTGTAAGAAAATTTGTTTTGAAGATTTCCAAATTTTGCTCTATTTAAGTTCCCCGTTCATCCCACCCTCAGAAGCCACTGTCAGTCTGTCTGGAATCCAGACTTTTCAGACTTACAAATGTCCACGTGACTCTCACGAATGAGCGACCACATGGTCACATGACCCGATTTAAAAAGAGTTCTGGAGAAAAAAAAAATTAACTTTCCTTTTGAACGGCTATTTAGTATTCCACGGTCTGACTGGACTACACAGCTTTATCTAGATATCGTTACAGAGTCTCCACTGGGGCCCTGCTGGCTTTAAACCCCTTGCTGGGGAGTCCTTTAGTTCTGTGGTGATAATTACTTAACAAAACCCCACATAGCAAGGACTTAGGTACTTAATCCATAGTGCACAGTGCAGAACTAGAAAAACAAGACGCCTTAAAGAGACAAAGTGGAGGAGAGTGTCGTTGGCTGCAGACACGTGTAGACTATATGTAGATTAATCCAAGATTTTTGGGTCTTCAAAAGATGCGTCCAAACACCTCGGCCTTCCCGGTCAGGTCTCTTCTCCCACTCCACTCTGCCCAGTCAAGACAGATTGCTTTCTCACTCTTGTGGTCAGAGGAAACTTCCTTTCCCAGTCTGGAGAACTCACACCCGGGAGCCAGGCTGAGCAGCAGGAAGGAGGTGGATTTCCAGCTCCAGCTCCCAGCGATGAGTCCCTGGACAAGTCATCTGACCTCTCTGGGCCCCATTTTCCTACAAAATGGACATCAAAGTGAAGCTCATCCTTAGGTTGTGCAGAGCTCACATTATTCCATGGAAAAAGCCAAGTTGGAGTGCAAAGCAACCTTAGCAAATGGGTACAATCCACACAGTCTTTAAGCAACTGATGGGTTTCAGGAAGACGGCCGGCCGTCTGTCACATGATCCACCCAGGACCCCCAACAGTCCTGGCACATCCCTCCGCCCACATTCTGGGTGAGTGAGTGAAACGCTGGAGGTTAGCAGCAGAGAGGTAGGAAAATAAGTCAGCAGAGAGCCTTAACCAAAGGTTCCAGATGCAGCCAGCCTTGGAGGCCCAGGTAGAGGCAGCTGTTACAGCAGCATCAGCGGGGCAGACAAATATCCACAGGTAAATCCACAGCAGAAACTTGTGATAAAAGTTGTCAACGACTCAGAGATGGTCACGGTGTTCCCCAGTGTCTCAGCAAGGAGTATCCTCCACGACAGTGGAAAGAAGAGCAGCTGGCTCTGTACAGCCAGAAACACCCCCATGCTCTCCTCGGGGTGGTCTGAAGGTACCATCGGGGCAAGCCCAGAAGACTGCAGACAGAGTGGCGGAAGAGCTGAGCCGGAAATTCTTCCACAAGGCAAGAACAGGTACAAATGAACGCCAGGGCTCTTTGGGCGACGGATTTACCAGCGGTGGTCTTGGTGACAATACAGAGTGAAGCCACATTTTCTCCTTGATGGGGCCAGGAACAGTTGGCAATGATATGACTCTCAGGCAGGTAGGACCATGGCCTGTCATTTCCCTGGGCAGGCAAGCAGGATGCAGGCACCCTCAGGCTATGTTTCTAGCCTTTGCATCCTGTCCTCTGGCTTCAGAGCACAAAGTACTCAAATATGGTTTAGTCTATGAGTGGGAGGGTCACACTGCTTTTAACGGAAGCTTTCTCAACGGTGGAGAAATGTCATCAGTGAAGAGGTCTGAGGCCACCTGCCTCCACTTTGGATTGTTTCTCCTAATACTGGCTCTTCTCCATTATGAGAAGAAAGGTAGTCAGTGATTCCTCCTCTGCCCTTAACCCCGAGGGCCGAGAAACACAGGACCAAGCACATCCATCTTCATCCTTGATGAAGAAACCACACACCAGAGCTCATTTCCCCACGGTGGTATCCCTGCGTGCCCAGTGCCCATGGTCTGGGATCGGTAGGTGTGGCTGACAGCAGAGACTGCTGGGAGATATTGCTCGAAGAGCTGTGTAACCGGATTACACACCTCACGCTTTGTGCCTCTGCTAGCTGATTAGATGCTTCAGTTCTGAGGTTCATAATTTGAGTTAAACTTAGGGAAGTTGTCTAACCACTTCAATTCCAGAGCCAAATAGACCAAGAGCTACCCCAAAGGAAGCAGAAGCAGACAGGATCTGGATAATCTAGAGGATGCCTCTCTAACCCCCAGCATGGGGGAAAAGCGGGTCTTCCACCCAGACCAGTGGTACCCAAGGTTTCCCCGCAGCATTAGGGCTTCTGAGCTCGGCAGCTTTTTTTCTTTTTTTCAAGACAGGGTTTCTCTGTAGCTTTTTAGAACCTGTCCTGGAACTAGCTCTTGTAGACCAGGCTGGCCTCGAACTCACAGAGTCCGCCTGCCTCTGCCTCCCGGAGTGCTGGGATTAAAGGCCTGCGCCACCACCGCCCGGCTCGGCAGCAGCTTTAACAGGTCATGGTGACCTTTGCTATCCCCACTTCAGAGACTGGGACAGCCACGAGGACCAACTAACTCCACTATGCAGCAGACATCTGAGCCAGGATTCCCAACTCGGTATTCCCCTGCTTCAGCTCCATCAGCCTCTGAGTTCCCAGAAGCTGATGCTAAGGCAGAGCCTTGCCACCATTCTGTCCCTTGTAACCTTCCACCAGCTGACTCCCGCTCCGCAGTCTCACCCAGCTTCTGGGAGTGAAGACAAGAAGGCCTGTCTTCACAGACTTTGCATAGTCTGGGACAAGCTACAGCTCCAACCTCCCTCCTCCTCTTCCCTCTTAAGAAAAACATCAAGCCAACATTTCACATCCACTAAATAATTCTCTTGACAGTTCATACCGAGTAGCCAAGCGCCCACCACGTCCTAGGCATAGGCCTCGGGTCCACTACAGATCCCTGTATGAAGTGAGTTCTAGAAGAGACTCCACCTCTCAGCCCACCTTCCCCAAGGGGACAGGAGTTCCCTGGGGACAACTGGGAGCTGAGGAAAGTTTGGCCAGCAGCCCAAGTCACTTCACCTGTCTGTCCTTCCTTCCTGTTCTCTGCACACACCTACTTAATCTTGGGTGCTGCCTGCCATCTTAGAGGAAGACCCCTGGGAGACTGCAACCCGGTGATATGCTTCTGGCAGCACCTATGTTCCCGATACTTCTAGCAGCCCAGCTAAATGAGGACTTCAGACTCCAGCTCCGTGTCAGGAGGCCATAATCAGCCAACTGGAGCCAGGTGTGCCACTAGCAACGCCCACCTAGTCCCTTCCACCTGAGGAAATCTCAGACTGGAGCACGCCCCTGCCTGTGTTCTTATCTTATCAGGGTGGCTCCCCTCCCTCTTCCAGGAGAAGAGAAACAAGCCCCTCGCTGGAGGGCAGTCAGGCACAGCTCCCCGGCACCGGCTTGCCCCAGCTGTTGGCAATTCCTGCCTTGTGAGGCTCTGTCAGGCGCGCCACGATTAGGCGGCTGCTTGCCTAATGACAGGGCGATGGCCGCATTCACTCAGAGCCCAAGAAGCAATTACCTTGAAAATGGGGGTCACAGGCCCCACTCGTGGGCTTTAATTGAATTCCAATATCTGCCTAGGGCTGGCTTGACCTAACTTGTAGCTTCCTAAACGCTACTTAAAGGAACTGGAGCCAATCCAATGGTGCTGCTTCCCCATTTTACTCTTTTCTTTAAGAAGTTATTTTCGTATGTGGATTTTAATTCCAAAAGTGGAAGGGAGAGAAGGAACTGGATTGTAACCCCTATAGATTGGTGAAAGAACTTGCCCTGGAGGCCTTAAGGAGGGGCTTGGGAGGGAATGCAGACAAGGAGCTGGAGGAGAAAGACTTCTGGAGACATCCTGGGGCTTATAGCCCACCTATAACTGCCTGTGTCAGCACTGTAGGACCCAGGCCCTGCACAAGGATGCTCTAGGCAGGCAGGAGAGCCCACTCTCAGGTTGGCTTGATGACTAAACCTCTGCAAAATAACAGCACTGCCAAGCCAGTGGCTTTCAACCAGAGACCCTTGGCACACATAGATATAAGTAACATCCGGAGACATTTGGGGTGTATGAGAGTATGTGTGTGTGTGTGTGGGGGGGTGCTATCTCACTTAGAGGGTACAAGGCTGTTGCTGAATATCCCAAAATGCACAGGGCAACCAAGAATTATCTGCTTCCAAATTTCAACAACGCCAGACCATAGGTTCTTTGTTCCGGTAAATCACACCCCACCCCCATCTCCTTCTCAGGAAATCCTAATTAAACTCAGTAAAAGGGGACTTGTGGGAAGAAGGGGTTCAGAGGAACTGGGAAGGTACAATAGACCATGGGGGAGGGGCGGTGAGGTAGATCAGTGGCTGAAAATGCTCCCTGCCACACCCGACAGCTTGAGCTTGATGATGGGATCCCACACAGTGGAAGGACAGAACTGGCTCCTGCGCGTCATCCATCGACAGCCAACACACATGCCAACACATATGAACGCTCAATAATAAATGTAAAACAGTTCTTTTTCAGAAGAGGGTAGTGGGGGGGGGATAGGATCAAACTACACTATATGTATGATGAAATTGTCAGAGAATAAACTTCTTAAAATATTTCCTAAACGAGAACCCTGGACTAGATGATAACAGAAGATTCTTCAAGCTTGAAGATATCATGGCTTCTCTCCCTAGAGTGCTGCTTTCCAGCATCAAGCCTCTTGCCCTCCCCGCCCCCAACACCACCAAGAATCAGTGCAGGTTTAAGCCCTCCCCAGACTCCAGCAGAAGGAACCCACTAAGGGCGCCTCAGCCAAACGACTCGTCCAGGTTCCATCCAGGTGTACAGCTGAAACTCACAAGGCCGTGTGAAGAGCACTCAGCCATGCAGCCCAGGGCACGGAGTAGCAGGACCCCCAACCCCAATACTGTCACAGCACGGTGCACATCAATAAACAGCAGAGATGGTTCTGACCCCTGGAGGCCAAAGAAGGGCAGCCCAGCCTTGGGGTATAGAGGGAAGGGGAGAGGCAGCAGCCAGGCACGGATCAGAACCTCCTGGAAGTCTGGAAGATGCCAGGGGATGAATAACCTTACAGGTAGACTCGAGATGTGTCTGGTATTTCTTTAGTTTGTGGACTAGGAGACAATGTGCAAAGAGCCCAATAGATCCAAACCCTCAGCTGCCTAGGGAAACGGTGGGCCATGGGGCTGCCATTCTTGGAGAGCACCTAAGGTCAGAGTTCATCTCTGGTCATGGCAAATGAGAGGAATAAAAGGGCTATACACACGGTGAGAGGCAGATTGGGGAGTCCACGTACCCCGATGATGGCGTTCAGCTCCGTCATGGTGACCTGCTTGGCGCGTTCCACAGCCTGCGCCACTTGCTGCTGATGCTGGGGGAGGAAATAAAGTATGGTCAGATGTGGCCATCCTCAGTATTCTCCAACACTGGACACCGAGAGCCTCTCAGGACCCTTCCCTAGAGGGCCCAGTGGGCCCAGGACACAGGGATGAGGGTGGCAGGTGAAGTCACTTTCTTCTATCAGTCATGTAATGAGAACGAACAGCTTTCTAAGAGAAACATAGATGAGCACCACAGATGACTACTGGTCCACGGTCTCCTCTACCTCACACACATGAAAACCTTTATTCTGTGCAATATGAACATAAGCTGGATGCTGCATATTGGAGTGATTGCTTTCTAGGCATGGAATCATTACTATAGCCATGTAGGACATCAAATTTCAGAACACGCCAATAGTGGCGAGTGGTGAATTAGACAGAACATGTGGGATTTACATTCAAACAGCTGAGAAGAAACGTGGACCTGATCTATGGCTACCAAGAGGGAGAGCAAAGAGGAGCTAGAAAGAACGTGAAAATGGCTGAAGGAACTCTTAACAGGGTCACAGACTTCTGAATGTGTTGGCGTAGACTTGAAATCCTAACAAATACTCCACTCTGGTGTGGGGAGGCTATGGGAAACCTTTCTATTTTCCACTCAATCTTGCCAAACCTAAAGCCTATGATTAAATATTACATTTCATACATTCCCTAGAGCCCTGAGGTAGCATTGGTCATACACACTGTCATCTCCCTTTCTGGGTACTCAAGATACTGCCATATCTAATTCTTCTAGTTATTTCATCGGAACCTGGTCGCTACCTCAGCTTCAGAGCCCCACCAGGGAGGTGATATGATCCCAGCTACCAAGGGGAGTGGAAGGTGCATCCTGGCCCTGCTTGTGTTGGAGTGGGATCAGACAGGACAGAAACAGAGGCCAATGAGGTCAACCCATCAGTCTGCTGCTCCGTATTTCCAGAGCCGCTTTCGAGATTCTTTCCTTACTTCCTTTGGAGGTTCTCAAGAGTAAGGTGACAAGACTTGCTCACCATTCCTTTAGAGAGGGTACTTTGCACCTCCCACACAGGGGCTGACCTTTGCCACCAACCAATCAGCCTTACTGGAACCAGGTATAGGGAAAGCAGAGGCCAATGAGGACGTGTGGGTAGGTCACGATGCCCATCACTGTTGCAGATGAAAACCAAGACCCTCCTCCCAGAATTCAGGTGTGGCAGAAGAGCACTCTCCCACAGACAAAGGAGCACCGGGTCCCTGTGACAAGAGCCCTGCCCCCTGACTGGCTGGAGGAGGTTTGCCAATCCTATCAGCTGATCAGTAAAATAGACTGGGCTGAGCTCGGGCTGGAGGGAGGCCTGGCCACACTGTGCTGCCCTGGGCAGAAGAGGAGGAAACAGGAGAAGGCCTTACCTCTTGTGACAGGAAAGGCATGATCTGGGCTAAAATTGTGTTCAGTCTCTTTGCAATCTCTGTCTGCAAAGGAAAAAGAGACCACAAATAAATCAAGACACTGAAACACTGAGACAAGTCAAAGTGGTCTCTCTCTCTCTCTCTCTCTCTCTCTCTCACGCACACACGCAAGCACGCAGGCACACACACGCATTCATACCCACTGCGGCCCCTTACCATGGGCTCCATGGTCACATTTTAGAAAGCTCCCATTTTATAGGGGAGGTGGCCTATGTTTGGCAGGTCACAACTGGCATCCTCTATAGAGAATCCCCACTGTATTTCCACGATATATATAAACAAAAACCACTTCACATTCCAGAAAACCCATGATAAAACTGAAATCTAGTGTTGAGAGAATCACTCTGCCCAAGGACTCTCCAAACTGGAAAGGTCAAAGGCAAGAGAGCCCCTGGACATGACGAAGTGAAGGGCTCCCCCAGAGCCAGCCTCACCCTCATCTTTCCACTTTCAACATTGCTTCTAACCCTTGCAGGACAACCACAAAACACACGGGTAAGTCTTCAGCTCTTAGGGCCGACTCTAAGAATGGAACCCACTGGTTCCCTACACCTTCATAAAGGCCGCTCACAGAATGGCAGATCAATTCTCTGCCTACCCCGCCTCCCAGTAAAGCCCATGCTTAGAATACCCAGAGCTTCCAGCAGGACCATGTGCGACTCAGAGCTCAGATCAAGAATGCTGCTAAATGGTTAACTGAACCCGACAGGAAGGCCTGGGACGCTGACAGATGACTCTTGGAATTGGCTTTCTTATCTTGTCTGAATCCTGAGCAGCCAGGACTCAGGTCTCAGAGCGGCCTTCAAAGCTTTCATCAGCACACAGCGATCTTTCAGACAAAACCATGACAACAGCCTTTTAAAAACCTGTGATCATCTGCATGTCAAATGATTCTGCATGCGAAATCTAGCATGCCTCAGTGAAACAATGCCCTCTGAAGCCTCACCAACAGAAGCTGGCCTTGGGCAACTCCTGGGGCCAGCACCCCTTCCATCATCTCCAGGCACTAAAGAATATGTCTTCGGTTTGTGGAGAGAACAGGTCCTGACAAGAGCCTAACGGGCTAGGGCAGCCGTGCATCCTATGACTACAAGAATCAGGCAATCCAACCCAGAGAACCTGTCCACCAAACTGCAAGTTCCTGGTGGAGATAGGGCAGTGATGGAACACCCGGGTCTCCTCCGGAACAGGGCGTTTCCCAGCAGGCACTGCTCCGAGCAGAACCGTTCTTTACTGTGAAGGGCTGTCCCTCAAACCCCAGACCAACTGTGTCAGTATGGTCCCCAATTTCCACGCTTTCTGGGAGTAGGCGCAAGTAGCATTCTACCCAACAGTGGCAGACAGCAACAAGGACACCACACGTCAAAGTTTCTCAACCTCGCTGGTCGTAAATTGTTTGTTCCGTTGGGCTGTCTTGTATATTGCAAGATTCTTAACCACAGTTTGACTCTGGCCTTTTTCCAAGCACTCTGCCACTTGTGCCATAAGGACCCTTGGAGGATCACTTCGCATAGCCTAAATCGGCCTACATACACAGGAAGAATTGTACCCTGAAACCAGAGCCCTCTCCCTTGTTTGCTTCTTCTGCAGACAAGGATGAAAGATAGGAGAGGAGCCAGAGCTCAAAAATCAACGAGCAAGCCTGCATCGCACTCGGAACTGACCGAGAAGGAATTCGCTCACGTCACATGTGCTAACTAGGAACAGAAGGTCCTATAAAGGGGAAAACACCAACACATCAGCCCGGGTGCCTCAAACAACCAAAGACCGGGGAAACAGTATGTGCTCAAAATATATCTGCCAAATAATAACGTAACTAGCATTTATTCTTTTCCTCTCGTGTCTGCGTGTGCGTGTGCCTATGCGTGTGGAGGCCAGAGCCTGACACCTGGCGTCTTTCTTTCACCTTCCATGTTTTGAGACTAAATCTGGAGCTCACCACTACAGCGAGACTGCCAGCCAATGAGCTCCTTGGATTCTCCTGACTCCACAAACCCCAGTACAGGGCATTAGTGACTGAGCCATCTCCTCAGCCCCACTGTGTGTGTGTGTGTGTGTGCGCGCGCACGCGCGTGTGTGAAAACTTCATGTTGTAGAGTGTCTATGGTGATGATTCCTCATGTGAGCAACATGCTGTGATGGACGAAGTGTTGACAGACTGCTGGAAGCGGGAGTGGAGACGAGCAGTGGCTCAAACACTTGATCAACAGGGTAAAAGTATACGCCAAGCCAGGCCAACCACAAGCCAGCTCTCTGGGTCTCTCGTTGCCCCATCAATTCCCCACATACACAGGCAGGAAGGCAGAGGCCAACTCTGTCCCCTGGCAGCCATTTGAACTACTACAGCTCACCACAGCTCAGAGCTTACCTCCTCTAAAGCAGGGCAAGGGTCAGGGTCTTGGTAGGGAAAAGAGCTGGCCTTGCCCTTCCCCACATCTGCAGCGAGCTCGTGACTGCCAGGTTCCTACAGGGAAATGTCTCACACCTTGCCAGGCCCAAAGCCCGGTATCCTCTGTCCTTAAGAAAAGGGATCCCCTGGGATTTTGCACAGCCATGTTCAAGTCAAGGCCTGCAACTCTGGCCACCAAGTGACCACAACTGGATTGCTCAGGGGCCTTGTGGGTGGCCGAGATGAAGCTGTCACTCAGTGTCGCTCCTACTTCATCTACCATCACTGCAAACACCAACTAAGCACAAGAACCATACAAGTCCAGAAGCCTGTGGTACTGACACCCAAACTCAAGCATGACAGAGAGGCCACTGGCTGGCAGGAAGGATGTAGACAAATCACCAAGAGCACTGGTGGGGGGCACATACATCTGGAATATACCTGGAGAACTTTTACAACCACCAGGATTCCCTGTCTTGGGACTTAGGCTTGCTTTTGCTTCTGTTTCCTGCCCTTCCTCAGGGTACGAACTGCTGGCCACTATACCTTTCTTCACCTCCTCGACAGAGAAGCACAGACTGACCCTTCCCTGTCTTGTACCCAGGCTGCTCTCTACTTGGAAGGGTCATGTTAGGGCAGTGGTTCTCAACATGTGGGTTGCAACCCCTTTGGGGAGACGAACGACCCCTTCAGAGGGGTCATGTATCAGATATCCTGCATAGCAAATATTATGATTCATTAACAGAAGCAAAATTACACTTATAAAGTAGCAACGAAAAGTGTTTTACGGCTGGGGGTCACAACATGAGGAACTGTATTAAAGGGCCGCAGCATTAGGGAGGTCGAGAGCCACTGTTCTAAAGGAAGGGGAACGAGCTGCCCAGACAGAGCCAGTCTCAAGAGTAACAGGGAAGCATCCACCTAGCTGACCGCCACCAGCACTCTGCATGCCAGCTCTCAAAGCCTTGCCGCAAGGCACTTACAAACAACCTCTATTTTCCAGATGGGGAAACTGACACTCGGCAATTAAGCGACTCTGCTAAATGACTTTCGGCCAGGAAGCCAAATTTCAGTAGGCTGAGACGGTTCAGAGAAATGTTTTTGAAAGAAAATCGACCGTCGAGGCTAATGATTGACAGCATTTCTGATTACCACAGCTGTCCAAACAGCATCTGATCCAACTCAAACAACCTCTAAGCACCCGCTCCAAAGAAAAGGGGGACAAAAATCTAGATGTGTGACTTCGACAATTAGGACAGGTCACAGACCACAAGCTGGAGCCAGAGTGTGTGCTAGAAAACTCCTGGCGCTCAGGCCCCGTCTGTTACCAGTGTGGCAGCTGGGGCCTGGCAAGCCCAACCCATCCTCCCCACTACCTGAGGACACAAGAATCTCTGCCTGTGAGCCAGGTCTTCAGATGCACCTGAGATGTGGCAGGAGGGGAGGGCGGCCTGCTTTGAACATTCTAGTGAGAGGTGTCTGGGGAGGCTGCTCTGGCCTTTCAAAGTGCTTCTCATGTACAGTTCAAAGGTGGTGACGCTGCTGGTAGACAGGCCCCATTACTAATCTCTGAGATACAGGCAGAAGCAGCCAGGGACGGGCCGGGGTCCCTTTCTGAGTCTGCGCTACCAGCTGGGCACTGGGGAGGAACATCTGCCCCGAGTCTCTGTTGAGATGGTTAGGTGAATAAACGACACAAAACAAGATAGTGGGGGGCAAGTGTAATTTCCCAAAGAGCAATCTGTCCCGTGCCTCCGTAGCTCTTGTTTGCACGTTCCTCGTCATTAGAGCAGGACCGCTGGATGTCTGCCGGAAAGCTAAGGATACCCGAACACCCTGAAAGTGCGTGTCTTTAAGAGCTATCTACCACCTGCATCTGCTCCAACTTCAGGCCATCCCTGACCCTTGACCTCTGACACTGAGTTAAGGAGGAGATGGAGTCAACTCTCGTTCCTCACCCCCAGCAATCGCTGCTGTGGCTGGCCGTTCAGCATCCAGTCAGTCAGTTGTTGGCCCACTTGCCTCCTATAACTGACCATGCTAGACACAGTACGGTGTCTCCAACAGCCACTCCACTGCTAGCTAGCCTTAAACTGCCCGGTCACCTCTAGCTGTGGACTCAAGAGAGCGCATTTCACCTGAACCTCAGCCAGACCAGAAACAAAGCGGGGGAGGAACTTTGCCAGTTTAAGGAGCACCGGAAGCTAAAGCTGGAAGAAATGGCCCAGCTTCTATTCTCAGATATCTCCACCAAATTTAGGCAGACCACTTCTCTTCTCTGGGCTTTCATGTTACCTGGAAAAGGGAAGGGTAGACCAGGTGGCTCATTTAGGTCCCAGGGACCAGATTCAGACTTTTAGACAGCCACACACTTCTGGGCAGCCTGACTCACTGTGTGACCTTCCCACTTCCCACTAACTCAGACAGCTCTGCAAAGCAGAGCGCCACATAAGCGCCTAAATGGAAGAGCAGTGGGGGTGTGCCAAGCCACACCCTGGCAGCTGGATGAAAGGACCAGATAGTGGGCAGGCTTGCTGTGGTCTAGGGCTGGGTCCTGGCGTCCTGTGTTCTGGTGAGCTTTTTATTCTCTCCATAAACCTGTATACACCTGTCCTAGAGCCTGCAGCAAGAGAAACACGGTGGCCAGTATTATCAACCTAACAGGCAGAGACTGTGCACGCCAGTGAGAGTCTGGGTGCGACTGAGGTGGTGGAAATGTTTAGTCTACATATAGACCTATGCTATCCCATGAGCCGAGGAGCAGAAAGTAAGCGGGGCACCAGTATCGGCTTTCCTGTTGCAGAAGGAACGTGACCAGATGCCTCCTGCGGACATGCCTCCTCACCACGATCAACTGGACCCTCCATCTATGAGGCAGCTCTCTATACACATCCCTCCCTCCCTCCCACTTGCTTTGTGTATGTGCGTGATGTATGCATGTCTGTGTGCAGGCATGTGCATGTGCCCATGTAGGCCAGAGGTCAACTTGGAGGTATCTTCCTTGATCATTCACCTTATTTTTGGAGACAGGGTCTCTCCCATTGAACCGTGAACTCATCAGTTTGGCTAAGCTGGCTGGTCAGTGAACTTCGAGGGTCAGCTTGCCTCTATTCCTTTCCTCCAGTCAGATGCATAGATGCACGTTAGCAGAGGCATTAGGATCCAAACTCCAGTCCTCACGTTTGCACAGTCCTCACGTTTGGACATCTCCCAAGCTCCCTTAAGTTGCTTTGGTCAAGGTGTTCTGTCACAGCGACAGGTCACTGACTAACACAAGCAGTAACATACATCTCTAAGTGCCTCCTGGGGAGATCGTGCGGGCACAAAGAAACGCACCTCTCATTTACAGGGAAGTAGCGCCATGTCTGCTGGGTAGGGAAAGGGCTGTCCAGCACTAGCAGGCTCTTGGCTACATCTCTAACATAAGGGTGTCTTCCTTGGAGATCAGGACAGAGTCATGGACAGTCATCACTATGTGAGTCTAGAGACCTAATTACAGATACGTGTGAGAGAGAGACCTGGAACAGACACCCCGCCTGAAGGATGAGCTACACTTCAAAGCCACACAGAACCAGCGATTTTCATCCCGGCTGTGTGTAACCTGCCGACATACATGATCTCTGAAAAGTCCGATCCTGTCTCCAGTTAATCCGCTAGACTCCTACATTTGAGGTGGAGTATCAGATCGACTCTGGGATTCCCCAGTTTGAATCAAGTTTTACCCAGTTCTCTGGGTAACTAAAGCGAACTTGCTTCGTCCTGAATTAAAAAGAGAGGAGTTTGGAGCTGTGAGCTGTGCACAGAGAGAGCTGACTCTGGCCAGGCTTCGTAACTACCCAGCAGCCAAGTATTAGAAGATTCCAGAACAAAGTGTCTGGGCAATCTTCACTTGACATATCCCTTGTATTTCCTAGGCAATTCTAAATTAATAGCCCCTCAATTACTGACAAGATGGTACCCTTGGCCAGTCAGTTTCTCCTTGGGCTGAGCCAGGTGGTATTTATCAACAAAGAAAGGAAAATCAGGGGAGGGGGAGGGGCAAGGCAGCTAACAAAAGCCAGGGTGGTGTTCCCAGGCCCCAGTCCCTCCAAGCCACAGACCCTGCTGAGGAGTGAGAAAGGGATAAATGATCCACTTAGCAGCCTGGGAGATGATGCTTGCTGCTTCTGGGGGCAGAGGGAAGGGGGGCGGCTGGTTTACACCACAGATTGCTTAGTGATAGGTGAGCGTCTTTAAAGGCTCTCTTAGCCCTGACATATTGATCAAATTATATATAACTACAACACCATTAAATATTTACACCCTCTGAAGAAGCCTGCTGGGGTCTTTATGCTAGGAAGACTAAGATGAGGAAGGGCCTGTGTCTCCACATGACCCCAAAGATCTTTGTCTTATACAGGGCAAGAATGGCAAGGCGAGCCTGGGATGGCCACCTCATGCACACCAGCCTCTGTGCCCTTCCCAGGAGAGGAAGGAACAGTGAGGAGGGCAGGGAGGAAGGAAGTCACAAGGGCTTCCCAGAGCCTGGGGTTTCTGAGTGGTGACATGACCCTTCTAGGCACTTCCCTGAAAGAAATTAGCCTTCCTTGTTCTTGTAAGAAGTCTACAATGCCAAGGCAAGCAGGGGGGGAGGGGGGCTCAGTGGGAAAACATGACAACCCAGTCTGGAGCCCGCACCCTTGTCCAGGGGCTGTCCTTGCACTGGGCCTGTTTCTGCAGTCTGGAGGACGCTTGGGCAGGAGTATAACACACTGAGAGCTCTCAGATATGCCCGGGTGCCAAGCACAGGAGCACCCAGAGGGCCACGGAGGACTCCTCCGCGCTGTAAGACAGAAGTGAGCCCAGCTGACAGCCCACGTCCCTCCCTGAGCTCTGAGACGCTAAGACTTTCATTTCTCTGACTCTCACTTTCCAGCCACCCAGCTTCCTGTTAACAAGATCCAATAATCTTTAAATATTTGTTCACTTTAATTTCTTGGTTCCCAAACACATTAAACTGCTTGCCTCCCGCCCCCTACGAAGGGAGACAGCTCTCAAAGAGCTTGCTTGTATGGACAGAACAGAGGGAGCTTTTCAGATTACACCTTCCCCCAAGCTGCCCACTCATCCCAGGAACCCCCTCCCCTTTCCTCCGCCCTCCCCTCGGATAACCCTGTTCCCTCCCCCACCTTCCCAGACTCCATTGGCCAACTCCTGTGAGGAAAAATTCTCAATTCATCCCTGTAGGGTTGCTATGGCAACCCCCAGCCACCTAATCCTCCCCCCCCCCCCCCGCATTATGCAAATCTCCCCCTTGCCCCTCAACAGGCTGTAAAAGTCACATTACCCTTGCTGAGGCAGCTCATTAAATTTTGGGGGTCTCCTCACCAGGTCAGGGCTACAAATGAAACCAACTGCTTTGACATTTTGAGGACAGGGGCTCTCCAGGAAAGAGAGGAGCATGAAGGGAAAACGAGGTGGTATGCAGCCGACCGAGTCAGCAGAAACAGAGCCCTATCTGTGCGAGCTCACAAGCGCAGAGCGTATCCCCTCCTCAAATTGAAATGCAGAGGGTCAACGGGTCTCCTTTTCTCAACTAAGTCGAGGCATTTCACAGGCCATGGAAATCAAGTCGGGGGTCTTGTCTCGCCATCAACTCACTCAAACTGACTTCTCGGGACAGAAAACCTCCCATCTCACAGATAGACCAGAGAGAGAAAGGGGATGCTCCCCAGAGATGTCCCAACTCTAAGAGCCTCATCGTCTCTTACACCAGGGGTCCTCTCAGCCAGTGCTGATTCTTGCCCTTAGAATACAAGACAATCAGCAGTGTCTGGAATCCTGTCAGGAGCACAGCAGTGCCTGACAACCAACCAGTGGGTAAGAGCTCAGAGCAGGCTGGATATGCCCCTAGTGCATGCATGTTTACTGGAAAGACTTCCGAGCACTGAAAGTCGTTCTGGAGCGAGGGGGATCATGCTATGGCCTGGGTCAAATAGAGGCTCTGACCGGACCCTGCCGATGGGTCCACCCTGACACCACACACATCCAACCCCTTCAAACAGCAGTGCACCTGCTACATGGGCTTGGGAAGGGACCTAACACTGCAGGATTGGTATGTGGAGTGGCTAAGCAGCAACAAGAGATGGCCCACGGAAATCTAGGGAGTCTGGCCCTCTCCTCTCCTCCTGAGGCCGTGGAAATGTTGAGGCTCTCTCTGTTCCACTGTGAGACTCCTCTGCTGAGCCCCGTCTATGTGCTAAGTTCCTGGACATCCCCCTCCCATAACCCCCAATGTTCAGAAAGCCACGCGCCACACGCGGGTTAGTGCAACTAGATTTAAGCAGAATCTCAAACTCAGTTCTTCAGTCACCTCGGGGCCCATTTCAATGGCTCAGCAGTCCATGCCGCTATGGGCGACCATGTTGGGCAGAGCAGACACAGGGCACTTCCACGGCTGTGACAATTCCGGACAAGCCTGCTCTGCTAGCCGCTAGAACTACATACGCCAGCACTCACTAAAGCTCACAGAAGTCAAGCAGCTGCCCAGAGTCACACTGGTAGGGTACAGATCAAGGGACAGAGACCCACCCAAAGCCCCGACTCTAGCCATTCAGAGAATTCCACACACACACACCCCCACTCCTGGTTTTCTGCCTTTAGAGGTCCCAGACAAGAAAGCTCCAAATCTACTGCCATCTTCACTGCCGCCCATGTAAAATACGCTTGTCAGAAATGCTGCCCCAACCTTGTAGGCCTGGTCTTTCAACTTAAGTATTCAAAGGGTCTGCAAAGAGGGGGCCTCTTGTGATGCAAGGTAAGAATCCGGTGGGGTGGGGGAAAGCTAAAGGCCGCAGGAAACCCCACCCCGCAGGACATGGCATAAAAGCCAGTGTCAAATCCACAACAGGAGGACTGTGCAGCAGAGGGCAGCTGCTGGTGACCCTGACTCAAAGAAGCTCCTCACTTCCTCTGGGATAGTGTGTGAGATCTATGACAGGCCGAGGTGGGAGCTGCTATGAACTTCATTCCACCAGGCTGCCCCCAAGACTGCTATTCCGAGGAAAAGCTAAACAGGGCTGCGAAGAGAAAGAAACCTAGAGAAGGGACTCCGCTGGGAGAAACAGCAGTGAGCTTGAGATGAGCCAAGGGACCGGGGCTTGACCCCACAATATTGTCCCACCTTGTCATACAATTTTACCATGCCGGGCACCAGGCCCCATGTCCCCTGCATCCCACTGAACGGCTCCTCCCATTTGGAGGCCAGCGTGAAGGTGAGGGCATGGTGTCCCCTTGAATCCAAGGCGAGGACTCCACTCCTGCACACGGGTCTACACTAAGCTATCATCTTCACTAGCTCCTGAAGCAAGTGTGTGCGGCTTGTCTGACCAGCTCCCTCAACGCCAGACCCTGAGTCAAGAAAGACCTTAAAGTCTTGGGGAGTGGAGGTGGCCTTGCCTTGGCCTCCTTCACCATCACATGACTGCCGAACTGGGTGGAGTCCAAAGCCTTCCCAGTCAAGCAGAAGGAGGTGCTCCTCCTGACCCGAGTTGTGCTGCACAGTCCCTTGAGACGGGACCAAAGGGAAGAACTCCGGCTGAGTTTGTGTCTCCATCTGAAAAAAGACGGAGCCTTCCCGGTATAAGCTAAACACATTTAGCAGCGTCAGAGTTGTTCTCAGAATTACAAGCAACCAACCCAAACCTGAAAGAGGATGTAAAGCCAAGATAAACAAAGACCAAGCCCTAGGAGCCCCACCACCAAATGCCGAGGTCAGGCAAGCCTCAAGTTTTCCTTCAGTCTTAGCTCCTTCAAAACCCAGACAGAGCAGTCACTTGGCCCTTCCTCATTCCTGTCACCACACCCCAGTTTTATCACCCCTTCTTCTGCTCCTTCCACTTTCCACTTGATAGTAGATAGGACGGAAAAGAAACAGAAAACACTTTCCAATCAGGGTGCAGGGCACTAACCATGCCTTTCCCAATCACAACCTTTAGAGCCAACAGGCCTTAGAAACCTGAGCATACTTTGGATGCCTCAGCCGGCGATCAGGAAGAGAACCCTAGACTGCCTGCCTCAGCAAGGTGTCCCCTGGCCATAGTCTCCGAGAAATGCACTGTCCCCTCACTACCGGGCAAGCATCAAGGTTCAGTCAACACAAAACAACCCTGGCCTTCACAGTCCTAATGTTCCACATCCCCTCCCCTCTACACCCAAACTGCGAGGCAGCCCCCTTTCCGAGGCACATACAGGCCGTCTCTACACCCAGATCTACAGGTGTCCGATACTGGAAGCAAGCAGCCCAGTATTTCAGATGCAAACACCTTGTCGGCTTGGCAATCAAGCGCTGCAGGAGAAGTGGCTGTGTCACCCTCATCTAAGGCATTTGCGAGGTCACCAGTTTTTGTGTCCATACGCAGAGACGTAGTAGCTGTCTCAGAACTTTGGACTGTCACTCAAGATCGGTAAAGGGGGGCTGCAGATGGCTCCGCGGTTAAGAGCACTTGGCCGCTCTTCCAGAGGACCCGGGTTCAATTCCCAGCACCCACATCGTAGCTCACAACTGTCTGTAACTCCAGTAGCAGGGGATCTAACACCCTCACACCAATGCACATAAAATAAAGTTAAATTAAATTAACCAATAAATAAATGAATAATAAATAAAGAGTGGGTAAAGGAAAGGGACCCAGACTCCTACCTTTTGCCGAGAGAACTTGGCTATGTAGAGATGTGAGGACCACCTACATCTAAACTCCAGGTACTGACAAGGCTTCCTGGCTCCTCTGACCTCACCCCTACCTTTCCCATAGCTAGGCACTTGGTTCTCACTTCACACTCACAGTGTGGCTGAGATGAAGAGAAAGAGGGGAGGGAGGTCTCTATTGTCTAATAAAATCTCTGGAGTTACCAGAGATCTCCTCTGGCTCCCCGCAAGCTTGATACAGCCTTTCAATTAAGAAAACCAGCCCCATCCTACTCACCCTCCTGGTTTCCAGATAGGCCCCTTAGACCCAAGGGCTCTTCAGAAGGAAGGGGGGGGGGGGGCGAGGTAGCCAGTCTGGCTCTGACAGACTGAGCTGTTCGCTGTGTCCTGTCATGGCAGCTTCTGCATTCAGTCACAGCTCGGTAGCCCAAACCCTCTAGCCTCTGGCTGTTATGAAACATGCCCAGCAAACAGAAGAACTTGAAGACACTATGCCAACCATGGCTGAGACTCCCTACTCCCTCCTTGAGAAACTTGAGGCCCTGGCGTCAGCAGGGAAAGGCTAGCCCACCGTTTTGGGTCTAGAGTGGATGATGCCTTAAGCAAGCCCAATGGATATATATCCCTCACTGCTCTCAAGGTGGGTCATTCCTCTCCCTAAGTTCTCTTAGCCCCAACTGGAGGGGAGTCTTTATTCTGAAAGGCCAGAGGAAGAGAAGGAGCCAAGAGGAGGAGAGGTACAAGAGAAAGGAAGAAAGCATCTTGGATGTGTCTCAGAGAGCATTTGTTGAAAACAAGATATTGTCCCTTTAAGCATATAAAAACAAGGCCCTTGAGCATGCAGTTCTCACTCTGGTACACAATTATGGGTGCTTTCAGCTGTCTAGCACTACTTCAAGAGCGCTCTTAAGCCAGACTGTCAATGGCATGTTGAAAGCTATTTTGCTGGCTGCTATCATTAATAGCAAAGTGGAGAGCCGGGCTGATGAGAATTAAATATGGGGGAGGGGTAGGTCATACCCAGTCATTACAGAATTACCAGTATGAGAAAGGAGACAATGCCACTTTGGGGAATAGAGTTCAAACCAGAGCATGATGGTGGGGAAGCAGACAGGGGAGGCCGCAGACGCCCCGAGCATCCCCCATCCCCACCCCGTGCCAGATGGACCGGAGCCAGCCCTGGAGAGCCATATGGGGACGGAGGAGCCACTGAGTCGTGGTGAATGTGAGGGTGGAGAGGCCTTTGGATAACGCTGTGCTGCAAAATGTCACCACCTCGCCTCACTTCTCAAGTGCGCGGGGGAGGGGCGGAGGGGTCCACTGCCCTCCCCCATCCATTCTTCCTGACTGTGGCTTCCTGAATGTACTTCACTGCCATGCCAGGAGCTGTTGTCACCTGGGAGAAGCTCCAGCTGCTGGCTTCTGCCTTTAACAACTCCCCTCCCCACCCTCCCTTTAAGGCCCCACTCAAGTAACAGTCCTTCTGCAGGGACATCCTCTGACCCGGCTCTGCTTTCCCAGGCAGAGTGAAGCAAGTGTGTCGCAGCGGCCACATTAGCGCTTACCTCACCGCATCGCAATTACTTATTTAGAGGCCTGATGCCCCAGCGGAGGGAATGGTGTCTTATTCATCTGTGTAACCAAGCCCGGCCCACACCCAAGCACATCCCAGACCCCTAATAACCGTTTTGGGAATGGATCCAGCTCTCTCATTTTGCTGATGAGACTGTGTGCTCAACCACAGAGAGCAGCCTGCAAGCAGCCCACAATTACAACCCCCCACTTCCTTCCCAGGGCTCTATGCAGTGCAGGTCCACCCACCTGCCCACAACCCAAAGAAGGAAACCCCACGTGTTTACTGAGCACCTATTACACACTGTGTGTGCTTGGCAAAGGGGACGTCCTCCATAGCTCCAAAATGAGATGAGAAGGTTCACACTGTGTTGCGCAGGATCACAGGGGAGAGCCCTGCTGAGAGCTGTTTCCCACCTCCTGGTGTCCCAGCATTTTGTCCAATGATACAGAAAAAAAAATATATTTTCCTATGTGGAAAGAGAATTTACTCTTTGGCTAACTCTCCTTCCACAATACAGAATCGAGGGTCTCAGTAAAGGCGACCCTTCCTGGGTGGAGGGAGGATTCCAAAGAGGACAAGGAGGATGAGGATGAGGAGGGGGAGCAACTCTTGGCCCACTACCCACTCCTGCTTCAGGAGAGCTTCTGGAATAGTAGAATTGAGAGATGGGTTCCCTGTAGGCGTCTCTATCTTTATCTAGTTTTAGAGCCGTCTCAGTGGTCAAATGTACAAGAAGGAAAAGGCCCTGAGAAGCAGAGAGCTTTGCTCTCAACCGTTTTGTCTTCTACAGCCTGAGAGGAAAGGCAGCCTTGAGAGCTGGGTCACCCTCTCGCTGGATGGGGCAGAGTAAAATGAGCTTCGGGCTCAGGAATTCCCAAGGTAGAGCAGGGATGGCACCCTTCCGGGGAGATCACACAACCCCCATGTTTGCAGGGAGGAGCCACAAGGCAACTGAGGTCACAAAGCATCCAGGGCGTGAATGATGGAGCTCCCAGGAAAGAAGAAAATTTCACAGCTCAACCCGGATGCCACATACTGCCCCAGGATCAGCGCCTGCACGCCATCTTATTGCCATCAAAAGGCTCTCTGGCCACGCAGCCCTTTAAGCTGCTTTGCCTGGAGGGCTTCAGGCCGTTTCAGCCCTGTGGAGATAGCCACCTTGTGGCTGGGGTACAACAGTCACAGGCTTTATGGCCGTCACCTCATCTGTGAACCTGCCCTCTGTGTTATTACCAAACACGTCGAATCATTAGTTGTGCAAATAGCTGGCGAATGGAGATGGGACTGTGGACACAGAGGCTTCAGCTAACACGGTTATACAACCCCAAATGGGATACTTTGGACTTTGGTGGAGCCAAGTCTGCAGCCTGAACCTGGCTGTATAATAGCATGGAACAAGCGGAGGTAATTAAAGACACAGCGTGCTAGGAGTTACCAAAAGAGGTTTGCTACAGAAGAGGCCAAGGGTATGCAGGAAAAGTCTGCAGTAGCAGCATTATCATCACCTATGGCTGCGGGAGACTGGGCATACCAGTCCTAGTCCCTCGGCCGGTTTGCTCCTCCATGATTTGAAAGGTTTGGATCAGAAGCCAAAGGGCTCTTCTAGCTCTGGGGCTCTGGAACTTGCTTAGGCAACTGAACACAGTGCCTGTCTAGTATTGGCATGATGCTGCCCCCAAATCAAACTGCCTCAAGTCAGCTTGCCAAACATCAGTGCTCACCAACAGAGGGTGAAAGGCCAGCCTGCCGGCTTCCCCTGGCACCATGTCTCAAAGTCACTGCATGACAGTCGCTCTGGAGTCTATTTCTAAGCTGGCTTTGTCATTTGCTGCTGACACGGGAAAGGCGCTGCAGGAACAAGACGGGAACTGATGAGACGGTCAGCCATCATCGCCTCCCTGGCCCTCGCTGAATCATCCTTGACACCCTGCCTGGAAGCAGGAGCCTGGGGGAGGTGGTGACCTCTTCGAGTCCCGGCCAGGTCTGTGATTCTGTAATCTTTGCTTTACCATAATTAGGGAGGGAGGCAAAAGAGTAGGAGGACCCATTTATTACTTCTCTGGGATCTGACAGCTTGAAAAAGGGAAAAAAGAGAATGATGGGGGGGGGGGGGGGAGACAGAGAAACAGCCAGGGACAGAGCCAGCCGCAGTGAGTTTAACCTCTCAGTAAAATAAAAACGGGCTGGACGGACCTCATCAGCTGCCCTCTGTCAATACTTGGGACCATCTGGCAGAACGCAAGGTTCTCAGCTAATTGGCATTTCCCATGGAGCCAAGGAAGAAGAGCTTTTGAAAAATATGTGGTGGTGGTGGTGAAGTGTGTGCGCACACACACACACACACACACACACACACACACACACACACACAGGCCAAGAATGGCCAGCCAGACACACTTTCCCAAGGTGCTAGAGCCCTGTAGACCATCTATTATATAAAAGTACATACAGTCCCCGCCCCCACTCGCTTAAAGATGAAGAATCCAGCCTGTTTGTTCCAGGCAGATGTAATCACACAGTCAAGTCTAGAGGGCAGGACACTGCATGAATAATTCAAGCACTCCAGTCACTTGATTGTGTGTGCAGATAAAACACCAGTCAACCGCTAAACAGGTCAGCTGATAAACTTGTTTGCTCAGGCCTAACCACCATCACCAAAAGCACCTAAGACCCACACTACAATTAGTGGCGGGGTTTCTTCTACAGAACCCTGCAAGCCTAGGGAGTGGCCAGCACGCCATTAGGTCAGGGTTGTATTGCGTTTCTCCCTTCTCAGTCAGGGTTTCTCCACCTCTTAGCCTCTTTGTTCCTATACAGCCACAGGGTGAGTTCACCCAACCCAGAGACTTGTTGGCATTCGTGCCAGGAAGGGGCTGGAAGGCAAAGAAAGGTAAGGCACCAGGAGCAAAGGACCTAACTGCAGAACCCAGAGGTTTTAAAATGAGCCCTAGCTCTTGCCATACTGGCTTCTTTGATGCCTTGGTTTCCCCACCTATAAAAAGAGGGCAAAAATCCCTCTATCCACCACTGAGAGGATCAATGAAGACAATGTGGCCAGATCTCAGGTATTCTCCTGAGATCTGGCCACATTCTCTTAGAATCCTGTTTAGGAAATGGCCAGAAATCCCAGACGAACACAGCTGCTCTATACACAAGCCTCACCACTGAGATACTTAACCCTTCTGGGTTCCTAGCCTCCCCAGGGCTCAGAACACTTTTTTGCTCTGCCAGCCAAGGTGACTTCTTTGTACCCAACAACCATCCACTCAGACACGGGCAACACCACCCATGCAGACCTCAACATGCAAGGACATATTACACCTTAATTAGAAGCTCTTACAACAACAACTACTGCTATAAATTTTGAACCTGGGTGCAATTACCCTCTTTAAAACACGCCCAAGACACTATTCACAGAAGAAGGGAAGGACTGGAGAAAGGGAGGAAGTGGTACCTTGCAAAATACCCCGAAGTCCTTAAAACACCTGAGACCCCAGTTTTATTTCATGCAGCCTTCCAGTCAGGCCTGGGCCAGCTCTACCTAGCCTAAGGCAGAACCCACTTCTGGTCTCTCCTCCCCAGGAGAACCTTCTTTACGTATAAAGCAATGTCTGTTTATTATTTCTGTGGGCCAAGAAGTGAGGATGCGGTAGCCTCCATGTGTGCATGCCTAGGGAACCAACTCCTCAGGAAACCACAGCTGGCTTCCCACATTGCTCACTAAATGCTGGCCCCTTCCTGGCTCCCCTTCACCCGACAGCAAGGGAAAGGAAAGCAGATTCAAAGGGCTCTATAGGAAGCCACTGGAGCAGGCAGGAATCTGCACGCTTCCCCTCAGGGTCACCTGCCCTTCTCACCTGCCGTGGGTCCTGCCCCCTTTAAAGAGTAAAATTTAAACCTTGTAAATGACTGTTAATTTAGAGCAGAAAATCCATTCAAGTCACGGTCACCAAAGGCTGGAATGAGTCAACAGCCTTCTGAGATTTCAAGAACACCAATTGTTAAAAAGAACAACCGGCCTGCACCATTTATACGTGCCAAGTCGATGCTAATCGTCCGCCAAGCCAAATTATAGGCAGCCTCTCCTCAGAACACAAATAGACAAACAGGCCTCTCCCACAGCCTGGCCTCGCTCAGGCCTGGCTACTGATATGCACTGAGATAAAGGGTGTTTCTATTTGCTGGATTTGAGGTATAGTGTTATTAGAAGGGAGACAATGAGAGGTAGTTTACATATCCATCAAAGGATACCACACTAGTTAAACTGGTTTGACTTCAGGATTACAAAGCTGAGCTCAACTGCCAGCCACCTCAAAAGGCCTGGCGAGGCTGGCCCCTGGGCAAGCTCCTTCACCCCAGGGCTTCAGCTTCCTCCTGTGAAATGGGGACGTAGCCGCCTTCGGATGAGGAGAGTTGAGAAACTCCCTCTTAAACGCAAAGAACGAGGATTGCATTTCACTCTGGCTTTAAGGGGTTTTTTAGGCCGTTAGTGGCTTCATTCCCTTACATTTCGACAGCTCAGCCTGGCTTTTGAGGCCCTTGAAGCGTCATCCTATCAAGGCAGGACATCACTGTTGTGTTTTTTCTTTTTTCTTTTTTTGCAAGAGAAAGAAAGAAAAGCAGGGGAGGGGAGAGATTCCCCACCTGCCGTTTCTTTCTGAGAATTTTACATTAAAAAAGATAAATGCAGTCAGTCAACTTCAGGAGTGGGTAGCACAGATCCTGGGGTACCTACAGTACAACTTTTTACCCAGTTCCCCGACCAGCAACTTTCTACCCAGATCCCAGACCAGGCCTAAGTTCACAAGAACAATTGCTAACAACTCAACATAACCAAGGAAGAGCAACGCCCCAGCAGCAGGCACCCCTGAACACTCACTCTTAGGGGACAATTGGGAGACCAGAACCAGACTCATTTTCAAATGACCTTCCCCCAAATCCACATATTCTGTTTTTTTTACATATACATATGTATTTTTAAAAAGAGAAAAGCACGTACCTGCTTGTGCATTTCAATATTCAAGCCATAGGACATTTCATAGTACTACAAATTAAAAAAAAAAGAATTGCCTTAGCAGGCAACACAGGGACACTACTCATTTTTACCTTCCCCTCCCCCAGGCCTTGGCCAAGCCATTCATTGGGTCCACAGAAGCTGAAGTCCACCCACAAAGACAGCCTAAGGAGGTTTAGAAGCTCACTCGGGGAAGTGGTCAAGTGCTTCTCTCCACCCAATAGAACATTACAACATTACACACAATAGTAAGAAGACCCGGGCCTCCCCTTCCACAAGCACCCATGTGCCATACAGGTTGTTTATACAAGGTGCCGGCTCTACAGGGAATGCTGTGCACCCGCCTCCTCTTGTCCTCTTGAGAGTTACTGAGCACTAGGTGGAAGGTCTCTTATGGGGAAAGACTGCTACTGGCCTGTCCCCAAGTGGCTCCCATGCCCACTCCCAAAAGGAAGATGTTAACTTGAAGGAAGACAATAAGTTAAAACAGAGTCTAGCTAGGGAGGTCCAGACTCCAACTGAGGAAATCCTCGAGGAGGGAAGTGGGTGGGGGGAGGCTTTAAAAGGCTCCTCCAATCTGAAAAAAAACCTCTGGGGAAGGCAGGCTCTTCTGTCCCATTCTAGCTAGATCCCAGCTGCCAAACAGAAAAGTTTCCAAACACTCCCAAGAGGACTTCAGGAGGGTTTTTATACAACTCTGACACTGGCTCATTCAACTAACCAGTTTAAGGCAAGCAGCCGTCCCCGCCACCTCCCCCCCCCCCCCCCCCGCCCCGGGAAACCTCCAAAACACAAATGAGAAGCTTTACAAAGGTGGCCTGGAACGCGGGTTTCTCTTTCGGCCCCAGGCTACTCTTCACCAACCCTCTCCTCCAAGTGGCGGGGGAGAGGAAGCTAAAGAAGTGAGACCTCCAGGGGGCTGTCTTGAAGCTGGGCCTACCTCAGGCCTGCCACAGTCCCAGCTGGACCCACAGCTTGGGTGCCCTGCCCTGCCCTCCCTCCGCCCTGCTGCGGGCTGCCTCTCACCATCACATAATGGCGCTGCATCTCCGTCTTCTCGTTCGCCAGCTTGTCGTATTCCACTTTGAGGCTGTAAGGGCAGGAGGAGGCGCTCAGGCCTGGCGCCTACATGGCCTCCTCAGAGACCCGGAACCCAGGGTCTCGGAGAGCCATTTCTCTCCACTTCCCCAGCACCCGGCGCACCCCCATTATCCATCATCCTCTGGGCAGTGGGGGTGGCTGCTTGCTACCCGGAGCCTGGCTGTACCAACTCCAAACTTCCCTTGATCTGAGAGGGCACTCATCGCGGCCACGCGGGGGCGGACCCTTACGCGGGATCAAGACCCCGACCCCCCCCTCCCCAACCCGGGCGGGCTTTCAGGAGCTGGGCGACCGCGGAGAGCAAAGGGTTAAGGCGGCGCGCACCGAGAGGGGAAACAAAAGGCGGAGGCCCCGCCGCCCCACAGTCCGGGGGGCCGGCGTCCCCTCCGTCCCCGCGAGGGGTAAGAGGAGCGCGCGCGGCCGCCCTCCTCGCCAGCCGGGGGCCACCACCACCACCACCACCCCCCCGCCCACCTTACCTGTGATACTGAGCTTGGAGGAACTGGAATTCGTCTTTGATCCTGTCACAGGACTCGGCCACAGTGAATTTAAATCCCGGCTGCCCGGGTTGATGGGGAGCCTGGAGCCCACGAGGACAACACAGGGGAGAGAAGTGGGCACATCAGACCGGCTCCACGAAACCCCTTGCCTCCGCTGGGTCCCTGGTTCCTTCCCGCAGGACGCCACCGGCAAGGCCACCACCCCATAGCCCAAAACCTTCCCAGCAAGTTTTTCTCCGCTCTCCCGACGGGGCCGGGAAGGGGGCGCCCCGACCATTCCCAAAGCCAGCAGGGTTCCCATGACCAAGTGCCGCGAGGGCGACTTGGAAGACTTGGGAGAGGGGTACGAAGAGGGAGTCAAAGTCCTTCATCCAAGGCAGGCCGCCCTCCCCCCCCCCCGCCACTCGAGCGCAATTACCCTTGGCCCTCTATTGCGCCCCCCCCCCCACACCACAGCCCCTTTGTGTGAGCGCACACACGCGCGCGCACCATAAAGGTAGCAACAAGCAAAATGGAGGTGCGAGATAAACTGCCTCGTTTACCCTGCCATGATAGATGCTTAAATAAGCCTAGTTGCAATTACTCACCGGATGTCTGCCTTGCGGATACATGGCAGGGAGGGGTCGCGATTCCGAGAGCTTGGAAGCGCTGAGAGCCCGAGCCGGGGATGTGCGGGGGAGGGGGGAGGCGAGCCCGAGCGGGGGGCGGCCGGGGAACCGAGAGCTCGCCCCCGGCCCCCCCAGCCCGCTCTCGCAGCGAAATCCCAGAGTCGGGCGTGCGCCCCAAGTGCAGACAAAGAGCGGCGGAGCGAGCGGCAAAGTCGTCGGCGGGCTCGCGCTTTGTGCGCCTAGGGCTCGGCCGGCTTCTGCCGGCCACCTTCCCCCGGCTGCGTGGACAGTGTCAGAAGCCGGGGCTGTGCGAACATCGTCGGCTCCCTGGTGGTTCCAGTGCGGGATCCCAAGGCCGAGGGTGGGGGGATCCTCCTGTCCCCTCGCGGGTCACTCAGCACGATGAGGCTGGAGGGGGGCGCGTCTGGGCAGCCCAGAGCATCTGGGGCGCGTGGGTCGGGTCTCAGAGGTGGCCGGGCCCGGAACTCGCAGTGAGACGAAAAAGAAGGCAGGCTACAGAGGCGACGGCTTGAGGACCGAGGGTGAGGGCTGAAGCCCAGTGAGGGTGCTTCGACGCCCCCCCTCGGAGAGGAGAGCCTGCTGTTCCTTCTGCTCCCGTAACAGCCGCAACCCTTCCTTCCCAGGGCCGAGGAGGAACTCCGGGCTCAGTCGGTGTAAATCATGAGCCCCGGCATCCTAACTCCAGCGGGCATGAGAAACCTGGGCGAAGGGGTCCTCTCTGCTCCCAAGTAGAGCGTCAGCGTCCCTGTCGAGGAGCGGTCGGCGTCCCTGCCGCCTCGGAGCGCGCAGGCTGGAGATCACGGAAGGGGAGACGTAGCCCGAGCCCGGGAGCTCTGCGGCTTCTTTGCTTCCTCCCAGCCTCTCAGCGCCCCGACAAGCCCCCAAAACACACGCACTCAACACACACACATACACGCACGCACACACACACACAAAAAGTGCCTCGGACCTGCGGATACCACACACAGACAGGCGAAGGGGGCCGAGCACGAGGTCTGAACTGCCGCGAGAGCAGTTCCAAATAGGGACTGAAAAGTAACAAAATAATGTGGCGGCTTCGCCTAGCGTTGGCCAATGGGAGCGCGAGGATCCCACGTGGGGCCACGGTATTCGGACTGCGACTGGGCGCCGCTGGGCGAGACGTCACAATGCCCTCTTGTGTCTAAAACTATGCATGAAAAGTAGCAATCAGGCCCTACCCGCTGGTGACTTTCGCTTGGGAGTGAAAAACAGCGCTCCTCACATCAGGAATTAACCGAAAGACATATAATAAATAGATATATATTATAGTGCTGGGCTGCTAGGTTTTTTTTCTTTTTTTTCCCACGATCTACTAGCAAATAATTATTTGGAGGGAGGGGAGGAAGAGAAAACGAATAACAACAAAAGAAAAAAAAAAAAAAAGGACAAGCTGTGCAATCCTCAAAACCTGTGGCTGGTAGTAATGGATCAGTTGATTCTGTAAAGGCGGCGAACGATTGCCCCCCTCTAATCTCATTAGGGCTGCAAAGCAGCCCAATTAGATACTATAAAACAAACAGAATCACTTTGTCAGTTTAATGTTTTCACTTCAGAAGATTTAGGACCGATAAAATGCTGGCTCCCAAAGTTACCTCCGACCTCTAAGACTGTTCCCCAAACTGAGTTTTTCTTTTATCCGTTTCTGTCCCCTCTCCCACCCTTGGGCGCCCCGCTTTCCTCCTTTGTTCATTCGCCCTTCTTTTCAGAAAGCCAAATAAACAGCGCCTCTGATGCGCAGCGGCTGCCGCCGAGGGGAAAGTCTGAGAACTCTGGCTTGGCGGGCAGTGCAGATGGAAGGGCCCGGCTTGTCTGCGGAAACAGGCTTAGTAGTGCGGCTGGCCCCGTTAGGGGTTCTTGCCCTTTGGGGACAGCTACGTCCTGGCCGCAGCCTTGTCGAGGTGGGCTCCTCAGCTGCGCTCCGGGCCCGAAGTGGCGAAGGGCATGTACAGAGCTGGGGCTCTCCTGGCTCCGACCCAGAGCTCCAACCTGGTTTCTTGGCCTGCTGGCCGGCCCGTACCACATGCATCAGCAGCCACGCGTGGAAGAGCGACTGTGAGCCTGGAGCGTCCACGGTCACCAGCCTTAACGCCCAAGGGGGCGCAAACATTCGACTCTGGGGCCCATTTGCTCGCAGACAGGGGTCACGTCGGGGCATACTGCCCACCCTGGGTCCCCAGGCTTCGGAGAGCCACAGCTAAGTAGACCGTCCAGGCATCCCCGGGTCCCTCTCTGCTTTCCCACCGAGCACACACGCAAGCACGCACTCCGGACCCGCTGCGGGTGCGCGCGAGCCGGCCGCGCGCGCCCGGAATCTATATTTTCCCCTCATTAGGAGCCCGAGGTTCGCGTTTGCATCTTAATGAGGAGCAGGGAGCGCGCGGGGACCTCCACGTGAGCGACCGCCCCGAGATGGAGCCTCCCAGAACCCGCTCCGGCCGCGGGCCGCGACCGCGCTCTCCTCTTCATTTATTTATTCTCCTAAATAAAAACATAAATCGTGTACGGCGCGCACCGAAAAGGGGAGGGGGCAAGGAGAAGCCCAGCTCGACAGATGCGAGCATCTGGCCGCAGCATCCATTAGTCTCAAAATGGCTCCTCTTTTGAGTTTCCCTTTCCCCTCCCCCTTCTTTGCCCTCCCCCTTACGTCACGGGTGGGCGCACCCGCTTTCTACCCGGCCCACCCCTTTCTCGCTCCAGCCCCCACGTGGGAAGCGCCGGCCACGCCCCAGAGCAAGACTAGCGACCAATCATAAACAAGCAAAGAGCCTCTCAACTACTGATTGGTGAAAATGCCGGGAGCTGTCAGTCCTTGGCCAGAGCTGTCAGTCAAAACCACGCGGGGTGGGGGAGCGCTGACAAATGCCGAGGCTTCTGAGCCTCCCGCTTGCAAATAGTGCTTGGAATGGCTGCTTAATTAGCTTTGAATGGCTTTTCCTTCCAGCTCAAACAATCTGTCACTACCATGTGGTATAAAGGAGCCATGCATAAAAAAGTAAGCAGAGGCTAAATATCAATTTGATTTTGTGTATCAAAGGAATATTTTATTTTTCTCCCTAGTAATGAAACGTATCAATTTAAATAATAAAAGGTAAAAACACACACAAACCCTGTAAAAAAAAAAAAAAAAAAAAAAAAGAGGAAAAAAGAGAAAGAAAAAAATTAAAAACCAAACTCCACGATGTTCCGACTCGTGCGCACGTCTGAAATAGGTAATTTCTATGGACCGCGTTGAGGAGAAGTCTGAGACTCACCCTCTCCGCCGCCCCCCTTTAAACTTGCATTTAGTGTTTTTGTTGTCCTGGTCCTAGGAATGGTGGGGGAAGGGTGTCAAGGGGGAGGAGACGTGGCGTTGTGGAGAAAGGAGAACTTTAAAGGGATCCCTTTGAAGCTGCTAATCAAAGTGCAGGGATTTTAAGACCCCTTAAACTGGGGGTCCTACAGCAGGTCTTGATTTGGGAGCCGAAAAGAGAGGGGGGAGATAGCGGGTGTGCTTGTCGCCCAGATTTATTAAACACAATGCCTTCAAGATGCCCGGGCCAAGGCGCCTAGTTCAGCCTCCCTCTCCTCGGTCTCCCTCCGTACTGGCTCCGACGGCGTCCTTCCGCTGGCGGCCACCGAGGTCCTGGGCTTCCAGGTCGAGTCTACGCGGACTGTGTACAGAAAAGCACTGCAGCTCTGTCTGCGGTCTGCATGGCTCCTGCCAGGGCAGAGGTGCTCCTGAGAACCCCACGAATCAGCGTGAGCTGGTGCAAGGCAGCCTCCACATTGAGTTCTCCCGTGAACCCAGGCGCCAGCACCCGGCCCGGCGCACCGAGGATAAGTGTGATGGATGCGGTTTCGCAGAGCGCCGCCCCCACAGCCGAGCCGAACTGCAGCGGTGCGCCCCACAGTGAGGAAGGACAGCTCTTGAGTGTTTAATAGGTACAAAGCAGGCCATGGTTACCCACTACGTCCTCACTTCACTCCCAAGGCCTGGCTTATAGGATAGAAAAGAGAGACTGAAAACAAACACCCAAAGCTTAGTAATGGGCTCTGAGCTAGGCAGAGAGATCAGAATTGGAATCCAGGACAGCCCTAGATCCACGGCCGAACTCAGAAACATCTTTGCGCAAGACGAATCCATAAGAGCACTTGCTGAATAACATTCACTCATTCATTCATTCTAGCCCTCTCTGAAGGTCTGGAGGTGGAGTCTCTGGCTCCTGATTCGCCCCTTCACCTCTGCTCCCAATCCTGTCTCTGGTACCAGAACCTGGAGCTGGGTACTGATAACCAGGTTCAGGACCCTTAAGTTCAAAGCTCACTACTGCTCAGAAGTTCCACCCCTATGCCACCCCACAAATTTTGTAAGGAAAGAAAATATGCTTGTTTTATGCTAGAGAAAGATGCACAGACACCCTGTCCGAAGCGCTTGACAATTATTTTTTTTTAAAAAGGAGGGGACTGAAGAAAAAGACTTCAAACAGCTCTGTCTCCAGTTCTAATTGGAAACGTTTCAACTGTTTATGTTACAAGAAGTGTCAGGGTCATTTGCTACCGGAGAGCTGACTTTTCATTGGCTGCTTAATTGAGTACCTCGGAGTCCACCCCACGTGGGAGAGGAATTCCTGGCACATTTAAAAAAAAAAAAAAAAAAAAAAGTCACACGGTGAAATGGAAAGCCCGGGATGGATCTGAAGCAGCGGAGCCCCCCCCCCTTTTAGGTTGTAGAGTGATTGTGGGAACTTGGGGTGGGGACAGAGATGCTACTCTGGTTCCTTAAAAATAAATCCGAAACACCTTAGATGAGTGTTATATGTTTTTCTCCAGAATTAAGGGAACTGTCTCTGGCCAGCCACCAGACTGTGGCCTGCCCTTTGAGGAACTGGTCTCAAGGCCTGGGGTGGGGTTGAAAACCTCCCCTCCTGTCATCCCCAAACCCTGACAGCTACTGGCATTGATTTTTGGGTAGCCTCTTGTTTGAGCTGGCCAAAGAGGACAGTGTTCTCCCTCATCACCACCCACCTCCCTTTGGTTAATTCTGTGGTTCCCTTATTGTTTATGTTCAGGGCTAGAGCAAGTTTACTCCCCCCTTTCCCGACTCACCCCCATCCATCAGTAATCCCATATCTTCCTCCACAAGGCAGCACCTCACCATGAAGCTAGAAGAAGGGGAATTTGTGTTTGTTTAACAAACTTAACCCAGTGCTTGCTCTGCACCAGATTCCATTCTAAGCGCTGGCTGGGCAAATATTAACAAATTTAATTCTCTCCCGAAGAATGAGGGCAGAGCTGCTGACGGCACTCCCACCGAGCAGATGGGTAATTGATACTACTCTCTGGTACAATGACTTACTCAAGGTCACTGTGGTGGTTGACGGACTTGAATCCAAGCAACTCAGCTCCAGAGTCCACAACTTAACTACACTTGCCCTGTGGAGTCAGGCCAGCAAGATGAACCCAGCTCACTTCAGGAAAGAGGGCTGAGGCTCCAATTGGTGAAGGGACTTCCCACGGTCTCTTCAGCTCCCTTCCAACTCTCTAGCTGGGTCAAGTTCTGTGACTTTGAGGTACTTGTGGACTCTCTCTAAGCCTCCATTTCCTCATCTGTGGAGTGAAGATAACAATCCTGTCCACCTTGGAGTATTGCTTCCGAGATCGATAGAGATCATTCAAGTGGTACTTGGTATAGGCCTGGCACATTAAGCCATCAATAACAGTTAGCTGTGGAGGCCCTGATGAGGACGTACCAACAGCTGGGGATTCAGCTTCTGGAACATTCTGTATGTGTGTGGTCCGGCCAGAGGACAGAAAAGTCAAGCATGGTTCTGATCAGAGCCAGCCAGGAGCACCAGACTCCCTCGGAGCCCCCAGGAAAGCCCCAGAGCTAGCAGACTTCTCTCTCCACTCTGGAATTTCCATTCTTTTCCATAGTCCTCGATAACCTTGGCTATTCCTATAGACCCTGAGCCCATCAGGGAAAGGCTGGGTGAGGGGAGGAAGGGTAATTCGAAACTACCCTTTGATGGGATGGGGTTGGGTAAAGGTGGAGAGAAACCTGAGTGTCACCACAGTGGAGAGTGGTGTCGAGGGCCTCTCTGAAGACTTATTGGCAAGGTAGGATTTGAACTCAGCGCAGGACTGTAGACAAAAGCTGTGTGTGTTGGGGGGGGGGGCAGAGGAGATCAGCAGGAGCTTTTTCTCTTCCACAGCCATCCAAAGTAGTCTCCCCTTCTTACAGGTTTTCTTTTACCGCCTAGCAGGCTGTCATCCGGACCTGAGGAAGGACGCTAAGCGCTGGTTTTCTAAAAAGGCCTTCTCCTCATCCCACACCCATCTTAAGAGCCTTCTCATCCAACAGAGGATGTTCCCAGAGGCTGCTAAGGTCAGGAGGGAGGGATCCACTCCCGCAGTCTCCACTTCTACAGCTGTAGAATGGGAAGAATAGTGTCTGGGTGCTGACTCATCGCAAGCGTGCTGAAAGACGACAGTATGCAAGGACCAGAACGTGAGAGAAGCTCTAGCCTTCGGGTAGACACAAGGCTATCCCAGTCTAGGCTACGAGCAAAGCTCCGTGTTAGAGCTGCACAGGAAATAATGCCGGGTATTGAGTTGGAGTTGACTGTGGGAGTCTGTGAAGTGCTGTGGCCTTGGTTGACCGAGAGCAAGGCAGCTCTGCTAGGACTCTCAGGAGAGCCCTGGGCTATTGGATCTGCCTGGTGGCCCCACTCCCTCTGTCTGGAAAACTAAGGCAACCAGACTTCCAGGTGATGATTTACAAATAGGCTATCATGTCCACCTGGGCCTTTGTGGGGGACAGGTGTGCGGAGGAGGCTTGGAATGTGTTTGTTCACCTGTCTCTAGCAGAAGCCTGAGACTGGAAACATTCTCCTGACACCTCCTCCCAAGCTAGGCTGAATTGCATCCTGCTGTTCCCAAGGTGCACTTTGCTGACCTCTATTGACTAATGGCGCCGGGTTTCCATGCTTCATGCTGGAACCGGGTAAATATTTATCGAAGTGATTGGGCGTCCTAATTAAGAGATTTGTGCCGTTTCTCTTTCCTTTTTAAAGATTCAAAGCTGAGGCTTAGGAGATTAAGAAATAGTTTGCTGGTATTAACGCATCCATCTTAGCAAGGGCGGAGAAGAATTACCCAGGCCAGTGCTGGGGGGAGGGGGCAGGTGCTTTATGGAAGCATCAAGCTGGGATGGGGCTCTGGCCCTGTGTACAGGCTCTTTCACTGTGGGACTGAGCTGGAGCTGGAGGAGAGAGGAGAAATTATTTACCTGATAGCCTTTTTTGTTTTACCCTTCTAGTTCTACTCTCCTCTTTCCATTCTTTTATTCAGTGGATTCAATTTACAAAAGTGTGTTTGTCATGCACACACAGCGATGGATGGTTTGATTGCTTATCAGCTGTGCTTACCTGCTGGTTCTCAACTGAGGGTAATTTTCCCCTCTAGGGGACATTAGGCAATATCCAGAGATATTTTTGTTCTTACAAGTCAATAGTAGGGGTGCACTGTTATCTGGTTTGGGATTACTATTATTCTCTATTATTATTATTATTATTAATTTTTTGTTCCCCTATTTCTGTGTTAGTATGCATGTGGAGGTCAGAGGACAGCTGTTGGGAGACAGTTCTCTCCTTCCACCCTCTGGGTCCTAGGAATCAAACTCAGGTAGTCAGATTTGGCTGTAAATGGCATAACTCAGTGAGCCATTTTGCTAGCCCATAACTGATACCTTCAGTGAGCAGAGGCTTCCCAGCATCCTAGAGTGCCAAGAAAAGTCAGCACATTATGCATATTACCTGGCTCCGAATCCTAACAGTGACGAAGCTGGGTGATTTTCATATACTGTATTAGTTACTTTACTATGAAAAATATATGATCAAAGCAACTTAGGGAAGGAAGGCTCGTAGTCGAAGGGTCTAGTCCTTCATGGTGGGGAGGACATGGTGGTAGAAGTTAGGTCTTCTGGTATTGAAACTGATTCTTTCCATAAACCAGTCAGGGTTTCCAACAGAGTTCTGGGGAAGTTCTAGGGCCTTCGAAAGGTAATGGGGAAGGGCGAAGATAGGGAAATAGAGCCTCGCCACCCCCTCCTGCAATCCCTGAAAGCCACAGAACTAGGAGAGAATTGATTCTGTAGCATCATTGTCCTTTGACCTAGAAATGTGTGCCCCTTCCCTTTATGCACAAACACACACACTTTCACTAATAATAAACAAATAAATACATTTTAAGCTCTAACAGAACATGGCAAATGTTATGGAGACTGTGGGGAGACCGGAAGCCTTGTGTGCTGTCGGTGGAACTGTGAAGTTGTGCAACTGATTCCAAGTTGGTGTGGCAGTTCCTCAAGGTGTTAAAAATAGAATTGCCATGTGACAGAGCAGGCCCACTTCTTGTGTGTGTACCCAAAAGAGTTGAAAACAGAATCTGAAAGAGATAGTTGCACAACTGCATCTGTATTGCAGGATTGTTCGCCATGGCCAAGAGGTGTAAGTAGCCTAAGTGTAGGCCACAATGTAAATGAATAGATAAAGAATATTTGACTCGCATATACAATGGAAATATCACCTAGCCTTTAAAAAGAAAGCAGTCCAATCACATGCTACATGAGGATGAATCTTGAGAGGCTGACCCTGAGAGAAGGTAGTCATAGACAAATGTTTTATGAATCACTTTAATGAGCTGCTAAAGCAGTCAGGCTCAGAGAAACAGAAAGTAGAACGTTGGTTGCCATGCTGGGGAGGGCCCAGTAGAGTGGCGAGGGCTACAGAGTTTCGACTTGGCAAGACAAAGAAGGCCAAAGTAAATTAGCTGCATGGTTGTGAATAGTTAGCACTATCCTTTGTACATTTAACAGCGGCAGGTTTTATGTACTACGGTTTTCACTACAGTTAAAAAAAAATAGAGGCAGCCCCCTCGGCAGGCCAGTTGTGGCATTTTAAGCCCTAGTCCTCTCTTCTAGCCCTGATACAGCAATCCCTTATACTAGTGCGGTCTGCTTCAAACAGAAGAGTGTCTGGCCTGGCACCGTACAGTTCTGTTTCTTCCAGCACCTTCTTTACCATGATGCCTTCAGCCTGGCTTGGGCTACTGTCAATATGTCAACTTTCCCCAATCTTTTAAAAAACTGTTTTTTAAGTATATTTAATTTACTTAATATGTGTGTGCATGTGCATGCGTGTGCATGCATGCACTCATGCATGTTCGCAAAGGAACACATGTATATGCACACAAATATGCATATGTGCACAAACACACACGTCATGGTGTACATATGAGGATCAGAAGACAACTTTGGGGAAATCAGTTTTCTCCTACTGTGTGGGTCCTGGGAATCAAATTCTAGTCACTAGACTTGGTGGGTGACAAGCCCCTTTACCTATGGGACCAACTCACTGACCCTCCCTGACACTATTGATTCATAACAATAGTAGTTCTGGGACTGGGGAAATGGCTCAGTCAGTGGAGTGCAGGTAAAGAGCTAAGTGTAGTGCATGCATTTGAACTCCCCGTACTGGAGAGGTTGGAAACAGGTGTTTCTGAGGGTCACTGGCCAGCCATCCCAGCCTACTCAATGAGGTCCAGGCTGGTGAGAGACCCTGTCTCAAAAAGACAAAGTGAATGAATGGTTCCCAATCAATGTCACCCCAGGTTGATCTCTAGGCTCCCATGTGCACACACTAAGAAAAAGCACTGATCCTGGTAACATGTAACCCTCAAACTGTTCATAGACAGGTAGACAGGTTGGACTCCTCCTGACTCTCTTTACCTTCTTGGATTATTATGATTTTGGTTTTATTTTATTTAACTGTGTGTATGTGAAGGGTATGTGCAATTGAGTACAAGTGCTCTCAGAGGCCAGAAGAGGATGCCATATCCCTTGGAACTAGAACTATGGGCAGTTGTAAGCCACCCAACGTGGGTGCTAGGGTCCTCTGCAAGAGCGCTTTCCTTTTTTGCTGTGGGGTTTTGTGCAACACACACCGCGGGTTCCTCATCTGTAACATGGGATAATGACAGCACCTTCCTGCAGAGCCGCTGTGAGGATGGAGCAGAGAGCCACAGGTTGGTGGAAGCCGTCTGTGCCTGTCGGTGATTCTGAATGAGTAAGGACTCATCAGCCTCTTTGTCTCAGTGAGCTCAGACTCCCATGCTTCTATCTAAGTCCAAGCTTGCCTGCTTTTCTACCTGCACTTGGAGTCTCTACACTTGGAGTTTAAATATGTCGCACATTCATGGGAGACCAGGAAGGCAGGAAGATGGATATTCAGGGACCCAAACACTAGAAGTAAGTGCTAAACATGGGCTCTGAGAGCCCTGAGAAAAGGCAACATGGAGTCAGGCATGTTGGTATATGTCTTTAATCCCAGCACTCAAGAGGCAGAGGAAACAGATCTCTGTGAGTTCAAGACCAGTCTAGTCTACACAATGAGACTGTGACTCAAACAAAGCAAAACAAAACAAAAAACAACACACACACAAACAGCCTAGGTGACTTTTTGAGGTAGTAGAACATAGCATACATGTATGGTGGAGTGAAATGGCGAGATCCTGTCTTTGCTACCTGCAGCCTCTTTCCTTAAGGAGGTTTTGCTCAGGACTGAGAGGCAGAATCAGGCTGCCTACAATTGACTTGCAGGGCTTCAGTTAGCAGACTGTCCACTGCAGCCTGGGTAGTTGGAAACAATGGGACTCCCAACTCAAGGGAGCCAGGCTAGACCCTAGCAGGAAGAGCTCTACCCAACAGGTCCATGTGACTGAGCTTTAGAGACCTCATGCTAGTGTTGGGGGAAGCATAGCACTGTAGCCTGGAGAGGACTGACCATGGCATCATCAACACTTGGGGACTGGGAACCTGTAGATGAAATGCCAACATACACATTTAGAAAGGGCTCCCCCGAAGGAACTGAGAGCCTCAGTCCTGGTTGACTGTTTGGCTAAGCAACTTGGCCGGTGTTCACAAACTACCAAAATCAATAACAACTGGGTAGGTGTCAGGATTGGGCCCAGTTCTGTTTGCACAGCCCGCTCAAGGGACAGTAGGGCATCATCAGGGTCAAGGTTGCAGAGGTGTTGCTTCCCAGCACCAGCAGCCCAGAGACCTGGGGGACAGCCTTCATATGCCCTGCTCAGGAAAGTCAGCACATGGAGACTCCAGAGAAAGGTACACAGAGACAGGCCAAGTTACCTCTCACCTAGTGACCTCTCCCGGGTTAGAACAACTTTGAAAACCTACAGAGCTCTCTTGGGGGGGCCCTCTGTATGACTTCACCAAAGTCCTCCCATCTCCACCCCCAATCTCACTCCCCATCCAGCTTTCCAAGGAGTCGCACAGATCCTTCTAGACTTTGCCTTGGCCAGGTGTAGCAGGTCAAACCGCAGGGCCTCCAGTTTAATCAGAGTTCCTTCAAACAACTGGATGTTGTAGTGGCACAATCTCCCAAATATTGCCTGGGACAAATTCATACTAAGCAAAGAAACAGACAAAGCCATTTACCTGGCTCTCAGATTTGATAGGACTGCTTCTCCTTATTGACCTGGCAGCCCTGCTCTACCTGCTGTCTTTTCTAGGGGACCAGCCCTAAAACCCCAGCAAGTGGCATCCTCATTTTAGAAACAGAAAACTGAATCTCAGAGTTGAGGTTATATGTGTGACTTTGGTTACTATGGAGGCGCAAAACAAAAGCAGGAGTTTCAGAGGTTGGTGAGGTGCCAAAGCTCCCCCAAGAATTTGTAAGGAACCACCTGTATCTAACTGGACCCCCAGCTCTGGAGGAAAGAGCTCCAGCCCGGGTTTTCCAACCTGCCTTCCCAGGCAGGGCTGAGCAACCCCTTGGAAGAACATTTTAATCAGCCACCTTGTCGCTGCCTCTCTTGGCCTTTGCTTTCATTGTCAGAGTCTGTGTCAATAGCTGGAAATCCAGGCACAGCCCACGGAGACATCTCCTCCCCATCCCAAGCAGAAATCCCACAAAGGGCAGGACTCCCCCCTTTATAAGGAAAACAAACAAGTCTGGGGGCTCCCAGGGGCTGTGGGCTTGGGGGAGGGGAGCCGGCAGCCAGCTGGCTCAACCTGGCCCAAGCTCCCACCCTCACTGGCTTCCCACTCCTAGCTGCCTTTCTCCAAGCGGATCTGGATGTGGAGGGAGGTTGGAATCTGCAGAGTTCAGCAGATTCAAGCCTCAACCTGCCTCCAGCCCAGCGATTCCACTGGATGCCGCTCTCCCAGTCCGTATGACCTTTGAACAAGTAAGGCACTTACACTTTGCTGCTTAAAACTCTGCTATAGCTCCCTGTAGCCATCAGCCTTGTCCTTTCGCCTCCCCTGCCCTTCCACCTGGACTCCTTGCCTCCTCTAGGTGGGAAGACCCTTTTCTTCTGGGAAGTCTTTGCAGTACTGCCTTGGTCAGAAAACTCACTTGTAGGCTGTGCCACCCAGGAATGTTTGATTTGTATTTGATGCCTTCACCAGTGTATCCTGCCCTTCTGCAGCTGGACACCTATAAGGTTAATACTGATTGCCAGTTTAACTGGATTCAGAATCAACTAGGCGACTGTAGGTAGATTTCAGGTAGCAAACCTCTGGGCACGTCTGTGAGGAAAATTCTAGACTAGGTTATCCTGAGGTGAGAAGACTCATCCTAAATGTGGTCATCACTGTTCTGTGGCTGCACACCTGGACTTAGTAAAGAGGAGAAGGCAAACTGAGCCCCAGCATCTGCCTCTTTCCGAGTCCTGACTGTGGGGGCACCGTGACCATTTACCTCAAGTGCCTGCTACTGTCACTTCCCCACCGTGATAATGGACTGGACCCTCAAACTGGGAGCCAAATGAGCTTTTCCTGCTTTAAGTTGCTTTTGTCAGGCGTTGTATTGAATCAACAAGTGCCACAAGCCTGACCTTCCGACAGCACTAGAAATTGGGTAGTTTCTCTTCTAAGTTCCTTTGGCTTCCTTGGATAGAGACCACACTTGGAGAAAAGTGAGGCTCCCTAGGTCCCTCTATTAATAGTAGGCCAATAGCTGCAGCAGCCTAGGGCTCAGTTCTCTAGATCCAGTGCTGTTCCCAGTCTTTACTGGACTTAGCAATGGTTGGTGGCTGCCAGTTGACTCCGCGGCCAACGCGCACTATTTCCAGACTGCTGGGAGGAGCCCTGTGCTATTCCCTGACCCCACTCCCACCCACCCAGCTGGCTCCTGGACTAGCAGGCTGTATAGGGTTGAGCAGGAGCCTTGCTTCTGGGTCTTCCTGCTTCCTCTTTAACTGGAATGTTGGGTTCAGTGTTTGGGAGTTTAGCTTCTGGGGTGTGCAGTGGGAAGCGACCTTCCTCCCCCATACAACTGGCAGGAATGGTGAATACAGCTAGGATGGCATCTTGTGCAGGCAGCCCAGAAGTGAGTGGAAGGTACTTTCCACTCCTGGGTAGCTGGTATCCCCAGCCTATCTGGAAGAGAAGTAGCCTAGGAACCCCCGCCATGTCCCCTGGTCACTGAGGGCTGACCTGGGCACAGGACCTAAGTTATAGCCTCCAGGCCAAGATTAAAGTGAGTGTCAAGGAGCACCAGGGCCAGGGCCACTGGATGCCGTGGTGACTCTAACAGGCCTGTTTTTTCTTCCCGGCCACTAGTCTTGATCTACTTACTGCTCATGGAGGTTGTAGGTACCAGGCCCCTCAGCTGCTCCAATCCCTGCACTGGCTTCCCGATTCTATCTGAGAAAAGTTCAGGTCCTTGTATGGTCCAGCAGGCCCTCTAGACTGTTCTGGTGTTCTCAGCCCCCATCACTGGTTCATCCCTCTGTGATGGACATAGCCCTCCCTTCAGGCCTTCATGCTGGCTGATCCCAATTTGTAAGGTTCTTTCCCCCAAACTCACTGAGCTAACGCACCCCCTCTCTTCCATCACATTCCTGTGGAGACCTCAACTCTGAGCTAGTGACCCGCCCTGGCCACTCATTTAACACTGAAGTCGGCTTCACTCTGCCTCACCGCTGCTGACACCCGCCTAATATGGATGTCTTCATTTCCTAGCAAACCATGAAACTGATTCAAGTTGGCTGCCTGTCCCCTGCCCTGGAGGGGCGGCCCTACGCGGCCAGTGCCTCCACCTTGTTCACAGCTTAGTTCACCTGGTGTGAGGGGGAGGGGCGTGCACTCAGTAAATACAGGTGGTCAGAGGCAGGAACTTCAGTGCAGGGCTGAGGCATTAACTCAGTCACTAAAGTGCATGCCATGCAAAGTCCAAGGACTTGCGTTTTTATCCCTGCCCTCATGTTAAGAGCCAGGTGTGGTGGCACACACTTTTAATCTTAACACTGGGGAAGCAGAGAAAGGAAGGACCTTGTCGTTCATTGGCCAGGCAGTCTACACTAGTCAGTAAGCCCCAAGTCCTAGTGAGAGACCCTGTCTCAGAAAATAAGGTGAATGGTCCCTAAGTAATGATACTGTAGATCTAGACTGACCTCTGGCCTCTACATCCATGCGTGTGTGTGTGTGTGTGTGTGTGTGTGTGTGTGTGTGTGTGTGGTGTGAATCCATTAGGGACACAGAGTTCAGCCTGGCCCTCAGAAAGTGTTCAGAGGATGTTGCTAGAATAAATATGTTAAAATGAATGGGCTAAGTACATGGAAGCCACAAAACAGCACCCCCATAAGGTAAGGGTGGGAGGCTCCTGCATTCTTCCTTCCTGTTCAGGCCTGAGGAGGGGGACCCTTTCAGTGAGTGAACCCTCACCTGACAGAGTTCTATCCTTCTTCTCACCCAGCTGCCCTCTCTGCCTCTGACTACCCAGGGAGAGTCGTAGAGGAAGCTCTTTGGCCTAAGATCCTAGAATCTCCCTATGGCGTGAAATCCCACAACATATCCCCCCTTGAGGGAACTTGGAAGTGTGATGGTTCAACCCCTGTGCTTAAGTTTATAGTGGAGTACCAGGGCCTCATGTGGAAGTAAGTAAGGTCACAGGGACCTTTGTGGTATCCAGTCTTCCTAACGCCCCCTCCCTTCCTCCAGCAGCTGAATATCCATCCGACTTCCATCTGGCAAAGGACTTTCAAATCAGCCAGTCAGTGACATGTTTTAGCACAGAAGGCTTTACGCAGAATTTTCAATCTTCACTTGGCAGTGTTTGCATTAAATCACCTTTGTTGTAAAGAACAGAATGACAGGAAATCCGACGTGCCTTGGAAAACCTGGGATATATTTGCATCATCCATGCCAGCAGATGTTCATTAAGGACCTAGTACATATATATCTCAGAGATATAGAAAGGCAAGACACAGCCTTTGCCTCCCAAGAACACTTCAGTGAGCCTGGAGATGGCAAGAGTCATTCTAAAAAGATCACCAAGATAGGGCTGGGATACAGCTCAGGGTTTGTCTAGAGTGTCTGAGGCCCAGGTTCCACTCCCACCATCACAGAAGCAAAACCAAGTCACCCTGATCTGCAACAGCTGGCTCAATGAGTTGGATGGATGCTGATATTGTCCTGGTCGCCTGCACATGGATATGCATAGTGGCTTTCTTCACCTTGGCATCTTCACTTATTTGTAATTTCCCAACCTGGGGAACAACCAACGTGGATGTCCTGCAAGATGCAAAGGGCTACACTGTGGTACATACAAGCTATGGAATGCTATTCAGGGATGAACAGGATACAAGCTGCTCGGCCCTGAAGAGATAAGTCATGGAACACTGTTCAGGGATGAACAGGATATATGCCACTCAGCCCTCAAAAGACAGGCGGGGAAAACTCAAATGCAAATTACTGAAAGCTGCTTCCAATCTGAAAGGGCTGCGGGGAAAGTGATAGGAAAAGGCCAAATGGTAAAGATCGTTGGTTGCTGGGGTGGAGGAAGAGGAGGGATGAGGTGGAAGCATATGAGACTTGTTAGGGCAATAAACCTGCTCTGTGTGAGATTGTGACAGCCGTCTCTACCATATAGCAATGTACCCAATGCACGTCATATGCTGATCAAATAATAGGATGTGTCAAGCCCACAGACAATGTGTTTCCAAAAGTAATCAGAGAATGCATAACTCCCGTGTGAACCATGGGCTCAGATGATAATGGTGTGTCAGTGCCGGCTGAAGGACTGCAATACATCTGTCATCTCCTAGGAGATGCTGCCAATGGGATAAGAGTTGTGGGGTGTCAGGGGTACCCTCTGAATCGTCTACTAAGTTTTTATTTTAGTTTAGTTTAAAAATAGGGGTTAGAGATGGCTCATGATTTTATATCACTCGATGCTCTGTGGCTCATAACTCCAGGTTCAAAGGATCCAACATCCTCTTATGATCTCCACAAGCACCAAGCATGTATGTGTTGGGTATACAGACATTCAGACAAGAAACCCACCACCCATACACATAAAATAACCTGTCTTAAAATATATTACTAATGAGAGTTTCGTTTCACAGTATGATTGTGGAGGTCAGAGGACAGTCCTGTGGAGTCATATCGCTCCTATCTTTCTGTGGTTCTGGAGATAGAAGTGAAGTTGCAATGCTTGTGTGGCAAGCCTTTAGCCACCAAGTCATCTCGATGGACCCAACTCAGTTTTTCCTTGAACATAAAAGGTCTATGAAAAACTAAAGTTTATTAAACTTTTTGTTTTATTTACTTTTATTTTATTTTAGGTTTTTTTGAAACAGGGTTTCCATGTGTAGCCATGGCTTTCATGGAATAAACTCTGTAGACCAGGATGGACTGGAACTCAGAGATCTGCCTGCCTCTGCCTCCCTAGTGCTGGGATTAAAGGCATGTCCCACCACCACCTGGCCTATTTTATTTATTTTTGAAACAGAAAAGCAACCCTAGGAGAGTCAGAACAGATAAACTACATAGATCCACACTCCAAGAAGAGGAAAGATCAGAAAGACCCCATTTTTCCCTTTTTCACTTATTGGCCATGGCTTTTGTGGAGGATTCCCTTGCAGCTGCACCTGTGGCAGGCCTCTTAACCACTGGGGCAAACCTTTCTGGGGATCTCAGAGGGTTATATGTTAAGGATCTTGCAAGGTTATTACCTGGGTGCTCTGTAGTTCCAATAGCTCCGAGCTTTGGAGAGGCAGTGTGCAATCTAAATGTCACAGCAGTGTAGTGAGCTTGAGGCAAGCCTGGGCTATATGACACACTGTCTGAAAAAAAAGTCACCAGCTGCTGTGGGACAACGGTCTTGTGCTCTGTAAAGATTTGTCACTTGTACTGGTTTAATAAAATACTGATTGTCCAGTAGCCAGGCAGGAAGTATAGGCAGGGCAACAGAACAGGAGAATTCTGGGAAGAGGAAAGGTTCAGTCTGCAGTTGTTACCCAGATACAGAGGAAGCAAGGTGAGAATGCCTTGCTGATATAAGGTACCAAGTCACATGGCTAATGCAGACAAGAGTTATGGGTTAATGTAAGATGTAAGAGTTAACAAGAAAGCCTGAAATAAACCAACCAGTTTATAATTAATGTACGCCTCTGTGTGATTCTTTGGGACTGAACGACTGCGGGACTGGGCAGGACAGAAACCTCTGTCAACAACCAGCAGTTCTTATGAGGGTCTAGCTCATCATCATTCATTCTCTTCTAGTTACTTAATACCAGGAGCTCTGGGGCTGGGATGTGAAGCTGGGGGATGGTTAGATGTGTCAACATGACACAATCTAGAATCACTTGGGAAGAAAGACTTAAGAATTGTCTAGATGAGGCTGGCCTGAGGGCATGCCTGTGAAGGATTGTTTTAATCATTTTAAAGGTGGGAAGCCCACCCTGAATGTGGGCAGTGGCATTGCACAGGCTTTGCGTTCTTGTTGACTTGGCTTCCTCCAGGATGAACTGTAACCTGAAACTGTGGAGCCAACACAAATTCTTTCCCCTCGAAGTTGCATTTGTCAGGGGTTTCATACGGCAACAGAGAAACTGAAGACGTAGCTATGGAAGAAGCAGAGACCTGAGGCCACTGTCTATGTGTGTCACCTGTTCACTAAAGCACATGTCCTCCAAAGACCTCAGAGCCCAGCCATGCCAGCAACTCTGATGTTCTGTTCTGTGGCTCAGATCCCACTATCCATTCATTTGTCTATCCCAGTGCCACTGCCCACAGTCAAGTGATAAACCACAGTCACGGGCAGATGCCCCCCACCCAGAGTCCACTGAGGGCAGTTTTCCAGTAGACCACCATGCAGGTAGCCTATTTTTGGGAACAGATTTTTTTCTTTTGTTCCACCTCAATTCCCATGGGGCTTCCTTAGGTATGAGGGCTGTAGTAGAGATCTGGGAGCTGATGGGGACCCAAGTTCAGACCCCCAACACTCACTATTGAAGTTTGGGTGAGGTGGTAATCATAACACTGGGTGGGAGTGGCTGGGAGGATCCTAGGGTTCAAGGACCAGTCAGTCTAGCCAGTGTGTGAGCTCCAGTTTCAGTGAGAGACTGTTCTGATTAGTTTATGTCAAGACAGAATCATGTGGGAAGAAGGGCTCTCAGTTGAGAAAAAGTCTGCAAAAAATAAGACACACCTCTAAGCAAGCCTGTAGTATATTTTCTTGATGAATGATTGATGTGTATGGGCCCAGCTCACTGGGGCATGTGGTACCACTTCTGGGCAGCTGGTCCTAGATGGATGGATAAGAAAGCAGGCTGAGCAAGTCCTGAGGGGCAAGCCAGCAGCGCTCCTCTGCCGCCTCAGCATCAGTTCCTGCCTGCAGGTTCCTGCCTTAAGTTCCCGGAACCTTCCCTCATGGAAGGGTCAGCGAAACAAACCCTTTCCTCTCCAAGTTTCTTTGGGTCGTGGTGTTTATCACAGAATGGAAACCCTAGTCAAGACAAGAGATCCCATCTCAAACACCAAGGTAGAGAATGGCAAAGGGGGGCAACCAGCTGTGACCTCTGACCTCCACACATGCATGATTGGATGTGCACATACATGCTCACACAAGTACATAAAATGAGACTGAGTGGGGGGGGGGGGGCTCAGTCAGGCTGCAGGGAGGCAGGAAGTCGCCTAAGGGGCGACAGGTGGGAGAGAGGAAGAAGTGGAAAACACCATCATGGAGATCTCTTCTGTCATGGAGATCTCTTCTGTCATGGAGATCTCTTGCATTTTCTCTCTGCTCTACTTCAGGTGCTACCTTCTTCCTGCACCCTCCTCGCAGGGATGGATGATTGCCATTTTCTGCCTTTCTAGCTTCAAATTCTTTCCCGTCTCTTAGGAGCTGACGGCACACATTCTTCCTCCTTGTCAACAGCAATATCTTACCAGACCTCCACGCCCAGCTTTGTGTTTTTAGCAAAGCCCCTGGAAGTTGCAACCCAGGTTCTTATCTCTGCAAGTCCTTCTCATATTTCTGAACCTTCTCCTTTTCCAGAATCTTCTTTTCTCTGAGAGTCTCCACTCTGCCTTTGGATTGCCTCTTTCCTCTACTTGTCAATCCTGCTTCTGGTCATTTACACTTACGTGTAAGCGTAAGAATCAGGGAGATGACTCAGTGGTTAAAAGCATGGATTGCTCTTCCAAAGGACCCGGGTTCAATTCCCGGCACCCACGTGGCAGCTTACAACTCTCTGTAATTCCAGTTCCAGAGGACATAACACACATGTCAAAACACCAATGCACATAAAATAAAATCAAATAAATTAAAAAAAAAAAAGAATCAGTGGGGAGGCTGCCAGAAGCAGAGGAAAGTTCTGCCCTCCTCTCTTGGGGGCTCAGCTCAAACCTTCCCCTCTACCATTTTTTCTTGGAGAATTGCTTTTACTTATGATGAGGAAACTTTGCCTACCATCTTTATAGTCATGACAAGTTGTGATACTAAGTTGTGATACTAATTTGCCTTTTCCTGGCTTGTCTGTTCATTAGACTGCTGGCTCCTGCAGGGCAGGAACGCCTGTCTTCTCCGCTCTCACAGCCCAGGGTCTGCCACTTCAGTGCTCAGCACGTTTCTCCAGACGGCATGGTGATTGCTCCTGAGGCGGAAATCTGCACGCTCCCCGCTCCTGGCTGTCACTGAGAACCATGCCCTGCCTCCTGTGCCTCCTCATTCTCAGCTGTAAATGGAGAGAGCAGTGCCCACCTGCCCTTTTGGGTTTCAAGTCTGTGGTAAAGGATCAGATGCGATGTCCTGAGCTGAGGGGTGCTAATGTATGTCAGTCTTCGTGTCTGTCCAGTTGCCATCTGTTTCTCCATGTCCCGACTCTGTGAAGGGGCAAAAGGTGTTCCAGGTAGAGGAGAAAGAACAGAGAGAGTTAATATCTGTTAAGATCACAGTCACGGCCAAATTATAAGAACCAAACACAGTCTATTAGCCTTTATAAAGTAGAGTTGCGCGCTGTCCCAGGCTCTTTGCTCCTAGAAAAGCCTGACTGTGGCCCCCATTTTACAGTGGAGAAATCAGGCAGAGAAATCAGCTTGTTCCAGCAGCAAAGATGAAGTCAGGTTAGGTTTTGTTGTTGTTGTTGACAGGGTCTCATTTAGTCCCGGCTGGCACTGAACCCACTATATAGCTGAGGATGACCTCGAACTTCTGATCTTCCTGCCTTTGCCTTCTGGGTGCTGTGAAGACCACACCCAGTTTGTGTAGACTGTGGACAGAACCCAGAGCTTTCTGTGTGCTAGGCAAGAATTCTGCCAAATGAATTCCACACCCAGCCCCAGGTGTTAAGCTTTGATGGGACTTTGCCAAAGACTCCTTAATCTAATAACTTTACCAGTTAATTTCAAGACTGTTGAGTTTGCATTTAATATGACTTTGCCCCCAGTGGCTGGCACTAGAGGCCCAGAGGCAAATGAGATGGATCCTAGAGGTTCCAGTAGGGTCGGGGCAGAAGATGTGAACTTCTGTCAAAGCTCCAAATGCCCCACCCAACCTTGTGCAGGCCTGCATGATGTGTGTGTGTGTGTGTGTGTGTGTGTGTGTGTGTGTGTGAAAGAGAGAGAGAGAGACAGAGACAGAGACAAAGATAGAGAGACAGAGACAAAGACAGACTTAGGAAACTCCCTGAGGTCCCAGGAGGGGTCTTCCTTGGCATATGTGCTAATTTGGGACAGACCTAAAGTCCTAGAACCCCGGAAAATTAGTACCAGAGGCAACTGCTCTGTCCCCAGAGAGTCACAGGTCACTTGGATTTGTGCCAGGCTCTGAGCTCAATGCTACGGATATGATGGAATCAGAGTGTATTGGACCCCAAACCTTTCCTCTTTCTACTCCTCCACTTGCCTCAGGAACCTGTAGATGCTGGGTCTCCTTCGTGCAGAAGCTCAGACTGCTGGGGTTGGGGGATGAGTAACGGGATCCAGGTCACACCCAGGTCATGTACTTTCAGCCCAAGACCCTTGGGGTCTGCCTGAGAAGATGAAGGAGAGAGCAACCCCCTCCACCCTCTCCCCTGCCCTCACCACCTCTCCTTTCTACCTGATTCCAGGAGCCAGGATCTCATTATCTGTAGTGATGTTGAGGGATAATAGGCTACACTTGAAGGCTGCTTTTCATCTTCAAAGCCCTTGGCAGACTGTTCATTAGCTTCCCCACCCCCACCCCACCCCCAGCAAGCCCTGTGATAGAGATAAGTGCTCTTTGGTTGGGAGGAGGACCCAAGGGAGTCCAGGGACTTCCCTTAGGGATGCAAGGCTGAGCAAAAGTCAGAGGGGGAAGGCATGAAGCCTTGGATTCTAGAACCTTCTCTCTCTCTCTTTTTTTTTTTGGTTTTTTTGAGACAGGGTTTCCCCGTAGTTTCATGGACGCTGAGTCCCTGGGCTCCTTCTTTCCTGGTAGGAGGGTGAGATAGCTTGGGGTAAGAGGAGGTCACATTCCCTAGTGGGAAGATGGCTGAGGAAGGATCCAGTACCAAACATGCCCAGCTCTTTGACCTGGTAACACGATGTTGCATCTGTAAAGTTCAGGCTTTATACTGTACAATCAACTTACAAATGAAAAGTTATCTTTAACAAAATCACTCATATTTTCAGCAATTTCATGACTTCATGTTGTCACATTCTTAGCTATGCTCTGCCGGACATGGTCATTCAACATGGGTTGGACACGCCTGCTGCTTAGCCTACTGTTTCTTCTATGAAGTAGGGATGATGTCTAAACTCTGATCATACCAGGGCCAAGAAGGTGACTGGCACAGAGTGGTACCCTTTGGAGGTGTAGGGTACATGGGTATGGCTATCAGTGGCTTGGGATGGGGGAAGATGGGGGATAGAGAGAGAGACAAGCTGGGTGGGGTGGGGGTTCAAGAGTGGAGACAAGCACCTGTGCTTTCCCAACGTTCCAATCCTTAACCCAAGGCCATCAGCTCTGCTCAGAGAGCCACCACTCTATTGTATGGCTGGCAGAGGGGAGCTGATGTGGTCATCTGCGGTAGTCCCTGACACCCTCTGCAAACAAAACGATCCACTTTCAGCCACATGGGGTGTCAGCTGCACATTGCCAAGTGAGGCCATGTCTATCTGTGGCGCCTCTTTATTGAGTCAGAGAATCAAAGCAGACTGAGATCCTGGGTCGTGTCTCTGAGTCTCCCAGAAATTGATCCCCATCTCCAACACTCCACTCACTCGGGGACAAATGAGGGAAAGTCAGCACACCCCTGAGGAGAATTGAGCAAGGTTTTTTGTGGTGACCTGAGTTTTCGGTAGCTGTCCAGGGAGGGACCTGAGGTGAGGAGGTGAGATGAGTCCTCAGGTCCTCAAGGAAGGGGAAGACAATGCGAGTGGGATGGGCAGGGAGGCTGCTTTGCTGCTTCTGACCAACTGTCTTAGATTGGTATGAGGACCTCAGAGGAGAGCTGAGAAATGTCTACCATCCTTGAAAGTCATTCTTTAATGTTCTGGTACCTGCTACATTTCAGAGCCAGAAATTGCTTTGCACAAACCTCTCACCCTAGACAGGAAATTAAGAAAGTTATTTAGCAATAACTTAAAAATCTTTTTAGAATTGATTATCTTTTATTTTATGGGTATGAATGTTTTGCCTGCCTGTATGTATGTGTACCTCATGCATGCCTGGTGCTTGAGGAAGGCACAAGAGAGCTTCAGATCCCCTGAAACTGGAGTTACATATGGTTGTGGACCACTATGTCCATGCTGGGAATCAAACCGGGTCCCCTGCAAGAGTAACAAGTGTTCTTAATTGCGGAGCAATTTCTCCAGCCTCTTAAAGATACTTTTATTCTTCACACTCTTTCTCCAAACCCACTGAAGACGGAATTAAGTAAGATATGGGGTACATATCTATAATCCCAGCACTCTAGAGGTGGAGGCAGGAGGATGAGAAGACGTTCAAGACTACCCAGCAAGTTCATGGCCAGCCTGGGTACCCAATCAATAAATAAAGAACATGGAAATAAAGTCTCTGCTCTCTTCATCTTCTTTCCCCCATCCATCTCAGTATCTCAGTCACAACAGGAGATCGATTGGTAAGTGGTGAATGAAAAAAAAGAAGAAGAAAAAACTCCCCTGGCCAGTGTACAAGACCACTCCCTAGGCATATTAAATGAGAATACAATCATCAATTGAATGTGCTTCCTTCAAAAGAGCCATATATCCTGGAAGCTCCGTTCCAGACGCCCAGATGGCAGGGCCTGGGAGAGTTCTGAGTTATTCCTATTGAAACTGTTTCCTCTCAAAGGTCCAGAGTTCAAAAGCAAGGCATTTGCCACAAACAATTCGGCTAGTGTGAGAGGATGTGGCTGGCAAGGCTCCAAGGCCTCGTGAGACTTTGAGCAGTTACTAATGCAAATAGAAGGGAAAAGACTTATCCCAGGGGCAAATGTGGTCACCCAGAAATGCAGCCTTTGGCAACAGAAGGCGAAAGGGGAGGTTAGGCTCTGGGCTGCAGGGAGATTGTCCTGGAGCTTTGGAGAGGCTTCAGGACTTCAGTCAGGAGGTGTAGGCCCCAGCAGGGAGCTGGGTTTCAGATAAAGGTTTCTATCTCTCCTCGTCTTAATTTAAATTTGAAGACTTGGAGGAGAGGGTTGGTGCATGCTGGTGTTCACATGCATTAGTCAGTGGGGGAGGACATAGGGGCCCTGTTCTATTACTCTGCTTTGTTCCCTTGAGAAAGGGTCTCTCTCTGAACCTGAAACTCATTTCTTGGGGGGTTAGACGGCTAGCTATCAGCTCTGGGAATCCACCTGTCTCCACTCTTTCCAGTACAGGGTTACAAGGGGGCCACCTGGTTTTGACATGGCTACTGGGAATTTGAACTCAGGATCTCGCACTTGAACAACACTCTATCCACTGCATCATCCCCCAACCCTCAGAACAAGGTTTCTATTCATCCAGTTCTGACTGATTTCCCAAATTCAGGGTTATGTGCCGGGCTGATAAAGGAACTTTCCCAATCGGTGAGGACTTGATTTTGGAATTAAGTCCTTTTTCTCATTTGTTGAGGAGACCCCTCCAGTGAAGGTAGATAGCATCCTTGAATGACCTTCTGCTGTGACATTTGTCCTCTATTGCTGACTGTGCCCATGGTCCTCCCAGCTGCCCTGCCTTTGTCCCTACCTCTGCTTAGATACTAGGTTGAGCCACCACCCTTTATGTGAAGGGTTTCTCTCCTCATCACAATTACTAGGGATCCAGAGAGAGTAAGAATGGGCGGAAGGGAGAAAGGGTATGAGGGGCAGATAGAGCATTTGGCGTGACCCAGATGCTTGTCCACTGAGCACACATCTAGCATTCACTAGCAATCAACACAGGCTTAGACTGAGTGCTGCGTACAACTTGCTTAATGTGTGCATGCCCAGTCTCTCATCCTACAACGGGTTTTATTCCTACACAATTTTAATTGTGTGTGTGTATGTGTGTGTGTATGTGTGTGTGTGTGTGTATGTGTGTAGGGATAGTATGTGCAACAGCACCTGTGTGGAGCCAGAGAACAACTTTACAGAGTTGGTTCCTTCCTTCCACCGTTTTTATTTGGGTTCCAGAACTTGAACCCCATATTGTATGTGGGTCACCAGGCTGGCCCCAGAAGCTTTTTTACACTGAGACATCTTCCAGGCTTCCAGGCTTAGTTTTAAAGCCCACGTTTGCAGTAGTCATTGGTGCTGTTGTCCTACATTTCTGGTTCTCCTTCAGGGCACAGAGTAGGATTTCATTTTCTCGACCCAGAAGTGCTTGGGCAGAACCATGGGAACAATTTCAGCCAATGATGTGTGAGAGGAAATAGCCATCATTCTAGGGTGCAGAGCATTTCCTGTTTCTTCCAGTATGGTGACAGGCCAGCAGTGTTTGACCAGGTGGCTGTTTCCTCAGCTTTCTTTTTGCTGAATGTCTCCTGACCCAGGGGAGACATGGAATACTGACAAGAATTACAGTTTGGTTACGCCACAGAGGTTTGGACTTATTTCACCTTGCCGGTGCTGACCAAAGCATGGTTAGTGTGGATGGTTAGCTCGACAGGATCTGGAGTTGCTGGGAAGGGAATCTCAGGGAGGATTTCATAGATCAGATTGGCCTAATGGGCATGCCCGTGAGGACTTTCTCAGTTGGTTTAGCTGAGATGGGAGGATCCTCCCTGAGTGTGGGCAGTACCATACATCATGGGCTGGATGGACCGCGTGGACTGAATGAAAAGGAGAGAGAGACAGACAGACAGAGAGAGAGAGAGAGAGAGAGAGAGAGAGAGAGAGAGAGAGAGAGAGAACAGAGCGCAAGCCTTCCATAACTGTTTCTTGACTGTGAATGCAATGTGATGAGGTACCTGGAAGCTCCGGCTGCTGTGACCGGCGCCCCCCACAACTCCCATTTGATCGAGCTTAATCAACCTCTCCATTTAGTTACTTTCATCCGGGAATTTATCACAGCCACAGAAACAAACAAACAAGCAAAGGAATCCTCAAGAGCCTTGGGAGAATCTGGATAGTTCCAGGAATGAGGTAGCATTGATTGGACAACTTCTAGTGAAAGGCCTTGAGGGCCCAGAGCAGCAGGGCTCAGTGTGGTCACCTCTGAGAGGCAAGGGACAGGCCTTACAGTCAGGGAGCAGCAGTCATCCCAGATTTCAGCAAGGCTGCATTGGAAGTTACTTGGGTCTCTTTTGGTCCATCTGGAAAGATCAGCCCCGAAAACATGTGCTTGGCACATGTAGAAACCTTTTGGTTAGCCTGCCCTGTGCACCCAGAGTGGCCCCTCCATGCCCTCACAGAACTGGCAAAGAGAGGGCTCCCAGGAGGGCTTTCTTTCCGCCAAAGGGGACCCATGGGCTTGCTTGTCTTTTTAAATGACCATGAAACAGTAAGGAGACAAGTACCAGCTAACAAGGTTAAAGGAGCCTTAAAAGCAAATGATGCCATTTCTCCCCCCAATTCGCTACTGAGTAAAATTTGTCACTTCAGTAAGCATTTTATTGGTAATTACAGAGTTACTTTATTTGCATATTACAGAGCTCTGAGCAGCCCTGGCGAAGATGCTTAATGTCCCTGAGCATCTTGGAAGGAATTACTCAACCCAGACAGGGAGAATTCAGTAATTATTCCCTTAAAACTGGAATTTGCTAATAACTTTGCAGTAGATCACTTTTTTTTTTTAACAACCCAATATAGCAATTAAATAATAAGCAATTAAGCGCCAAAATGACTCAGGCATCAGGCCTGGCCCCAAATCTGGCCTCTTGCGTTTTGAACGGGTAGTTAAGCTTTGACTACAGAAACCCTGGGGGTCAAGAACCAGGTAGAGGGGGCTGGAGAGATGGCTCAGAGGTTAAGAGCACTGACTGCTCTTCCAGAGGTCCTGAGTTCAATTCCCAGCAACCACATGGTGGCTCACAGCCACCTATAATGAGATCTGGTGCCCTCTTCTGGCATGCAAGCATACATGGAAGGAATGTTGTTGTATACATAATAAGTAAATAAATCTAAAAAAAAAAAAAAAAAGAACCAGGTAGAGAAGGCTGGCACCAGGTATCCCACCCCCATCTTTAGAGTGGTCCAGGAGCCCAAGAAGGCTGAAGCTCCACCTGTACCTGGGCAACACCCAGCCGCGCCCCCGCCCCCAGAGGCCAAACTTTGGGTGAGGAATCCAGTTATCTGTGCTCCCAGATGACTCCAGCACTTCTTGTAGACCAGGCTGGCCTCGAACTCACAGAGATCTGCCTGCCTTTGCCTCCTGAGTGCTGGGATTAAAGGCGTGCGCCACCACCGCCCAGCATCCAGCACTTCTTAAATAGGTAGCTTGGACAGGTGGCTCAGCTTGTTCAGGTCTCCATGTTTTGGACAGTATAGTGAGACCCCTGAAGATGCCAGCTTCACCTGGGGACTGTGGTTGTCATGATGTAGGACTTAGAAGGGAGAAAGTAGTCAGTCAGCATGCAGTTCACTCCCTCTGACCCAGGGCCCACTACCACACCATGAGAAGAGCTGAGTTTCTGCCAGGGAACACCATAAAAGGAAAAGAACCAGAAGGTGTTGTAAGGGGGGGCAGTCAGGGGGCACTTCTTCCATGGATTCCTTTTCCTTCTCGAATCCAATCCCAACCTTGATGAGCAAGTGCTTCATGGGGTCTGAGGACACTCATTGGGTATTATCGTCATCATCATCCCAGGAATTGAACTCAGGTTAATAGGCTTGGCAGCAAGTCCTTACCTGCTGAGCCACCTTGCCAGCCCCAGTGCTGGGCTTCTTACATGTAAGACAAGCAGAGTGATACCTCCCTGAGAGCCCAGGTTGCTTGTATCTAAGCCCATGCCCCAGTTGCATAGCTTCCTGGCAGACAGAGTTCTTAAAGTTGCCATTTAGTGGACATGATTTTGCCCTTAGAAAAGAGCGCTACAATTTCAGGCTGGTTCTATCTTCATTTCTGATGGATGCTTCCTCTGCAGTGGTTTGGAACATGTGGGCTTTTGGGCTCCCTCTCTGTTAAGTATTTAATGACTTGAAAACAAACACTGGAGGAGATGCTACCTCTGGGCCCTGAGTGTCTCTGCAGCCCTGATCTTTTGATGGTGGCTGAGTTCACCCTCTGTGTTATCTCTCTGCCAGGTCTGCTCAGCTGTGGTATAGTGATGAATAATGTAAAATGCTATTCCATAAAGAGAGAGAGAGAGAGTCCATGCATCTTTAAAAAGACTTGCTTTCCCGCCCTCCTCCATCAGGCCAGATGACCCTGCCTCCACCAGACCAGGTGATCTTGTTTCCAGGGATGTTTGAGAAAGAATAATCAGTAAGACAATAAAGACAAAGACAGCCCTTTACACAGGACTAGCCTAGTATACCTAGGAGCGCTCTCTCTCTTTCTCTTTTTCTTTCTCTCTCTCTCTCTCTTCAGCTAGACTGGCTAACCAATGAACTCTTAGGATCTGCCTGTCTACCACCCCCACTCCAATGCAGAGGTTAGAGATATACACGCAGCTACTGGGGATTTGAACACAGTGTTATAACCCACGAAGACATCTCCCCAGTGCCTCTGTGGACTTTCAAGTGTTGTTCCAATATAGTCCTCTTAGCCTCAGACTCTGAAGCTCACACGGGATTGCCATGTGAGCGGTCCTTTATGGTTCATGGTGGCCTTTTCTGAAATTATGCTTTGTAAACATCTTACATCTCAGAGCCAGTGGAAGGAGGAAGGATGGCTGCACATTAGCATCAGGGAAAGGCATAGAGGTAAAGAAAGTGCCACCTTCATGGGCAGAGTATGCTTAGCATGCATGAAGTCCTGAGCTCCACCCTCAGGACCAAATCAACAATGAAGTACTCTGCCTCTGACCACACCATGAGACCTCTGAGTCCCGTTAGCTACTAGGGCTGGAGTGTTGAGGGGTGCATGAGTGCTGCCCCCCATGTCAGCAGTCATCTTCTGAGCAGTGTTCAGCCTTTGGATAGTCTGACCCTTCCTTGCTTGTCCCAGCTCCAGAGATCCCTCTTTGATGCTACACAGAAGGCAGATTGCATGCTCAAGTGGGGATTCTGCCAGCTTCCAACGGCACAGGCTCTTGGAATCCGAGTATCACCAAACTGAGTGAGACCTGGTTCCTGGTACCTGTCAACTGGCTTTGGGGATTGTCTTAGACAGTGTTCTATTGCCGTGAAGAGACACCATGACTATGGAAACTTATAAAGGAAAATATGTAATTAGAGCTGACTTACAGGTTCAGAGGTTTAGTCGACTATCATCATGGTGGGAAGCATGGTGGTGTGTAGGCAGACATGGTACTGGATTGGCAGTCAGCAGGAAGAAAGAGAGAGAGACTGGTCCTGGCTTGAGTTTCTGAAACCCCAAAGCCCACCCACCATGACACACTTCCTCTAACAAAGCCACATGTTCTCCAACAAAGCCACAGCTCCGAATAGCACCACTCCCTATGGGCCTATGGAGGCCATTTTCATTCAAACCACTACAGAGACGGACCTCGATTACTGGCACCAGGTCCTACTCCAGTTTATCACATAAGCCCCCAAAAGTGAGGCTAACTTTCATTTCCCCTGTGCTAATATTGTGAAGGATCTGAAATTGACCAATGAACTCCTCCTCTGGTGATCAGCTAGAGTGCAGCAGAAACCATCACTCATCAAAACTGGAGGTGTGGGGGTGGAGGACGGCGGCAGTAGGCACTGGCTGGACCAGGCAGGGGTCACTGAGGCTGTGACCCACGGAGGCTGCATCTGTGTAGTAGCCAAGTCTCAGAGGGTTCAGCAGGAAATACAGAGAAACCTGGAGAAGTGTCACAAACTGGCATGGAGAGACCTCTGGGGAACGACACAACACAAAGCACAGAGTCCTCCCTAAGAGATGGCCATGGACTGGCCCCTGAGTGAGTGCTCACTCCTTCCTCCCCACCCACACTGTGTAAGGAGTGTGGCTGGCCCACTCACCTGACAGTTCTGAATTGTGCTGTTTCTTAGTTCTGATTTAATCGGTCATCCATCTCTTTCGAGACTGGCCATTCCAGTCCTGGCTATGTGTTAGACTTCTTTTTAAGGGGAAGGGTCTTGCTCTGTAGATCAGGCTGACCTCCAGCTCAGCTTCAGACTCCTGAATGCTGAATTACATCTATCTGACTTAATCTATTCTGGTTTTGCTTTCAGAATCTCTTCAGAGAGATTATCTCCTCTCCTCTCCTCTCTTTACCTCTCCTCTGCTCCCTCCCTTATCCCCCCGCCAGCCATGATGTTTGCCCTGTGGTGTGTGTGTGTGTGTGTGTGTCTCTGTGTGTGTGTATGTGTGTGTGTGTGTGTGTCTGTGTGTGTTTTTGAAGATTGAAGCCAAGCTTTATTCGCCCTGCAGCACCTCCAAGCTGGCCTGGTGTTTCTGGCTTTGCTGTAGGCAGCAAGGGCTGGAGACAAGAAAGGTCATGATGGAAGAGGACAAAGTTCGGGGGGAGTTGAGAACCAGGGGATACATTTACAATCTGGAAGTCTAAAGCCTGAAGCCTGCCATGGAAAGGAACCTTTGTAGATTAAGACACCGACCTTTGATGGCAATTTCTTGCCCCTAGCCTGGGCTCCTTTGTTATCGTTCTTGGGAACTAGCTAGCTTCTGCATGATCTATCCCAGCCTTGCAGACTACCTAAGTGGAAGCCAAGCCTGAACTCAGCAGTGTGTTGGTCTTGGTTCACAGATGATGGCCCGAGAGAGCACATTTGTGTCCTGATGGGTGGTGTTGCAGATTTTCAGGATGCTCATCTTCTCACCGTGGCTCATGTCACTACCCACATGAATGTTCTCAGCACCGTGTCCTCCCGTGTACCTGCTTCAGAGAGAAACAAGCCAGTCTCGATGGTGCCTTAGACACCTTCAGGAAGCTGTTGATGCTGAGCCTCACCCCAGCTCCATTAAGTCAGGCTCGCAGGCCACAGCACCTGGGTGTGAAGTACACCACCCGGTTCCAAAGGGCTGTCAGGTTTGAAAAGTACTGGTTAAGAGAAAAATACCAGTGTCTATTTCTACCCTCTTTGGACCTCCGTTTTAGCTACTGTTGACTTTACACCCGTTTATGAAGATGTTACAGAAGCGAGTGTGTGTTTTTCTGTCTTTCTGAATTCGGGTCACCTTGTTTCATGTTATACTTTGCAGTGATGAGGTAGGACATGGGAGATGTGAGAGAGGTAAAGAGATGTGGACAGGGAGGATACCCAGGGGACCCAGGGTAGAAGGGGGTACGGAGATGAAGAAGAATCACTACAACACGCTTTGTTCAAAAGGGCCATGATATCGAATACCTTAAAACATCTTAATCTAAAGAATAAGAATAAGAAAATTGAATATACATGTATGAATGCATGTATACGCCCACATAATGTAAAGCATTTAAAATGTGTTTTAAAAAATAAGGGAGAGCGTAGTCAAAAAAGACACTTGGTATTGACCTCTAGCCTCCACACAGGTGCATAAACACAGGCAAAAGCACCTGTACACACATATACATAGCTCCCCCAGCATGTACACCTGACCGTCCTACCTCCGTACTCCCCCACTCTCTACCCCATTGTGCTGGAATTCCAGGCGTGCCCCACTGTGCCGAGTTTACTCGGTATGGGGTTTGGAACTCAAGGTTTACTCCTCTACCTACAGCATCAGCTCCAAGTTTTATCTTTTTACATTAAGAAAGAGGAAATGAGTGACTTAAAAGGTTCATGCTCTTTTCAGAGTGCAAAGGAAAAGTACAACAGCAAGTGTTGCACGCATCCCAGGACTCATCCAAACCACGGTTCCTTCCCAGATCATTTTCATCCCACATGTTTGCTGCACACTGACTGTCGGCGAGGCTCTCTTGTGGGCCTGGGGAATAAACAAAAGAGACATTGTCCCTTCTCTGGGCTTCTGCTCCAGTAGGGAGCCAGGCAGTAAGTAAACAGACAAGTGCCTGTTTGGTGATGGCGGTGGCAACACCCACGGCCATGACCCCTTCTTTTCACTCTTCCTTTATGTGAGTCACGGAAATCCATTGATAAAATGTTCCGTCTCTGGGTTTGCCTATATGGCGTCCCTAAGAACAAAATGAGACTTTAAAATAAAGTACCTCTTTGTCCTTCTATTGCCTGACCCAAACAGGAAAAAAAAAAAAAGTCAAATGAAACATCTTATTTTTATACTTTTCCTTTTTTTCCTTTCCTTTCTGTTCGAGGCAGGATCTCACATAGCTGAGGCTGACCGCCACTCACTACGTACCCGAGGATAACTTCTGCGGCTCCCGCTTCCCTATTATCGCTAGTGTTTTGATTATAGACACGAACCAGTCTGTGCAGGGTATGTTTGTAATACCAACTCAGGGCCTAAGACATACTCTACAACACTCTGCCAAACAAGATACATCTTAACCTCAGTGTTTATTTTTTTATATATTAAAAAACATTGATGCTCCAAGGATCCATGCCCTTTTCAGGATGAGGGATGAAGCAGGCTGCCCACAGTGCATGCTGGGATGCTTACTAATTGCAGAAGAGAAGGGGACTTGCTGTTTCATTGCAAATGAGCTACAAGGCCCCACAGAGCTGAGGCAACACAAAATGGGTATGTCACTTTGATTGGAAGTAAAAATCTTCCCATTGTACCAAGGGGCCTTGCCCTGAGGCAAGCTTTCACCAGGCCCCAGCAGCCTGGGGCGCCAGGGCAGAGAGGGTGTACTTCAAATAGAAGCTTTTGGATAATATTTTTTGTGGGTGAAGAGCCACAAAGACTCCAATTTGAGAATCTATAGAATGGTAACACCTCATTTAGCGGGTGTCATTAGGGAATGAGGGGTTCCACGTAAGTGAGTTTTCCAGATAATTGAACTTTATTCCCCTAAGAGCCAAAGCTTAAAAGACATTAACCACATTGATAGAAGGCTCTCTAAAGCATGTGGCTCTGCCTCCAGACCCTGGGCACCCAGACAGTGGTTTGGCAGCTTCTCGGTCACTTGGGTTGGACCCTCCACATCTGTTTCTGGGTTGGGTTGAGTTACAATGGCTTCAAGGAGGGTGGTTCTCAGCCTAAACTGCACATTCAAATCATCTTGAAAGCTCTAAAGACTCCTGATGCCCATGCTAACCTCAGGCTATTTAATCCGGAGTCTCTGGGTGGTTTACTGAGGCCTGAGGGTTGACCACGGTTGATGCCCATATGTAGGCAGGTTTGAGGAGTACCAGTAGTTTCCTCCAGTAACCGAAAGCAGCATCTAGGGCCCTGGGGTGGCAACTTAGTACAGTGCTTGGCTCAAATATATGAGGACCTGAGTCTGAACTTCAGAACGTACATAAAAAGGCAAAGTGTAAGGGGCTGGAGAGATAGCTCTGTGCCTGCTCTTTCTGCAGAAGATCAGCGTTCTTCCCCAGCCCCATGTTGATTGGCTCACAGCCACGTGTAACTCCAACTCCAGGGGATGTGAAGGCCTCTTCACTCCCCACCTCCACTGCACAGCCAGGAGTGGTGGCACATGCCTGCAAACCCAGCTCTATTGTAGAGACAAGTGGATTCCCGGAGCTTGCTGGCCGGCCAGCCTAGCCTACTGGGTGGTCTCCAGGCCAATGGGGAATCTTGTCTGCAAAAACAAGGCAGATTCAACTAAGCAATGTCCTCTGTCCTCCACATATTCAAGCACATGAATGCACCTGCACAAACATGAACAGATACACATGCACACATGCACTACAGTCCCCAGGTGCTCATTGGTCCAGGTGCCCTATATCCTTAATCCCTCATGTTTCCTAGGAATCTCAGACTTACTTTTCAGCTGGGGAAAGTTAGCCTGAGCGTAGTAGGAACTTGCCCACTCCTTTAACTATGTAGCAGCTGAGCTGAGATGTTTAACTGTCTCATTCTCAAGCTTCATTCTATGACTGCCCTAGCAACAGCTCCAATTGAACCACGTTCATCTCTCTCCTTGCTTGGGTTATCTGTGCTTCCTTCTTCCCAGGTGGTTCCCAGCAGTATATCCCCTTGCTGACTTATGTACCTGCCTCTCGCCCATCTTACCATCCTGGCATCTGGAGGTAGGGGTGCAGAGGCTAGGGCAAGATGCCAAGTGTGCTGCTCTTTCTCTAGGTCTTATCCCTTTGAGAAGGGGTCTCTAAGTGAACCTGGAGCTAGGCTAGCAGCCAATAAGCCCCAGCCATCACCCTGTCTCTGCCACCCCTGCTGTTGGATTACAGCCGTATTAGCTGGGTGCTAGAGATTGAAATTTAGCAAGCTTAAGGATGCTTGCTCAGCAAGTATTCCTACTCAGCCAGCCATCTCCCCGTCCTCCCATGTCTCACCATTCTGAACCAGAGCTTCTGGTCTGCCTGTGGTCTGGAGGCCGGGGTTTTTAGCTGCTGCGCCCCGGGGCTCCACCCGCCTCTCCTGCTCTGGGATTACAGATGAACGGCACCACACCTTGTTTGTTTGTTTGTTAATATGGGGCGTGGAAATCGAACTCAGGTCCTCACGCTCACCTGACAAGCCCTTTATTGACTGAGTCATCTTTCCAGTCTCCAAAAGTTTCCCTTTCTGGAGAGAAGTGCGTGAGCTTGGGGCAAAAGCTGTGGCTGGAGTGTGATTCTGCATAGTGTACTGGTTGGGGTTTATCAACTTGACACAAACCTAGGCATACCCTGGAAGAGGGACTCTTTATGAGAAAATGCCACCATAAGATTGACCTGTAGGCAAGCCTGTGGGGGTATTTTCTTGATTAATGACTGAGGTGGGAGGGCCCAGACCATTGTGGATGATGTCATCCCTGGGCACACGGTCCTGGGTTGTATAAGAACTCAGGCTGAGCTCCTGTAACAGACAGGATCAGCTGGAGGTCCTTCCCTGGTCCTGTCTTGGGCAGCTCTGCCACCTCTCTAGTCCTCCCCACTTCCCTGAGCTTGTCCCTGGGATATTCGTATCTCTGTGATGTTTTTGTGCCTGGCTCTCAGGACCTCTGCTCCTTCTGCCATCAAGCTCCTCCCCATGCCTGCCCATCTAAGGTTGCTCGCTGGAGCAGGGCCCTGAACAGGACAGATGGGCCCTTTAGGGCCTTCCCTCGCCATGGTCCGGGTCCTGGCAATGTGCCCATCTGTTCTTTCTCCATCGGGTTTGTCTGTGGCCTGAATTGGCACCGCCCATCTCAGGAGACTTAGAATACACAGGGCTGTAAAGTTCCTGGGGCAGATGACATCCAGATTGTGCCCCATCCTCCCAAGGAAGTAGATCAAACCCCTCCAAATCCTGCTGTGGAGTAGCCCTGCCTCCCCATCGGTCACTGCTAGTTCTGCTGCATGAGCTCCCCCGATGCTGACCTGGCTCACTTTGTAGCCCCCCCCCCACCCCCCCCGTGCATTGGGTTCTCCGTAGATAGGCCTGGATGCTTGGGTAGGGGTCCTTTTCAGTTTAGGTGCTCCCACGGGCTCACCAGGGAGCAGAGGGTGCATAAATGAGCCTCACACAGTACCTCCAGCCCCTTGGAACACTGGAACACAGGCCTTGAGAGACCTGAGCACCAGCGAGGTTCTAAGAGCAAACAAGGGGTGAAGTATTTCAAACCCTGGTCTTTCACCAGAAATGGCCCTTCAGAGGGGCCCAAAACACACAACCCAGTGTTTGCACTTCAAAGAGAGGGAGGCCCAGCCAGGCTCTGCGGGTAGCCAGGTCTTCCCTGTGTCAACAAGGGAAAGAAAAACAGCCCAACTGTCTGGCCAACCTGACAAGGGGGTTTTCCAACCAACTGGGGATGGAGGAGGGAGTGGAGGGAAGGAGCCGCCAGCTCTCCTGGTGTAGTCCTGCTGACTTTGGAGAACCCGGGGCTTTCTCGCTGCTCACAGGAATCTCCAGGGAATTCCCCAAGAACAGCGATGCCTGCAGCTCCCGACTGTGCCTGGGCTGTACTCAGGTCCTCTCCCCAGTCTGGACAAAATCAGTCATACCACATCCCCGTTTAGTGGATGGGAAGACCGAGGCTCAGAGATAGAACTGACTTTCAGCGTAGCCCGCCAGAGGGACAATGCCTGGCCAGGGATATCTTTAAATCCAACATTAACTTGTGAAGTTACTCTTAAAATATGAATCTCCCCGCCCCCTGCCTCTGTTTCTTGTGGCTCAATTGTGTGGTTCTGGGACATGAACTTTGTAAATAACAACACAGTTTAACGGTATCAAAGGAATGCCCAATTCCTAGTTACAGCGTCCCTTCCCTCCTTTCCTATGCTATGCCCTCCCTTCAAGGTCTCCCCAGCCCAGCTGGGGTTCAGTAGACGTAGCAGAGGGGAACAGGACACAGCTTCTGCCTTCAAGGAGCTACGTGCAAAGAGAAGGATAGGCCAGTGAACTAGTGGTCGCCCTGTGGGATGCAAGAGCCCTGAACCCTGGGAGAGGGCATGGAAGGATTCCCTACTACAGAGCCGTGTCTAGAAGACTCAGCATGTGCCAAGCAAGGAGAGGGCACAGCAGCCTTGTACCAGCCAGGCAATGTCATACTTGCCAAGGTAAGTATGGGCTGCAGGCAGAGAATCATTCACTCTCAAGACTGAAGTTGGATGGAGTGGTGGGTGGCACTAATAGGGAACTCAGGGTACTTTGGGGAACCCAGGCTGCTGTGATCCCTAAGAGCTAGGGTCCTGGGCACCAGAAGAGCTCTGTCACTACCTCTCTGGGCATGGCAGCCCCCAGAGGATGGCAGGGACCTTTTCTCGAGGCCAGAGGCAGGCAGTGAGTGGTCACCCCCCAGTTCCTGCTAACTCCAGTGGGCCCTAGTCTTGCCAGAGACTCTTTCCTATGCCCAAACTATGGGTGCTCCTGCTCCCATGGGACTGATGATAGCAGGGCAGTGGGACACCTCTGTGTGTCAGGAGAACAGATTGCCTTGTGGTATGAGCTAGAGAGGCCTTTCACTTCCCCCTCGGCCGATCTTGAGGTAGGCGGGAGGTCTATGAATTCCTGGCTTGAACCTATCTCCTGGGTGGAGATGAAGGTGCCGTGATCGGTGTATTTCAGTGCTATAAAATGGAGATAATTACCCCTCTCCTGGCTCCATGTTGGGGTTAACGTGAACATCAAATGAAGTAGCAAGCACGGAAGAGTCCTTTAAACTGTCGAGTACAGGAGAATGTTGAATCACCCCACCGCTTCAAGGACCTCGGGGAACATTTAACCCAGTTCACTCCTATTCCAGCAGAGAAAACAAGTTTCGTGTGGCTTCAACTTGCCCACATTCAAGTTCGAAGTGCCTTCTCTCCCCTTCACCACCCTGTTGCTGCTGTGATTCAGAGACCTTGCAGCATTTTGTCATCAAAAAAAGTCCAACCACTACCCAGCTGACCTTTGGCACAGAGCATCTCCTTGCCTTCAAAGGAAAAGAGGAAATGAAAAAGGCCAAGCGCCACCAACCGCAGAGCAGTTGATCCCAGGAACGACCAGCCACGCTCTGCCACCAGGAACCCACTCTGACGGAAACTGGCTTCCCTGCTTTCCACCAACCAAACGTGGTCTGTTCTTGGTGGCTTGGTGGTCAATGTCTTCCTGTCACCAAGCTCCTCTAAATCACCTGGGAGGTTGTTTTGACATTTGATTAGCCACAGCAAGTTACTTGTGAGTGCTTGAGCCAGCCAGCTCTTTGCAATCACTGCGCTGAGTGCTTTTGCCTGTTAGAGATACGGCTCTATCAGGAGGGAAAGTGAGGGTGGGCAGGGCTCCAAGAGGGAAGATAAGTGGGCTGTTGGGAGAAATTAATACGGAGAAAGGAAGTGGCGAGTGAAGTCAAATGAAAGCCAGGTCTGACGATATCCGTGACTCATAAATTTCGTTGATACTGGGGTTGTGACATCTCTGCTCCCCCTTAGCTGGTAAACCCCATGTCCTCAGGACGACCCTGGGGGAGGAGCGGGGAGGGACAGACAGTGGAAAGCCCATATAACTTTTAGGCAGAACTTACAGGGAATATCCTACAAAACGTAAGTTTTAGGTTAGATTCAGGGCAGAAGACTGACCCTGGAGGAATGCAGGGGGTGGCACTGTTGGGGGTGGGACAGATGTCAGATGGACTCACAGCAACTGAATCTGAAATTTTTAGCAAGGCTGCTCTGGTTAACCTAGCCCCAGCTGTTTCTCACAGGCGCTCCCCCTGTTGAGAACAAGCAACACGCATTCCAGTCTGTCCTCTGTAGCCGAGGGTGTCCTTGAACTTCTGGCCTTTCTACCTCTACCTTTCGAGGACTGGGATTACGGGTGTGCACCAATAGGCCCGCTCTTACGCAGTGCTAGGGGTCGAACCTTCGACATGTTCTACCCACTGAGACACAGCCCAGCCCCACTTCATTATCCTTAACCAGCATGAATGCGCTGGTGAAATAATTTGAGTGGGCCGCTGGGTTCCACCTCCATCTCGGCCCCTGGAGTCCAGTGTGCCTTCCATAGAATCTAAGTTTAGGCCCATGTGTGATTCCGAGCAGGGCTTTTGAAATGTTGGCAGTCACTCAGGGGCTCCATGCTTTCTGCAAACTCGAGGCAGCTTGGCAGCTGCTGACCCAGTGCCATCACTCCCATGCCTAGCACCAAGTGCCCCAGGCCTAATGCCCTGTTGGTGGAGAGGACAGTTCAGGGTAGAGGGAGGATAGTGGAGGACAGGGAGGGGGCCATGCTGAGAAGCGTGAATGCCCGTGGCCCCAGGACATGAGGGCAGAGTGGCACATCAAAGGACTTCTAGCAACCTCAGCTTTGCTGGCACTGCCTGTGTCACCGTAAGGCCCTGTGACCTCCCTGCTTTCGTCAGACTATACGCATAGAAAGATTGCCTTTTTAGCTAAGGGCAGGTTTTGTTTGGCAAAGGACCCACTCAGAGTCCTCAGGTGTGTACTCCTAATAAGATCAACTTCAGAAGGCCCACCGGAGTCTGGAAAACAGGTCTTTCACAGAATAAAGAGACAGAACCTGTCATACTCCCAGCTCAGCTCCAAGCCCAGGTGACACTTCCTGCGACTATCCCAACCCCAGGCCTCCAGTGGAGACCTCAGAGCTGACTCCTGGGCTGCCATAGCCAGTTGTTTTTTCTGGCTCGGGTGACTTATGCAGCACTGCACACAGGGCTCAGAGTCTAGGCTTGTCTGATTCCAGTCAAGGCTGGAAGGAGCCAGCCGCGCCATAGTCCTCGGGTGGGTGGGTACCTGGTGCCCTTCGGTTTCTGTAGCTTTCTTACCGACAAGACTGTGAGCACTCAGAAGGTGGAACGGTGTCATTGGCTGTTTGGATGACTCCATTTAAATCCACACTTTGGGACTGGAGAAATAGCTCGGTCGGGGCAGTGCTTGCCCAGAGTGCATGAAGCCCTGTATTCGATCCCCAGCACTGATTAAACCAGGTGTAGTGATGCAGGTCTGTAATTTCAGTACTCAGGAGCCAAAGATAGGTGGTTCAGTAGTTCAAGGTCATCCTTGATTACTCAGCCAGCTCAAGGCCAGCACAGGATACTTGAGACTGTGGGTCCTACGTAAAACAGGACAGATTCTGTGATAAGTGGGATCGGTCCTCAAGACTTATAAAATGGAGAGTTAAGGTGGTGACCCAGCAAGTTAAGGCAAGTGCCAAATACAGGGCCTGTGGAGAGCAGCCTATCCAGCAGGCCGACACTAGAGGAGCAGAGCTGAAAGACACAGCGCCTGCCCTAACTGCAAGGCCCTCCAGGGGCAGCGAGAGCAATTATACACTGGCATGCAGAGGAGGGCACAGAGCCCAACAAGTTTCCATTCAGAGGCCTTCACTAGGCCCTTGCAGCTTCTCAGCATGCCCGGAAGAGCACCTTGGGACATCTGACCTCACAGTGACAGCACGAGAGTGACATGTATGTCACAGACCAGTCCATCTGTGCTGGGAGTCGGGCATTTTTCTGAACATTTCTGCATATTAAGCACTTAGCTCTTTACAGCCTTGTGATGCAGCCACCTTGATGTGCCTGTTTCACAGGTTCACGATTTGGGAAAGGCACAATTTCAACTTCAGATCAGTTCCAAAAGTCTCTCTGCTGCAATGCCACGTACCCTCAACACAGACGACCTTGTGAATCAACTTAAGAAAGTCAGGATTCTCCTGAAGTTTCTGGGGTTTGCCATTTGCTTGAATGAACTAATGAAGTCGTGATGGAGCCAAAGGTACTTGGTATGGCATGGAAAACCAGGGGGAGGATGAGAGAAGTTAAAACAGACACATTGCAACTTTCCCGTTTTTAAAAGGGAAACCACTGAAAAACAGTATTAGAAGAAAAACCTCCATCGTCTCAGTACCCAATGCTCTCGATCTTAATTTTTAAGTATTCCCTGCTACTCTTAAGGGATTTGGGAGAATTGTACCCTCTCATGTAGCAGGGGAAAGGCAAAGAGACGCAATACTGTTGGATCACTCTGACAACAGCTCCTAAAATAAAAATAATAAAATAAACTGCACACACCTTTTGGCTTAGCAGTCTAACTCCTGGGAATCTGATCTGGGGAGATAAAAACTCCATCAGGTGTAAAAGTCAGTACAAGGATGTTTATTGCAGCATCGTTTAAGTGGTGCTCATATGTCTGTGTGCCTGCCTCCTCCCCCCCCCCACACACACAGAGAGAGAGAGACACAGAGAGAGAGACAGAGACAGAGAGACAGAGAGAACTAGGGAGAGAGAGAGACAGAGACACAGAGAGAGACAGAGAGAGAGAGACAGAGAGCGAGCATCGTGCCAACCCTGTTAGGAGAATGTTCAATGTATGAAACTATATAAACCATGGACACTTATAAACCCATTAAAAAGAATCAGTACCAGTTAACTAGGGATGGAGAGATAATGTTGAGAGAGAAAAGGAAGATGCAGAAAAATGTGTGCAACATGATCCATACTTTGGATAACACTATGACCTGCTTTTGTGTTTCATATGTAAAGTCTATTTAGGATTGCACCTGCTTATGTATGAACACTGAAGAATATATCCTAAATTCACTTGGTAGCATACTTAGCCCTAATTGTTGACTTGAGACAGCCAGGCTAGAGTCATCGGAGAGGAAAGCCTAGGTTCAGGAATTGCTTAGATCAGATTGCCCTGTGGGGGACTATCTTGATTGTTAGTTGATGTAGGAGGCCCCAGTCCACTGTGGGTGGCACAATCCCTAGGTATGGTGGCCGGTGCTGTGTAAGGAAGGTGGCTGAGCATAGGTCTACAAGCAAGCAGAGTCCCTTCACGGCCTCTGCTTCTAGTTTCTACCTGAGTCCTGCTCTGACTTCCCTCGGTAATGGACTGTGAACTGGAAGTCAAGTCAAATGAACCATTTCCGCCCCCAAGTTGCTTTTGGTCGGAGTGTCTTGACCACAGTATGAGAAAGAGTATGACACATGGTTGTCTGAGGCAGGGGAGCGGTGTGAAGGGAACCTGGGCATGAGGGACATGGTCACAGAGATGACGGTATGGAAACTGGAGAAGGAGACAGAATTATTGGGAGAGGAGAGAAACAAACTACTTCTTTCCCACCGTCTCTTTGTGCCATCTAACCTCCCTGCAGCCAAGTCTTAGCTCGCTTCCTAGGCCTAGGTAGCCCAGGGGTAAACACAAAGACACATCATCATACAGCACATGGGAAGCCCCTAGGGCAAGCCCCGCATATCTGCAGGCCCATGTCTCAAGTTCTTCCCACTTCTCTGGGACTGTGTCTGTCCAGCAGCCATGTACTATCATCTGTCATTTGAGGACTCTTTCCAAAGTGACCCTTGCCTGCCAAGCCAGTGGACTCTGCAACAGCTGCCACCTAGAAGAGCCTGGTCTCCACAAACAAGGCATGCCCCCTTGAGGCCGTGGAAGCTGCTAGTGCTACACGCAAAGTCTGCACGTACAATCTGCTCTGATTCCTGCCTCCTACGGCTCCTGGACTTCATGTCACAGGAAGTCAGGCTGGGTCAGACAGGAAAGAACTTAACGGAAGAATCTGGAGAAGTACTGGCCCCTGAGTGTCCCTGGAGAAGCAACTCTCCACCTACAGGACAAGAGTAAGGAGATTTTTACTCTTGGTTGGGGAAGGAGCCGAGCCTTACCCTCCTAACCTCTGCTTAAGAGTTTGTTGTCTCACTGTCGGGCGGTGGAGTGGTGGTGGCGCACGCCTTTAATAAAGCATAGGACTCGGGAGGCGGAGGAAGGCAGGTATCTGAGTTCAAGACCAGCCTGCTCTACAGAGTGAGATCCAGGACAGCAAAAGCTACACAGAGAAACCCTGTCTCGAAAAAACAAAAAGAGAGTCTTATGCTTCATCCCGAGCTCTAGCAGGGCATGGGAGGGCGGTCCCCACAGAGTGAGCCTCTCTAACCTCTCACCTTAGTGAGCCACAGCTCTCCTCTGTTTGGTAGTGCTGAGAGAGTGAAATAGGACACCAGGACCTCAGAGGCATAACTGTCTATCATTGCCTCATCTGGAGGCCAAGGCTAGGGAGATGGGCTGAGTTGGGGTCATAAGTGACAAAAACTAATTCAAGTCAACTTCATTATGAAAGGCGCTTTGGCCTCAGAAACACAAACTCATGGAATTCAAGGCCCTTCAGGGCCATTAGTAACCAGCTCCTCCCTTGGCCTATCTATTTAACACCGCTTTTCCAGCTGGCTTCCCACGGATTGTCTAAGTTTCTCCTTCCTGCCGTGTCTCCAGATGACTGACTGTCTGCCCTTCATGCCCATCTACCTGGAACTCTTCCAGCCCACGGCGCCTTCGTTTACATTTTCAGTATTTCAGAAAGCAGCTCAGCTGTTTGATCCTCAAACTCAATTACAAATTTCACAAAGAGAGCAATTGGATTGGCTGTGCTTGGGCAAGGTGCTCATCTTTGCTCCAATCATCAGTGAGCTGATAGGCAGGGGCTGTGCATATAGGGCAGCCAAGGAGCCTGGGCTTGGGTGAGAAAGTTCTCAACCCTGGGCAATGGGAACGCAGGAGAGAAGAGAGAGAGATAGAAAACCAAGATTGAAGTGCTGACTCAGACCAAGAGTATCTCTGAAACCACAGAACGTCGGGAGACCAACGTTGGACACCCTATGGGGGAGCAGAGCAAGGAACAGGAAAGCGAAAGACTCTGGTTAGGAGCAAACAGGAAGCCACAGCCCTGTTAGTGAACTCAGTGAAGTACTCAGTCTTGCTGCCTGCATTTAGCAGTTACGCTGGGGCATAAGGTGGAGATGAGCCAACCTGGATTCAGAAACCGCACAGGGAGCTGACATTTACAGCCGAGTTGGAGGAAATTGAAAATTAAATCTTACCTTCCTCAAAGTAATAGAAATAAATCTAAACGGTTTTGTATGCAAACTAGTCATCCCCCTGCCCCAGAGTGCACACACCTCCATTACTCTCCAAGGAAAACAGTTTCCCACACCTGAGCCACTGCTCCTCTTATTTATCCAGTTCTTTGTTTTACATTTATTTTATCTTGTGTGCTTGTGTGCATGCAATGCAGCACTTGCGTTTGAGGTCAGAGGACAATTTGCATAGGTTCCAGGGATGGACCTTAGTCATCAGCTTTGGCAGCAAGCTCCTTTACCTACTAAGCCAGTTTGCAGGCCAGATTTTCCTGCTTATTATAAGGTGGACTGGGAGTTGGGCAGTGGTGGCACACCCCTTTAATCCCAACACTCAGAAGACAGAGGCAGGCAGATCTTTGAGTTTGAGGCTACCCTGGTCTACAGAGTGAGTTTCAGGATGGCCTGGGCTACACAGAAAAACCCTGTCTTTAAAAAATAAAATAAAATAAAATAAAAATAAGAAACACAGAAAACAAAACAGTAAAAATAAATAAATAAATAAATAAATAAATAAATAAATAAAAGGTAGCTTTGGATGGGGAAATAACTCAGTCAGTAAACTGTTTGCTTTATGTCATGAGGGCCTGAGTTTGATCCCAGCCCCCCTTTATCTTCCTATGTTTCTACATGCTTTGCTCTGCCACTGCCCCCATGACCTACTGCCTTCTGGCTTTGGTTACTGAGGATTTAGCTGTTGTGCCTGCTCAGAGGCTCTCTCTCCTACTGTTGTCCGTTAAATCACAGTTTGGGCCTGTGTTTACATTACCAGGGCTGTAACCCATTCCCCTATGACTAAGATTCCATTCCCCTTCTGGTATGTCGTTTTGGTTTTTCTTGGTATTACATCTCTCTGCCTTTATCATTTGCTCCCTTTTCTCTGATCTTAGAACCCCACTGAATGTCCACCAATATTGCTTTCGAAAAGTCCAAAATGGCACCCTGGATAACACTTAACGTTTTACCTCCGTGCCTCTCCCATCTCGCCCCTTGGTTGCATTTCTGTGACTGTTACTGCTAATCATGGCGTGGTCGGGTGTTTCCAGGTTCTCGGTCCTTTATTTAAGGAGCTGAAGCGAAGGCTCATACAGATTGCACACATAGCAAGGCATTCGACTCAAAGCAAAACTATAGAAAAGGTCAGAACATACTACAAGGGAACAGCAAGCCATAGAGGAGGGAAGTTCCCCAGGGCCCAGATTGCTGTGTAGGCCTCCTTTATGGGGCTCAAGAGAAGGCATTTGACTACCAGGGGTGGGATGAGGGTAGTCTTTTGTTTTGATTGATAGATTTGGTCATTTAAGTTTTTCTTCGTACCCTTTCCCATACTGATGACTTTAATCATCTTCACACCTATCTTTTATAATCATAAGATGACAAATAGGAGATTCTCCCTTCAAAGTTCACTTGAGGGCATAATTTTACCTTACTAGTCATGTGCCCCAAACCAGTTCAGACTAGATTGGTTCTCCTCCTCTTAGACCAGAGAGAGAAATAGAAACTGTCCTTTGTTGATGGTCGTTAGGGGAGGGTCCTAGCCTGACAGAGGTGGGTTTCTGAGGTTGCTGGGAGCAGCATTTGAAGAGGAAGTAAGTGTACACAGTGCACAGGTGAAAGGAGCTAAGCTATGGGCACTTTATCAGAAGAGGAGAAGGGGCGTAGCCCAAGCCAAGCAGAAGGCCAGGCTGCCAAGCTATCCTGGGTGCTTGCCTGCCTCAAGACAGCTCTGGATTCTCAGATGCTTGGGGTGCCCAGTCAGAGCCTGCTCCTTCCATCCCAGTCTTAAGAAATACTACAAGCTTCCTGGGTGAGATCTTCTACTTTCCGTGTCCTATGTGTCCCCATTTCTTTGTTTACTCTCTTGTTTGTCTGAAGCCCACCCTGTAATAACTTCCTAGGAAAAGGTGCATGGAATTAATGTCTTGCTTCTCTGAAACACATCTATCCCATATCCATGTTTGATTTATGTCCATGCTTGATTTATGGTTGGGCTAAGTACAGATTTCTGTTGGGAATGACATTCCTGTCATGTGTTGAAAACTTGATGCCCTTGTTTTCTATGTCTACAGTTCTAAATGGAGTCAGAAACCACGCCATGGCTGCTGTAGGGTTGGGAGGATCCTTTAATCACCTTCAACTCTGCACACCACTGTGGAGTTTTTGCAGAACTGAAGCTTTGAAGCTAAGAGTCTCTCAGGATTTCCTTAAGACAGATCCCTGTTTTTCCTTGGGATCCCCTCTGGGAGGCCTGTGGTTTGTAGCTCTCACCAGTTTGCTGTGTCTAGACTGCTCACCCCTCTCTCTGCTTTCCAGAGTCCAGGTAGTTGTTGAAGTCTCTCGTCCCCTGATGTCACAAACCATTCCAGACTTCCGACTTCAGTCATCTGCTTCTTTTATTGTCATTTTAATGAAATGCTGCTTGTGAGAGAAGGGTCAAGATATATTTGATCGACTATGTTTAGCCAGATTGGAGCCATGATTTATTTTTCTCACTGTTAAAGCATCTATTTTTGCTAGTAGCTGTGAGTTTTACAGACTTCTTTCTTTATTGTGATATAATATTTTATATCTCATCAAGAAGACATGAGATGGTTACTTGACCATCAAGTCCCATATTGTCCTCCATTTATTTGGCTTTGCTTTCTCCCACTGGCCTGTGTGCTCAGACACATTGAATCCTTGCCTTAAGATGGCTAGAGGGCAGAAGAATTGTTGGAAACCCCTGACACTTTCTCCCAGACCCCATCTAAGAGGCTCTCACGCTTGTGGGTAAGACAAAGAAGCAGAGTCTTGAGAAATCATCTGGCTCGAGTTTTGGTGGCTGTATAAGGTGTCTTGTTTAAAACTCTGATCGCCTGGACTCTGCCCTGGCACCCTGTGCTGGGAAATCTGGGGAAGCTGACAAAGGCAGCCATTCTTGCTAAGAAATGTCTGTACGCTTGTCTCAACCAATTAGGAAAAAAAAATACTGAAGGAAGAAAAGATGTGATCCCTCCCTTGCCCACTCTCCCTTTCCGCCACTGGTCTATCCTCTTCAATTCCTTTGTGTCCACTGAATGAGGACAGATTCTTGCTTTGCATCCCAGGCTTGCCTGAAACTTGCAATCCTCCTGCTTCGGCCTCCTGAATGGCTTTACTAGTAGGGGCTACAGTTATGCATCACGGTAATCCCCCTCTCTCCAGCCAGTACTGGGGACATACCCTACCCTTTGTTTTTGCCTTTGATGTAGAGTTAGACTCTCATTAAGTTGCCTAGGCTGGCCTTGAGCTCACTGCCTTCCTGTCTCAACCTCCTGAGTACCCACAATTACAAGTCAGACTTAGACCATCCTGCCTGAGTTCAGCTCCCTTCTTTACAGGGTTTCATTTTGTGGGTTGGGGACAGGAGGACAGGGCCCAGAGAAAGAAACAAGCCAATGCTGGGCCAGGGTCACAGAAATGTCCGTGCTGCTTGGTAAAGAGCCCAGGGTTCTGGTACTCCCTAGCTGAGACAATCTCTGAGTCAGGCAGGTCTGGAGCATGGCTGGTATTTAATGTCTTGCTTGTGACAAACAGCGTCTCCGTGGCAGCACAAAGTGGGCTGTGGCTCACCTCCAGCCCAGTGGTCTGGAGGATGATACCGCACTCAGCAGGAAGTTCTCCTGGATGAGTTCTGAACTGGGCTCCTGGTGCCTGTGGCTGTCTGAGGTCTTCCTGTGATAAGAGCTGATGGGAGGCTGACTGGGCATTGACACTCAGAGTGTGATTGACACCCAGCATCCCCACCACATTAAGTGGTGGCTTAAATGTGATGCAGACCACTGGTGCCCCTCCCCATAAATAAAGTGCTGTTCTGATTCTTACAAGGCCTTTCTAGACTCCTGACTATGACTTGGTGGTGCCAAGGGGGTTAAGTTGGGGGTGGACGGACGTGTAGAAGCAGGACTTCCGTATCATCTGTTTCCTGCAGAGCCTAGGGCTCCTCACAGACCTTTGTGATCCACTGACCAGAGGGACAGGCTTTGCTGCTACCTTCCTGGAGCCATCTTGACTCCATTATTCACCCTCAGACCTCAAGCATATCAGTCTGAGCCCCAGGGGCCTGCTCAGTACAGCAGAAGGAGCGAGTGTGAGCATGTGATCGCTGCCGGTTTTTCCTCCCCAGTACATGAAATGGGATGTAGGCCCCACATAGGTGAGCGCTCTACCCTTGAGCTACATTGTATCCCAAGTCCTTGTTCAGTTTTCACTTTGAGACAGGATTTTAAAAAGTTGTCTCTCTCTCTCTCTCTCTCTCTCTCTCTCTCTCTCTCTCTCTCTCTCTCTCTCCTTGAACTTTCTGAACTTAGAATCCTCCTGACTCATCCATCCTTCCCTAGTAACTGGGATAATAGGCCTATGCCATCAGGCCTAGCTTGCATTGATTGGTTGATTGGTTGAAACAGGGTCTCATGCACTCAGAGCAGGCCTCCAACTCACTGTGTAGCTGAGGATGACACTGGCCTTCTGCTCCCCCTGCTCCCACGTCTAGTTTATGTGGTACTGGCGAGGGGACCCAGGCTCTCATGTATGCCAGGCAAACTCTCTACCAACGGAGCCACATCTCCGACCCCTTTACAATCATTCTTGCAATAGAAACAACAGATCTCATAGAGACCCATGCCCCTAACGCCACCTGTCTTCGAACACCATGAGGATAAAATGGAGTCCTCCACACTCAAAGTCCAGCATGTGTCTGAGATAAAGTAACCGGTGACATCAGGCCATCTTTTAAACCCAGGGCTTAAAGTGAGGAAGAAAAGAGAGCAACCATGAACAAAAGGTTAACTTGACACTGGTGTTCACTCAGAACCTCTCACCCGATCAGCTTTGAGGGGGAGCATTGGCTGGCCAATCTCCACTTCCCAGGCCAGGGCACTAAGGTTGGGGGGGAAGTTGCGTAAATTGCTCCAGGCCACAGAGGTGATCAAGCTGGGACTGGAATCCAGACTCTAACTCTGGAGCCCAAAGGCTCACCCTGAAGCACTCTGCACTTCCTGAGTCCCACTGACTGGAGGAGACAAGGGTGTTCAGGATGCAGTTGTCTTCCCTCAGTTTCAAAGTTCAGAATGTAAGCCAGGCTATTCACAGTGGTCCCCTATAAACAAATACATCACTGGTGCGTGCTGTTTGGTGTGTATTTACAAGATAATAAGAACCATCCAACAGTGCTGTGGGAGAAGACCTGGCTCCATTTTATGAGAAAAATTGAGGCCCGGAGTGATTATGGGACCTATCTAAGGTCACTCCTCAGGAGACGGAGCAGCTAGCTCCACTTCCAAGCATTCAAAGCTCTAAAAGACCTGTGCTTTGTCCATGTAGGCAAGGGGACCAGTCTATCCTCTTCCTATGGCCGGGGCCACAGTGCAGCCTAGCTGGATCCTTTCCCCATCCCGAAGACAAGGAAGATGCTTTCCCATCCCACCCACCCTGTGTGTACTCTGCCTGCAGTTGGAGCCCAAGAATCATCTGTCCCTGGATTACCCTGTACCACACTTCCCAGCAGCACCCCTTCCCCCAGCACATGCATGCCACAGCCCTGGGGGGAGGTAAAGGCCCTACTTGCTCAAAATAGCTCTGTGCTATTAGCTGCATTTAATTGAAGGTGTTTCGAGGGCAGCCTCCACCGGGCCCAAACCAAATGGAAAATGACACACTGTCAAATTAATGTCCCCAGACCATGATAAATGGCTGGGCTCTGTGAGTAATGCTTCCATTTCTTGTTTTAAAGGGGAAGGATGCAGCCAGGCTCCCCACATCTGTCCCTGTTGGGGAAAGGTCAGGGCCGTCCTCAGGATAAATAGCAGTCCTGCTAAGCCTGTCCGCTTGGGTTGGGCTTCTGGCTTCTGCAGTGCTCTGTGTCCTCTCTCTTCCTGTCTCTTGAGGCTTTGAGATTCTGAACAGCTTGTGAACCTCCAGGCCAACGTACAGGGAGGAAGGAGCCGGAGATAAGGCTAATCCTTGGCCGGAGCCCGCACTTTTACCTCGCAGAGAGCTGTCACTCTGTTATCTGCGTGATTAGCGTGCACACCAGGTCTGCTGATGAACCTCCGGCTGCACCCCCATGCCATTGGCTTCATCTGCACCATTCCACAGACCTGCCTTGCATGCTACGGCCTCTTGGGCAGATAGATGAAGCCACAGTTGCCAGTCTGCTCTGTGCCAGGCTTAGTCCCTGTTCTGGAGGACACAGAGAGCCTAGGACAACAGGAGCTGGCCAGGTTCTTCCAATTAGCTGCAGGATCTCCCGAAAGTCAGCATGGTTCTAGAACAGGACTGTTAGACAAGGCCATGAGCAAGACGCAGCTAAGACTGCCCAATAATCATGTCTGAACTCAGACAACAAGCAAGAATGTCATTTCATAGGGATTGCCACGCATTTCCTGTCCAGGCTGGTATGAGGATACATGGCCTCCTTCCAGATCATTATGAAGGGTCCCTCCCCCTGGATGAGATTCATGACCACCCTCCCATGTGGTGCAGCCTCCTGCTTCCTTAAATCTTCCCCTTGCATACTGGAGGGATGGCTCAGTAGTTAAGAGCACTGGCTACTCTTCTAGAGGGCTCAGGTTCATATTCCTAGCATCCCCACGGCAGCTCACAACTGTCTCTTAACTCCAGTTCCAGGGGGAGTCCAACACCCTCATGCAGACCAAACATCATGCACATAAGTAAAAAAAAAAATAAAATAAAATAAACCCTTCCCCTTGAGTGATGCTGGTGCGGGAGGAGAGACACTTAGTTCTTCCTCCTCTCATTGAGACACCTCGCTAATTCCTACCACACATATGCTTGTTTGCATTGCAGGTAACCCCCCATCTTTGTTGAGCCACAAGTGTGCCCATGGTATGGTCTATGGCTGAGTAGTATTGTTACTGCCAACCTTGGCCACAGGGCCAGGCGTAATGATGGAAGACCCAGCTCAGAAATCATGTTTCTAGAGCAAGGGTGTTGGACCTGTTTGTTCTGCTTGGGGGACGCTGTGTGAGGAAGGATGGTGAGAGCTGCTTGCCAAAGGAGAAGCAACACTAGCAAGCAAGCTACAAGAAAAAAAGGATGCAGAATCGATCTTCCAGGTAATAGGAAACTGAGCAAAAGCCCTACAGGGGTGGGGTGGGGTGTGTCTGTGTGTGTGTGTGTGTGTGTGTGTGTGGAGAGAGAGAGAGAGAGAGAGAGAGAGAGAGAGCGAGAGAGAGAGAGAGAGAGAGAGAGAGAGAGAGAGAGGTTAAGTCTATGGTTTGCCTCAGCAGTCCTCTCTCTAAGTCTCCCTTGAAGTGTTGACAAGGATTCTGGGAAGAGAGACAGAGGCAAGGAGGTGGCAGTGCCCCAGGTCACATGGCCTGTAGGGGGCCTGCCTGGTGGAGGGAGCGGAGGATCAAATCTAGCTCCATCTATCTTCCCATCTGTCCACCTATCTGCTCCTCTGGGCTCAACCTCCTCTCCTCCCCCAGCCCGCGTCTGCCTGAGACAATATTGAGGGCACACAGTCGCTCTCCCAGCTCCGTTATTGCCAACTCCTTAGCCGCCAGGGAACGGACCATCAGTCCCTGATGATCCATCGCAGAAAATTGGTTGTCAGACCAATAAATGTATCCGATTGGATTTTTGACATTGAGCTAACCCATCCGCAAGGCATTTGATTAAAGTGCTAAGAGGCAGTAGCTGGGCAGAGGCTGCCCTGTGTGGAGCCTAAATAGGCGCTGTCTCCTCTCTGGCAGAAGCCCTTGCCTGCCTGTCTGCGGCTCATCCCCCTCCTCTCTCATTTCCATCTCTTCACTGCTCTGAAAGGCCCAGCTTAATCAGGGCTCCCTGAGGGGAAAAGGGACAGGCAGCTCAGCAGGAGAGGGATCACCTTTGCTTGGCTACTGCTGGGGTGGTTTCTGGGTCCTGTGTGCCTTGTCTAGAATACTGTCTGGGCTGTCCTTCTTCCTAGCTCTGGGCTGTCAATAGGCCCAGTCACTGAGGTCATTCCTCGTCCTGGGGAGTGGAGTAAAAAGATTTACTCTGATTCCTCAGTCTGTTTGCAAAGCTGCTCAGGGCTCTTCCCAAGCTAAGTGACCCTTGCATGTGTCTGAGATCCATTTCCTGCCTACAAAGATAGAACCATAAACCAAAGTGAAGCAAACCCCGGGCCCCCCCCCCCCCCCCCCCCCCCCCCCCCCCACACGCTCTTTCATGACTTGAATTGGAAATGGTGGAAATGATTAATTGGGAAGCATGGGACCTATTTACTGGGTTGCCATTGAGGATGATGTAATCACAGCGGGTGATGACGTAATGTGCCCTCCGTGTGGGGAAACATGCTGCTGTTCCATTCTTTTCAGTTTGGGCTCTGAGACATTTTAATTATTGGAATCACCATGGAGAAAACCTTATTGTAAATCCATCTCCATTAGTCCATTTTCTTCCTTCTGTAATCTCTCCCTTTCCTATTGCAATTTCCCTCTGTAACTTTTGTTTTTCTTCCTAAAAAAAATAATAATTGCCTTGTCTCTCAGAAAACAACCATTTATCTAGTTGTGCTGAGAGTTAAGAAGACGAAAGATGGTGAAGGAAAGTGATTACAATATACAGGGTCTGATTGTATGCACATACATACATACATAACCCCTGTTCATCTAACATGTTCTAGCATGTGCGGCCTTGTCACTAGGACCATTGTGACACTCCATAGGAGGGATCACCTTCACCTACTACTTTAAAGAACTAAGACAATGCTTGAAGGACCCTTCCCTCAATGATGTAATGAGCCCCAGAGGAGTGTAGCAGTCAAAGTAGTACGCGTGGTCAGAGAGACAGGGCCCCAGGCTCTGGGGTCCCATCCAAGTTCTTCCTTTGTAACGTACTCTTGCTCCCCCAGACTCCCAAGGCCTTCCCCTGACCTTGGCTTCCCATGAAAGGCTGGATTCCTGTATCTTCTAAGGTGCATTTCTCTTCCACATACTATTTGAGTCTCTTAACCCCTCCCTGAACTCAGGCCAAGGCCTCTGGTTCCCAGAGAGATACAGGTAGCAGGAGAACACACTCCACCCTGGTTCTGGCTTCTGAACGTCCCTACTCAGGGTGGAGGTCCTCTGTGGAGGGCTGGAGCAGACAACGGTACAGGAAGGGTGTGGTAAGAAAACAAGAAAAGCACATTGTCTTGTTTGTCAACATGCAACTCACAGACCTTTCCATACGCTCTCATTTGCAAACAGTAGAGTTTAAAGGCTCAGGGACCCTGGCTTGTAAACCAGGGGCTAAAGTGCTGTGTCTGAGGGTCTCCAAGGCCTCTTAGACCCTCAGCACTCCTGAGGCCAGAAGAATTTGACTCAAACATTCCAGGGAAGGAAGGAAGAAAGAAGTTTAACTAGCCATACAAGTGGGATAGGAGTCCTACCCCCAAAGCTCTCCCAGCCCTTATTTTCCTTATCTGTGGAGTCTTAAGCATTGACCTTAAGGGCTGAAGGAATGAAGAATAGAGGTACAGCCTGGAACCCAAAGGACAGGGCATATCAGGAGCTGTGTGCCCCCCTCAAATGTGTGTGGGGGGCAGTCTTTCTCCTACTTCATGAGTTGATTGCAGGCTTGAGCAGAGTATAGGGCCTGATTTACAGTCAACAATAAATGTCCTTTGTCCTCAGTGGTAGCCTGGAGCCAGGGCTGACTCACTGAAGCTGTCTGCAAGGCTCAGGGGAAGGCTGGGCCTGAGCAGCAGGCACTGGAACGCAGGAGTTGTGGCCAACCTAGAGTCTTCAGGGTCCTCAACCAAGCAGGGAATGACATTTTCATGAATCAGCATGAGCTGAAAGGAAGGAAAGGTGGGGGTTAAAGTTCTAGCCTTACCATTCACAAGCTGGGTGATCCTGGGCAGGTATTCTCTCTGAGGGTTGGTGTTCTCCCCTGTAAAACATGAAAGAGCGAGCCCTGCCTCTGCAGCTTCCTGGGAGAATTATATGAGAAATATGTCTAAGACATCTGGTGCGGGGAGGCTGTTCAAGACACTTAGGGACTCTCTTGTTCCATCCTGCTTCTGTGCATACAAAATTGAGACTAAGGAACCATTGACAGGTTGGCTCCCTGGAGGGCGAAAGCTCTGTCAGGTTCAGAGGAGGCCAAGGGAAGCTGAGGATTAGACCATGAAGTTCTTCTCTTCCCACAGAGGGTATCTCCCTGTCAGTGTACAGCAGGACAGACGGCTACCCCACCAGGCCGCCTCTAAAAATAACCTCCCATCTTGGCTCAGTATTGGCACATGCTCAGGGCTTCCTCCTGGCACCATTCTTGCCCTTGCTTTGTTCTGCTCTGACTCTCCGGCTTCTCCAAATGGCACCAAAGACCTGTACGTCTCAGCAAGGTAGGTTGGGGCTCAGCCGTGAGCTCTGGGCCTTCGAGGACAGAGGCTGAGGCCAAACTTGACTAAGCCCCAGGGATCCTCCGTTCCTCATCTTCATCTCACACCTAATGTTGGGGAGCCCTTCTGTCTAAAGCTGTCCATTCCAGGAGGTTCACTGGAGGGATGTACCATACGGGTCTGGAGGAGAGGAGCCCATGAGAGCCCCATGGCACTCATAAGGCCTTTTCTAACTGTAATTTCATGCAACTTTACAAGTTTGCATTATTTGAGTGAGGAGAGTCCATCCATCCTGTGCTTGCTGGGACAGAGCTGGTTTCAAATCAGCAAATCAGGCCCAATTCTCACTAGCTTTGCAACCTTTAACTCAGGGAAAGAGGTGGATGAGTGGGCAGGGGTGGGGGTAGGGCTTTCAACAGAGCTTCCAAATTAGACAAACAGAATGATTCTCTCTCTCTCTCTCTCTCTCTCTCTCTCTCTCTCTCTCTCTCACACACACACACACACACACACACACACACACAGACAAACAGGCTGGCTTCCAAGTCACTATGTAACCCGGAATGAGTTTGAACATGTAATCCTCCTGCTTTTGCCTCCAGAGATTACAGGCATGCTGCACCACGTCTAGTTTTTTGTTTGTTTGTTTGCTTTTGTTTTTTTGGTTTTATTTTGGTTTTTGGTTTTTTGAGACAGGGTTTCTTTGTAGCTTTGGAGTCTGTCCTGGAACTAGCTCTTGTAGACCAGGCTGGTCTCGAACTCACAGAGATCCTCCTGCCTCTGCCTCCCGAGTGCTGGGATTAAAGGCGTGCACCACCACTGCCCTTTTTTTTCCTTTTAAAGAGGCCTGTCTTCATGCTGTCCAGGTTGGTCTTGAACACCTTGAACTAAGGGTGCCTTTACCTCTTAGAACCCATCTTCCTCATTCACAAGCATGGACATGATCTGGTCATATTCCTTTCTATATTGGTCCACTACAAAGGTCCACCGAGGAAGCCATGGGGTGGCAGAGTGGGGGTGGGGTGGGGTGGCCAGAGCTATTCCTAAGCTTAGAGGGACTGACCACACTCAAATGTTAGCTGCTCTTCCCTAGATCTGCTAGGCATGCCTACTTCTCTTCAAGGATTGGACTCCAAAGCTGGGCAGCAGTGATGGTTCCAGAGTGATGAACTGAGCCTGGACCCAAGAGCTTGGCCTGAACCATTCTGCATGAAGAAGGGGAAAGCTGGCACAGAAGAAATGTCAGGAAGGCAGTGAAACTGAGGGGATGCCAGCATGATCAAGTGGGGCCTATGGAAGGAGAGACACATCAGGCTGAGAGAGAGGTCTCTGGCTATAGGCCTGACCACAGATGTCCTGAGAGGCCCCCAAACACTCCCAAGGTTGGGAAGTAGAAGGAGAGGCTGCGGGAAGGTTCTGTGGTGGTTAGGGAGGTCTCATGGAAGCAGTGTAGCTGCTGCTGTCTGGGCAGCAAGATCCCTCTTTCACCCCCGAGGCCTTAGCTTTCTTCATATCAGACAGAGAGTTCTGTGTGCTGAGGGACCAGTTCAGGGCTCAGGGGGACCCGAGTTTTCACCAGTCCAGATAGGAAAATCACGTTGCCCCTGGGGATGAATGATAGATCTGAAGGTTGGAACTGTTGTGAGGACGGGGGACCCAGGAGAGCCTTCTAGGAGTGTCATATGTGAAGAATAGGCGGTGAGTCCGCCACAGGCTTCTAGTAAGGTCGCCAATGATCAGCAGCTATCCCAGGATAGGGAGAGGCGTGCACACCACAGCAGGTGTGGACCGAGCTCCAGGAAGCAACCCAAGTTATTCATTCAAATCACCTTGGCTGAGAGTCACAGATGCAGCCCCATGTGGCACGGATGGAGTTCCCTGCCCTACTGGACAGACCCCCAGGCAGCTGCCCCAAGGCCAGTGTGCCTTCCCAGCAGGCTCAACCCTGGCGTCCCAATGCTAGCCTTGCCCTAACTGACATTCAGCCCTGCTCTGTGGGCTGGATCCTGAGCCCCAGATGAGAGAGTTGGAAACATTCAAAGAGGGAAAGGAAAAAGTGAAGCTGGTAATTAGCTGCAGAGGATATTGGGAAAATCTCTCCCCAGCTCCTCCTGGGGCTCCAGCTGATGAGGAAGCCGCCCCCTGGGGGCCGACTTTGGCTCACTCTCTCCTTTCATTACTGCAGTTTTTCCACCCTGGAGTTTCCGTGCTGGGCTCTCTGGCTTCCTCTGGGAGATGCCAGGTGGTGTGGTGGAAACAGCCAAGGCTCTGAAGTCAGAGTGCCTGCGTTCAAATCCCAGCTCTGACATCTACTAAACATGTCTTTTTTGAGAAGGTGACTTAACCTCTTGGGGCCCTGGTTGCTTCTGTCGTAACTCCAGGGTGACAAGGCCTGCTTTCCGGGGTTGCTGCATTGATTCGAGAGGGCTATGCTTATATTGAACCAAGCACTCAGACCATGTTCTCTGTGTCTTTTTGCCCAGAGCACAGAGGGTCATAGAGATGGGAGTGTTCATTATCAACTTGAGAGAATTACCTGGGAGATAGGTCTCTGGGCGTGTCTGTTGGAAGAGGTGCTCTTAATTACTAACTGGAGTTGGGGTGGGGATTGGCCTACAGTGGGTGGAATCATTCCCTGGGCAGGAAAGGCTCAACTGTTTAAGTAGAAACTGCAGCATGACTAGCTCAAGTTCCTAACGTGCTCACTTTCCCGCCAAGATGAAACCCTTAAGAAACCTGTAAGGAGCCTTTTTTGGGCAACTTTTATCACTGACTAGGAAAGCAACTAAGTTGTCCTCATAGAGATGCTACAGCTAGGGGCAGGGCTGTGGGGGGTGAGGAATAGCAGGCTAAAGAGAGAGGTAGAATGAGCTTATCTAAGAGGACAGCCCTCTCTGCCCCTCCCCTCCCGCTCCCGTTCTATTCTCTGGAGGGACCCTGTATCCTCCTCCCGGTGAGTTCCTCAGAGTGGAACTAGCTTTTGAGGCTAGTAGCCAGGCTGCAGGTGGGATTGGAGTCATTAAACACTAAATGACAAGAAAGGACCAATAGGCTTGAAGGCCAAACCCTGGACCAGGAATTGGGAAGCTGGCTCAGTTCTTTCTTTGGGTTTAATTTCTTCATCTGAGAAAAATAGATCCAGTAGCAACTACCCTCCAGGGCTGCTGTCTAAGTATGCGTATGACATAAATCCTGGGGAGCTGGTGCCCGATATTCCTGCCTCGCTCCCAGGCTTCTGGTGCCCATAAGAACTCTCTCTAGGTAAATGACATGGACCATCCAGGAGCCTGGAAACTTCCAGAAAGAGACATTAGTGAACACTCAGTGGCAGGCGCCATGCTAGGCAATATATATATTTAATGATGCAGATATTCTATGACCAACATCCACTGGGGTACAAAGAGGGTAAAGGCCGAGAATCTGGCTCCTCTGTAGAGTCATTTGTGAAATACACCGGTAATATTCAGATCATGGCTTTGGTAGGAGATTGTGTATCAACCAGCGTTGCTGTGGGACAAGCAACTCAAAACCTAAGGGGCTTGCTTTTTACAGTTTTGTCAACTGGACAAGCAGTGCTATTAATCTTATGGGGTTCCCCCTAAATCTTCATTCCTTTAAATAGGAATGTCCACCAAAGGTTTGCCATTGGCTGTCCACTGAGTGCCTTGTATCTTCTCCAGGTGTCTTCACATCCCAGATGGGCAGCCCTGGGGCGGAATTCTAAAAGGGCCAGAGCAGAAATCCTGTGGCTTTTAGAGGCTCTGGCTGAAAAACATACCCATCAGCCTTCCCATTATGTGCCTAGGGCCACAGTGGGTCCAGGTAGCCAGGGAGAGGTTCGCTTAATTTCAGTCTGGATGCTAAGTCGTGAATATGGGCTTTTTCCTGCCTCTGTCTGAGCTTCACTTACTTCTGCAAGATGGGCACTGTTGATCTCTGCTTGTTAGGGGCTCTGGTGACCAAGAAAGTGTTTGGACAAAGTGCTGCGTTAGCACCCGACAGCTGAACTCCCATGCTGGCATAATTAACAGCTTCTGTTCACACTAGCCCGTGAGCCCTGAGCAGGGGAAGCCTTCAGGGACACAGGGGCTGAAGACCTTTGTCCAGCTAATGACTCAGTCTCCAGACTCCCGGTCCAATGCTCTATGACGCAAGCTGCTCTTCAGACTAAAAGACCGGAAGATGAATAGATGTGCTCGGCTGCCACATCTATTTGCTCACACTCAGTGATGCTGACTGACCGGGTGCTGGAGGCCCGGGAACTAGGTAAGCTATGGAGACTGGTCCAAACTTAACCAGGATTGATCACTGGCATTGGCCCAGGTACAGGAACAGTAGACAGGGGACATACGCCACTTATTTGTCCTTAGCTTTGACCTCACCTCTCCTGCTGCCCTTGGTGTAGAGTAGGCAAAATCCACTACAGACTTTTCCTTTTCAGTCTCAGGAGACACATGGAATGGAGCGGGCAGGCTTCAAGGCCTGGTATGAATGATGATGCTAATTATGGCAGCGCTGGACACAGGAGTCAGATGCCTCACACAGCCCCCGAGGTCAATCCCCTGAACCAACACAGACAAGCCTGGTGGAGTCAGGATCCCTGGAGCTTCCTGGCCAGACAGTCCAGACAAATGGCAAACCCCAGGTCCAGGGAAAGACTCCATCTCAAAAGCAACGTGGACAGTTCCTGGAGAATGACACCCGAGTATTAACATCTGTTTTTTTGTTTTTGTTTTTGTTTTTTTTTTTAGGTTTTTTCGAGACAGAGTTTCTCTGTGGCTTTGGAGCCTGTCCTGGAACTAGCTCTAGTAGACCAGGCTGGCCTCGAACTCACAGAGATCCGTCTGCCTCTGCCTCCCGAGTGCTGGGATTAAAGGCGTGCGCCACCACCGCTCGGCTTAACATCTGGTTTTTACACACACATGGGCACACATATGGAAGTGTGGGACAGGAGTGCTGTGTACCTCTTCTGGACTCCAGCCCTAGTTCCTTCCAGGGTCCAGTCTTGTTCCCAGAGCAGAGGCACAGGCTGGCTATCCCTTAGGTGCCCTTGGGCAGGAACTCAACTGTAGCTTTGCATCCCATAGAGCTTGAAGGGCCTTTGGGAATCAGTGGGCTAAGACCCTTGTTTATCACAGTAGGAGATAGCTCAGGAGGGGTCCAGATCTGCCTGTATCTGAGCCCTGCCTTCCTTATTCATCCTATCTTCATGTGACCCTAAGGAACCCGCCCTCTCTTCCCGTGGAATGCAAACTGTGGGAATTCTGTGGGCTCAGACAGGAACAATGCCAGCTTGAAAGATACCTTCCGGTGACTCCTGGAACAAAACAAAACAACAAAACAAAACAAAACAAAACAAAACCCCTCTCCTTCCTTGGTAAAGTAGAGTTTAAGCCAGACAGATTGTAGCAATCCTGTCCCCATTTGACTCCGAACCTGAGTGTCTTGTATAGTCTTGTATAGTGCATAACCTGCCCAGCCTTCCGCCGAGCGCTGGCCCATGCCCAGGACTGGAGACCCACATTAACATTGGCCTCCGCATAGCCCATGAGCTACAGTTTGCCAGAGTTCACACGGGCCGTCTGTGGATGTCAGCTCAGTCAGCTCCAGGCCAACACTGCTCTGCAGGAGTATTCCCTCAGTTCGACAGGAAATCTGGATTTTCATGCGAATCCTGCAGTTTGCAAAGGTTGGCAAGGAGTGCTTTTTTTTTTTCCTCTTAACACCATGCTGGCCAATCTTTCTCAGACCACAGACCACACGGGACAAATCTGTGGGCTGACAGATCTTACTGTCTGAATTACCCCAAATCCTCCCCAATACAGATGTGAGATGACAGGGTAGTGATGTGTTCAAGATGACACTGCGAGCCAGTGACAGCCTGTCCCCACAGCCTTCTCTGGTGCCTGTGACCCACGCTGTGCCTGCATTTCACAAGTCAGCATGGATCGCACACACACCTCCTGCCTGGCCCTGGCCCCGGCTGATATTTTTACCAAATGTCACAGCAGTTTGCAGGAAGGCCCAGGGTCTAGCTTGAGCCAGTGAATTACGATTGCTTGCCAGAGGACTGTAAACACGATGCTGATTAATGAATTTCTTAATGGCTGGGCCCTGGTTGCAGACCTTGCCTGAGTGTCACCCCCGGCAGATACATAAGGAGGAGTTGGCCCAGCAGTGGGAAGATTTGTGTCACGTCTCTGCCTCTGAAAGGGTGCTCCAAGCCTGCTGGCTCCAGAAGCTTAGTAATCAGCCCTCCCTGGCTATAGATCCCTCTGTCTCTGTCTGTGAGCACCAGCCGCCCTGTGCCTGAGAACGGGGGACAGCCTTGATTGATCTTTGGGTGGAAATAGCACTGGCTGGCTGCCACCTTGATCTCAAGGAGCTTGAAAATGCCCTTATCTGAATCCAAACACACAGAGAGGAGGTTTCCTCTTGTGCTGGTTTGAGGACGCCCTGCCTGAGACCTGAGCCAGAGCAGAAAGCCCTGGAATCCTGAGCTGGAGATGGAAACAGCAGTAAAAGCCTGGTTCAAACCTGTCCAGACTCCCTTAGGTTTCAGGAACCACAGAAAGGGAGGAAAACTGCCAACCCTGGAATGGTCTCTCTATGTGACTTCGGACTTTTCTCTCGGCTGCTCTGGACCTGTGTCTCCTTAGACAGAGAAGAAAGGTCTTCAGTGGACTTTGTCCACTTCGCACTAAGTACAGCAGGAGAGTTGAGGTCAAAGTTAAAGGCAGAGCTAGGGTGGCCAATAATTGACACAGGTCCCCTGCTGTCTGTTTCTGCACCAGGGCCAACCCCAGTGATCAGTACTGGCTGAGCTTAGCGCAGGACCCTGGGCAGCCAGCAGCCATGATTGCTGACAAGCAGCTGATGACTGAACCATCTCCCCAGCCCCACCCACACTTAACGATTCCCAGGGAAGCCCTTAGGGTACATTCTACACAGCGACCAGCTGCCCACCAAGCTCAGGAGCAGGTGGCTCTGGGGTATTGATCCTTCCCCTCTACGCTGCACGTTTGGAAGTTTACCCAGTTCCCCACAATCCCCAGTCTGCTCCGGAGTATGGAGGAGAAAGCAGCTGAGTCTTCTTGCTTCAGCAGTGAGATGGCTAGCCTAGGAGAGGCCAGCTGTCTGGGAGCGGGGCTGTATTATAAGTCAGGTAGGCAGCCGGCAGGGATCTGAAGCCCTGAAGCCCCATCCCCACCCCTTTCCTCAGGCTACCTTGTGTTAAGGACCTCTGACTTTCCCCAGGGGGTGGGTTTGTCTCCCCCCACCTCTCACCCTGGCTGCTGCGCTCGTGCTGGCCCTGGCAGTCCTGAGATTGGGGGTTGGCTGTTGACTCCTGGTTGGCCAGCCTATTTGTATATTTTCACAAGGACAGCGGCACCCCCTGAGTGTGGACCACAAGCACTGAGTAACTGTGACATAGCCACCGTCAACGTCCAGCAGATTCACCCTCTCCCCTTTCCAGAACAAGTCTGTTGGCCGCTCACTGCCTCAGATCAGAGCCTGTGAAGACAGAGTCCGAAAGGAATCTTGTTTTACACAGAGAAGTAGATTACAGAGAAGTAACCCATGCTCACACAACTGACAGGAAGAATGAGTGATCCTGGGGTCAGTGTTCTCTCCTAAGGAAGGTCACTATTCCTAGGCAGTAAAAAGTCTAAACACTAACCAAAGTCAAGAACATAGACAATTTGTGGCCCCTGGATGAAGTTTCTGTTTCTGAAGTCCTGGCCCTCCTGGGACTTAATAGACAACACATTTATGTCTGACCATCAAAAGAGAGATTATTTGTGGGATGCTGGGTAATCCATCTCTTCTTTTTTAAATCTTACCTCCTTGACCCACTCAGGATATGGAGACTTTCATGTGGCAGTCTGAGTTCACGGTGGCTGAACAGGGAGAGAAGGCTCTCTGTGTGTTGTCCCAGGAGAGAAGGCTCTCATGTGTTGACCCCAATGGAGGGGATCCTGTGACTTAAAAAGAAATGAACAGGCCTACCATTTCCAAAGCCCAACTTTGTATTATTGAGGTGTGGGTCTGCAAGGGTCTATATTATATTTCATGTTGATGGCTGAACTGATTTTTATTTTCTTAAAGAGATGTTTTCCTGGGACTAGAGAGATGGCTCACCGGGTCAAGTGCTTGCTGGGCAAGCATGAGAACCTGAGTTTGGATTCCCAGTATCCAGGCAAAATCTGGGCACAGTTGTGCTCACCTGTAATCCCAACACTGGTAACAAGAGGAGAGGAATCCCAGTGCAGCTCAATGGCCAGCTAGTCTAACCAACCAATGAACTCTAGGTTCAATGAGAAGCCCTGTCTCAAAAGACAAGACAGAAAGCAATCGGGGGAAGACATGAAAAGCTGACATTAAACATACATGGGCACATGCACGTGCAAACATACGTGCATACACATAGACATCACACCTGAATTCATTCCTTGGAATAGTTGTTAAGGAATATTGCTCAGGCAAACTCATTAAAAAGTAGTGATTTTTAAAAATGTATGCAAAACAAACATCTTACATAAGACCATAGAACCATGTTTACCATGAGCCATTGAGGCGGGGGGGATGGCTATTCCCACTCAGCTCGAATAGGCTTTTACAATAACACGTTTGCAGGATGTGTTCTATACGGTGTGTTTTGCTGCAGCTCATAAATTCCAGCTCTCTTGCCTTGAACAATAAGGAAACATGGATGAAGAAAGAAAGGCGGAGAGTGTTGACAGCAGTGCACCAAGTTAACCTTTAAAATCAGAATCAAATGCCTGAATAGAAGCTGCAGCTTTTCCTGGAAAGGCCCCTCCATGAGCGATGACTAAAGGCATACCCATAAGCCAACGAGCCAGTGGGAAAACCCCACTCCTGGAGAACAATCACCTGAGTTTACTCACCAAACCAAACAGCTTTATGCCATCAACAATGCATTAATTACTGTCTGATAGCAAACTCAGTGCCGGGAAGGCCTAGGTCTGAAATATAAAACAACAAACCTGGAACTTGCTAGGTCATTTTGGATCTGGAAGCTCCTTACTCTATGTTCTTATTGGTTTCTGATAGGGACCACATTGGCTTCCACGGTGCTTGGAATCCGTGTGTGCACTGAGCATTGTGGGTTATACAGCCCCACTTTACAGTTTAAGAAACTGAGGGTCAGGAAGAGGCAGAGGCTTTCACCAGCAGCCTGCTCACTATTGAAGCAGGAGCTCTTTGAATGCACTCAGACTTTGGTTGAGACTAACTCAGTCACACTTTTTGCCTCTGCCAAGAAGGAAGCCCAACGGAGGAGGAGCCTGCAAGCAGAGTCACTAGGACGGTTGTGGGGTCTCAGGCCCCATGGCAGGATATTGGTGCAGAAAGGCCCTTTTCTGGTGTTTGTATTCAAGCATCTCTACTGGTCTGACCTTGGGGTTTACATCCTCAACTGTAGCCCCTAAGAGCACTACCTTTGCACATTCACTACGTTCCCTTTTAAGGGCCCTGCTCACCTCCCATCCCTCTCTCTTTCTCTCTCTGTCTCCCTCTCTCTCTCTCTCCCCCCTCTCTCTCCCTCCCTCCCTCCCTCTCTCTCCCTCTCTCTCTTTCCCTCCCTCTCTCTCCCTCCCTTCCCCCCCTCTTCTCTTCTCTCCTGCTACTCCTATCCCCCCCCCCCCCCCGCTGGTGTCCTCTCTCCCCCTTCCCCCATTCACTTTCCCCCAATAAAAAGCTCCTCCCCCTGAGCTCTGTCACATGACATCTTTCTCTCTCACACTGCTTTTTCTAAATTACAACATCTGGAGTATCAGAGAAGGGACAAGGAAAGAGTACAGCTTAGGGAGCCACCATGAAGCCTGATCAGTTCATCAAGGCTTGGGAAGTCCGTCAGATTTCTTGGTGTCTCAGTTGGTCACCCACAGAGTGACACTCATTACTCCCTGGGGGAGACTGAAATGACAAAGGAATACAGGGTTTTGGTACGCAGGAAGCCATTCCAGGTGGCAGCTACTATTTAGGGCAGTTCATTTGATCCCCTGCTCTCAGATCAGAACCACGCACCAACTGTATACCTATGGTTTTGCTTACGGATGATTGAAATTTGTTCTCAAAACTGTTGCCAAGTGAAAAGTGATCCAGAAAAAAAAAAAAAAAAAAAAAAAAGCCATTCCAATCTTGGTATGGTGGTTCATGTCTGTCATCCCAACACTTAGGAGCTGAGGCTGGTGAATAGCTTTGAGTTCCAGGCCAGCCTGGGCTACATAGTAAGACCTTGGCCCACAAAGGGAGAAATAAAGGAAAGGGTGGAGGGAGAGGGAGAGAGAAAAGGGAGGGAGGGATGGAGAGAAGGAAGGAAGGAAAGAAGGAAGGAAGGAAAGAAGGAAGGGAAGGAGAGTGGGTGGGAATGGGGAATGGGGAGTTGGTTCAGTCAGTAAAGTATTTGCTGGTACAAGCCTGAGGACCCAAGTTCACATCCTGGCACCCGTGTAAAAAGATGGGTTCTCCGGTGTACACCTATAGCCCCAGTGCTGAAGATGCAGAGACAGGAGCCCCCCCCCCGGGGGGGGGCTAGAGGCAGCTAGTCTAACAAACCTGTGAGCTTCAAGGTCCATGAGAGACCCTGTCACCCTGTCTCAAAAATAAAGTGGAGGGCAATTGAGTACTCTCTCTCTCTCTCTCTCTCTCTCTCTCTCTCTCTCTCTCTCTCTCTCACACACACACACACACACACACACAGAGAGAGAGAGAGAGAGAGAGAGAGAGAGAGAGAGAGAGAGAGAGAGAGAGAAATAAACAAACTTCATTCCATACATTTTATTAGGGAAAGTCATGCTGCCTTATACCTGTCCCCATGTCTTAGTCCAGGCCACCGGTCCAACTGGCTCCCCGTGATCCGTGATCTCGGGTCAGGGAATGCATGTGTCTGTGAAGCTCCACAGGTGAGTCCCATGCAGTCTTGGGCCTAAGAACTCCCAGAACTTTCTTTTCCTTTGAGAACACCCAAACTTCCCCTTCCCTAGAGATTAGCGAGCATACCTACTGGCCCCATTGAGAAGCTGGGCTACAGACTAGCTCAGAGCCACTCAGAGGCCCAAGGGCAGCACTCAGAGCCAAAAGGCAGGCAGGAGGCTCAGCAAGGGGCCCCTCCTTAGAAGAAGAGTGGTTTTGTTCCTCCACGCTTTCCTGAAATCAAGCCTGGGGGGCTTAGGTAACCAGTCACCAAAGGCCTGAAGGCCCCTGGTGGGCATCCAGACCTCTGCGGCAGCTCTCACTAGGAGTCTCAGCTGGTTCACCAGCAGCTCACAGTTCCCCTGAGCACGCCCAGTTAATAAATCCCAGGCCTTCTCAGTGTGAACGGGAAGAGATTACTAGCCCAGGCACTTGGCTGGTGCGGCAGGATCTCTACACACCTCATATATCACATCTGATACATCAGGGAGGTGTTGGCTGGCTTGGAGTGTTGTGTGTGGGGGGAGATTGTAGAAGTAGCACCCCTCCACCCCTGAGGCCCTTTCCCAGCCTCCTCTGCTTCTACCTGGACCCCAGAGGCAGTGGGCCCTTAGGATACTGTTGGGAGACTGCATTCCCACTATCATGGAGCACATGGTTCTCTGTCTCTGTGTGCCTCTGTGTGCCTCTCTCTCTCGTGTGTGTGTGTGTGTGTGTGTGTGTGTGACTGTCTGTCTGTGTCTCTGTGTTGCAAAGATGGAGGCACCCCCGTGTTCATAGGACTTGTAGAGTACAGGTTACTGTATAGGTTACTGTAGAGTGTGTGCATGCTTATGTATGCGTGGATGTGCTAGGTTCCAAGCTGGGGGCTGGGAGACGAGAGAGGGGACAGAAGGAAGGGGAAAGAGGGTAGGGAAGAGAAGAGGGGCAGCACAAGTAGGGTTTCATGGAGCCAGAAGCCTCCAGTGTCTTCATTCTCTAGTTATCCCCTTTTATGGGAATAGGGCCAGGACTAGTGCCCCAGGCCTAAGGCCACAGGCAGGCACACTCTCAGGAGATAACACTATATGGGAGCCAGGTGGGCCAGCCACAGATTTGGAATGGGACAGCTGGCCCTTCTTGTACAAAGGTCTCTGCCTCCACACGGCTTCAGCTCACTCTTGCCATGAGGAACAAGAACATTCTGCTGTTAGATTTTCTATTTTACCTTCTCCTGGATTTCTATAAAAATTTCCAAACTTTAAAGAAGCCTTACTTGGGCCAAGCAATACATCCTGGAGGCCAGATCCTGCCTGCTCAGCCCTGGGCCTGGTCTCTGTGCAGAAAAGGGGACAGTTGGAGGCCTACTTGCCAGGCTCCTGCTACTTTCTGCCTGTGGGATCCTGGGCCCACGACTTAATCTCTGAGCCTCTGTTCTCTTAGCTGCAAGATGTGGATAGGAATGACTGTCTTGTGAGGCTGTGGCGGCCTGAAGATAACACTCCCCAGAAGCCTCCTGCAAGAACCTGTGGATGGCACACACAAGAGTTATCAAACGCTAGGCCCTTTGATCTGGAGCTTCTCTCTAGCAATGGGTCTTAGAATCCCCTGTTTAGACGTCTTTCTTCCTAGAAACCACCTTCCTAGGTTTTAGCACAGAGATGTGAATAAGCCTACCCAGCTTGGTGGCACTGGCCTGTCATCCCGAATATCTGAGAGGCTGAGGCAGGAGGATAGACTGTTCAAGGACGGCCTAGACAACTTAGTGAATTTTTGTCTCAAAAAGAAACAAGGGCTGTGGTGGAGAGGCCTGAGGAGACCCCTCAGTGGGGAGGGTACCTGCTGCGCAAGCCTGAGGGTCTGACTCGGAATTCTTAGCATCCATGTAAAAGCTGGACCTGGTGACCAGCAGCTTTACCACCAGCACTTAGGGGAGACGGGGGATCCTAGAACTCACTGGCCAGCCAGACTAGCCAATAATGAGCTTCAGGTTTAGTAAGAGACTACCTCAAAAAATAAAAATGGCAATTAAAAAAAAAAAAGACACTTGCCAGGCAGTGGTGGCACACACCTTTAATCCCAGTACTTGGGAGGCAGAGGCAGTCGGATCTCTGTGAGTTCAAGACCAACTTGGTCTACAAAGTGAGTTCCAGGACAGCTAGGGCTACACAGAGAAACGCTGTCTCAAAAAACCAAAATAATAATAATAATAATAATAATAATAATAACCAATAAATAAGACACTTGATGTTGACCTCTGGCCTCCACACACTGGAGGGAGGGTTGGGGATAGTACTCAGTGGTAGAGCATTTTATTTACATAGCCTGTAGGAGTTCCGGGGTTCAACACAACAAAACAAACACACCTTGTGGACAGTCTACCACTTTAAATCCAGGACTGGCTGGGTGGCAACTTACCAGCTGGGAGCTCTTTGTACCCCCTCTCCCAACTGTGAGTCTTCTCTAGAACTGGTGGGGGTGGGGCTCGGGGTAGGCCTAGCTTGTCCCCCAGAAGCCTCATCGGGGTGAACACGAGCAAGTGTCAGAGCCCATGGGGTAGCACACACTCCTACCAGCTCTCCCAAGCCTTGGAGTCTTGAGATGGGTGGAAGAACCGGCTAGCCAGGCCTGGCTGGAGCCACTGCTTCCCTGGGCTCCCAGCCATGCCTCTGCACCATGCCCTTTCCAGGCACACTGGGTCCCTCTACCTCCTTGGCAGACGTGCCTAGTTCATGGTGAAGACTCTTTCTTAATTGCCTCGGGACTTCCCCTGACTAACCAGGGGAAGAAGAACTGGCATCCTGTCTATCAAGCCAGCAAAACCAATCTGAGAACAGGAGCACTGAGTGCTGGCAGGACACGGGCAAAGCTGGCACACTTAGCTGGAATGATTATGTCTTTTAAAAAGGCAGTTGTGCAATCTATAAAGTATGCAGCAGGGACTCTAGTGCCTTTGGCATCTGCTTCTGGGATAGGCAAACTGCGTGTTTTCTTTAACCGTTCTCTCCCCCATGGCTCTGCCTACTATGTGAATAACCTTATTTATATATTTGTTTCTTGCCCATTGACTCCTGGAATCACTCGATGTTCTTGTCCAAGCTGCTTTTAAAGGAAGATTAACCCACAGGCAGTGTTAATCTTCACTTGGAGGCCTGGGGGTGTAGCTTTGTTGGTAGAATGCTTGCCCAGCGTGCCAGAGCCCTGGCTTCCATTCCCAGCACTCCATAAACTGGGCGTGGTGATAGACTCCTGTAATCCTAGAAAGTAGGAGCTGGAAGCCGGAAAGCCAGAGGATAAGAAGTTCAAGGTCATCTTCAGTTGAGACCAGCTTAGGATTCTGAGACCCTATCTCCAAAAGGGGGTGGGGGACATACACTTTTGATTTTTAAGCACGCTTACATACAGTGGTAGCCTAGATCAGAGGCCAAGGTATGTCAGCAGGGCTGTTTCCCTATCCCAGGATGCACTGCACTTAGGTAGGAGAAGCCTCTGTATAATTAGCTACTCTCCAGCCTCCTCTTTCCAGTCCTTCCTCTTTCCAGAATCTTGTCTGTTGGAAACCTCCAAGGTCTCCACTGAGGAGGGTAGGTGATATTTCCTCTCCTTGGGAAATTCATCCATAGTATTGAGCTCTGGGAGGGGAGGCTTGGAACTCATGCCCAGTGACAAGGACAATGACCCAGCGTCTCTCTATCTGTCTCTCTGTCTCTGTCTCTGTCTGTCTCTGTCTCTCTGTCTGTCTGTCTGTCTGTCTCTCTCTCTGTGTGTGTGTGTGTGTGTGTGTGTGTGTGTGTGTCTGTGTGTGTTGGGGCCATGCACGTGTATGACCATGTGTGGAAGCCAGAGGTTGACATTAGAAGTCTTCCTCTATCTTTTTCCTCATTATTTTATTTTACTTCATTTCATTTTCTAGTCAGGGTCTCCCACTGAACCTAGTGCTCACTGATTCAGATAGGCTGGCTGACCACTGAGGCCCAGGAAGCCTCCTCTCTCCACCTCCTGTAGGGGAACCTGTCTCAGGTGGGAGTAGCCACCCGCTCTCTTACACCTGAACGAGGGACTCACATGGGTGCTGGCACGCAGACATCCACCACACAGGTGTTCATAGTACAGGAATGGAGACGACCTGAACATCTGTTATCAGGAAAGGTCAGGAGAAAGTGCTGGGCACAGACTCCGTAGTAGGCGGCAGGACTCACGGGAAAAGATGGGCAGCTCCCCCAGAGAAGTGAAAAACAAACTGGAACCAAGAGCCCCAGTGAAAATGATCTACAGCAGGGGTTGTAGAGGGAGGGCTTGGTGGATGGTTTCTGGCCACCTGGCTGGATTTCCACTGCATGATTCTGAGGCTCCAAGACGGTAAGTGATTGCCCCTAATCCATCAAATTACCTACAAAACCAGAATTACAGCCTCGGTCTGCCCACCCAGGTCCCCTCCACTGAATCTGAAAAATGACAGACAGCACCTGAATAATATTGGGGGTAAACCCAGGAAGGGGTGCACAGATTCAGAGCACGGCAGGACAGGGTAGCAGTGAGAACACACACACACACACACACACACACACACACACGCATGTGCACGCACGAGATGAGAGAAACTCCATGCTTTCTTCTGCGAAAGCAGGGGAACTAAGGGAGATGCTGCCTGGAGCAGGGCACTGGGGCACTGTGGAGAAGTCACCAGCGAAGCCTGCTGTCCTCTGAGCTGCATGGTGGTTTCTGATCCATGTGCATGATCGATTGTGTGTGACAGCTCAGAAGGGGTTCTTCTAGACACTTGTATGTCACCAGGAGGTGTCTAGTAAAATAACACCAGTCACAGTGGACTTCAGTCAAGTCAAAGTGCCTTATCTGTCACCATGTGATTTCTGTTCAGGCCTAGGTGTAATCTTACATCCTTAAAAAAACAAACCCAGGCAGGAGAGATGGCTTAGCAGTTAAGGGAACGTTCTGTTCTATCAGAGGGCTGGAGTTCAGATCGCGGAACCCACAGGAGGTGGCTCACAAATGCCTGTAACTCTAAGGGATCTCATGGCCCCTTCTGGCCTTCATGGGCATATGCTCACCTAAAGAAAAAACCAAAATCTTTAAAAGAAAAACCAATAAAATACAATCTTTACATTGTCAAAAATCAGAAAAACACATAGTTATTTAAAAACACCCATAATCTTTATGGTATCTGATATGTCTAAACTAAATAGTAGAAAATTTGGGCCCTACTGTATATAAAGCACATTTTTTTCAACAAATATTTTGTTGTTTCCTTTTTAGGTATCTTTAAGTTCTTGGTGAGCACTATTTAAAATTGTTTACATTGTTTATGTGTATGGGTGTTTTGCCTGTTTGTATATCTTTGTGTCTTATGCACATAGATATACTGGCCCTTGGAGGCCAGAAGAGGGCGCTGGATCCTCTGAGACTGGAGTTACAGACGGTTGTGAGCTGCCATGTGGGTGCTGGGAACTGAACTTGAGTCCTCTGGAAGAGCAGCCTGTGATTTTAACTGATAAGTCCCTCTCCAGTTTTTGAAGGCTGCATGGCCGGGTATGGTGGTGCACAGCTGAAATTTCATCTCATGGGAAACCGAGGCAGCAGGATTGTGAATTTGAGATCAGCCTGAGCCACATAGTGAGCAAGACCGTCTCAAGACCAAACAGCGTTATATGGCAGTCCCTGTGAGACTACACTATGATACACGAGACTATTCTGTACCATCATGCTGCTTTCAGATATTCACCATAAGTCTCCAATATGTTTAGTTGTGTGTACATACACCCTTGCCCCAAACCATGACAATTTCCTTGGGCTAGATTCCTAGGAGGTGATTTGCAGTGTCAAAGGGACGTCTTTGGGGGGTGATTTGTTTGTGTGTGGCAAGGGTGCAGGGGTGGGAGGGTGGCACCAGGCAGGGGTAGGTACAGAGTCAATGTCAGATGTCTTTCTTAGTCACTCTTGTGGTAGTTTGAATAAAAAAATGGCCCGCATAAGCTCATAGATTTGAGTGCTTGGTTACCAGGTAGCACTCTTAGGTGTGGCCTTGTTGGAGTAGGTGTGGCCTTGTTGGAGTGGGTGTGGCCTTGTAGGAGTGGGTGTGGTCTTGTTGGAGTGGGTGTGGCCTTGTTGGAGTAGGTGTGGCCTTGTTGGAGTAGGTGTGGTCTTGTTGGAGGAAGTGTGTTAATTTAGGGGCTGGCTTTGACGTCTCATATGCTCAAACCTGCAGATCCAGATGAACTCTCAAGCTACTTATCATTGTTTATTTGAGACAGGGTCTCTTATTGAACCTGGTGTTCATCAATTCAGCTGGTTTGGCTGGGCTGCAAGACTCAGGGACCCTCCAGTCTCTGCCTTCCCAGTGCTGGACTTACAGGCATGTGCTACCTTTGCCCGCCTTGCCTGGCTTTTTATATGGGCGCTGAAGATCCAAACTCAAGTCCTCACCCTTACTCAACCAACGCTTTACCCACTGACGTATTTCTTCCAGATCTTCGGGGTTCTTAAAAGACAGCATTGAACCACTTTCTAGTGATTGAGGGCACTGTATCTACATGGAGTAACGTCAGTTTTAAAGGTTTTGTTAATTTAGTTGTTAAAGCATCATTTTAAAATCAACCAGGGGTGGGGGGGGGCGTGGAGAGATGGCTCATTGGCTTAGAACACATACGGCTCCTGCAGAGGACCTGAGTTTGATTCCCCGACATCAATGCCCAATAGCTTCAGGAGATCTGATTCCCCTCTTCTGGCCTCCTCCAGCACCTGCATTCAGGTGTACAGACACATAATTAAAAATAAAAGCATTTATGGCCCTCTTAACTACTTGCATTTTGATGGCTACTATATGCACGCACCCATCCAGATTTAGCGTGTGTTGTGTTGATTTTTCCCCTCAACATTTTAGCGCTTTCCTTGTAAATGGCATTGAATTCATTTGAGACTCATCCTTCTGGGTTGTCACCAGTGTCTCGAGGTTTGCAGGGATGTTTTTCAGTTTGTTGCTGACGTTTCCAGGGGTTGCAAAGGCCCCCCGTTTCCTCTGGTCACCTGTCTTTGTTTCTGTCTTTCTTTATTCTCATGTCTTTTCTGGTCTGGAGCTTTTCCCCCACTCATTAGAGGAGCTGGTAAATATTTACCTTTGTTTTCTCCCAGATTTTTATGGCTTTGCTTTTTATGTTTAGCTCTTTAATCCTTTGTAATTTATTTTGGCACCAAGTGTCATGAGAAGAACTGAATTTATTTAATTTTTGAAATAGCTAACCAATTGCCCCGGCACCAGTTAATCAGTAATGCTTCCTCTCCTGGCAGCTGGGCACTGCCACCTCGTCACCTCCGGACTCCATGCGTCTGGCCCAGGCACATGCTCGCTCTGCTGGTTGCCTGGTGGTTCTTTCCCTTTTCCATCTACCCTGTAGCTCTTATGCTGTGGCCATACTGTTTTATGATGATCATAACTCTTGGTTGTTGTCGTCATCGCCATCCTCATCCTCACTGAGGTCGTTACTATTTTGAAATCCTAGGGCTTGAACCCAGAGCCTTAAGCACGGTAAGCATGTGCCTAGCACCGAGCTGCGTCCCCAGGACTATACACATTCGCATTCTTCTCCTCTCCCCTCCCTCCTGCTCTTCCTTTTCCTCCTCTTCCCCCTTTCTTTTTCTTTTGAGACAGTCTTAACTATATAACCCAGGCTGACTTGAAACTCCAGGCACACCCCGCCTCGGCCCCAGCTGCGGGGATTACAGGTGTGTACCGTCACGTCCAGGACTGTGCCATAACACTTAATTTCCTGACTTCTTTTGGCTAGTTTTCTTTCATTTTTTTCCAGAACAAGTTTGGAATAACTCGATGAAAGCCAAGCAAGATTCCTCAGTTACTTTTAAAATTACTGATCTTACGCATTAATCTGGGGATCGGTAAACATCATGACACTACTCAATTCTCTGTGACATGTCACATAGCTCATTCCAGTACATGGCCAAGGTCATTCACACGGTGTTTCCAGCTGTCACTGGGTGCTTGTCCACCTTTTCGGTGTGGCTACACAGTAGAACACTTGCTCTGTGTACAGGAGTTTGAGCCTCATCACTTCAGAGAAGCACCAGCAACCCCAACCATCCTGCATGTTACATGTTACATTCTTTCAAAATGATACATTTATGTACTGGGGCAGGGGGTGTGCTCGTGGGAAGACTTGGTGGCAGTCACCTTTACCCACAAAACTACATTGAAGACCCAGTGGGTTTGGTTATTTTTTTGAGATTTGTTTATTTAGTGTATATGGGTGCTTTGTGTGCCAGCACACCAGAAGCATGTATTCGATGCCATTACATTATGGGCTGCGTGTGGTCACTTGGAATTGAACTCAGGACCTCTGGAAGAACAGCCAATGCTCTTAACCTCTGAGCCATCATCTATCCAGCCCCAGTGTGATTTTTTTTTTAAAAGATGAAGACTTTAATGTTACATTAGATATCTCATGTTTAAAAAATGTCAGTGAACTAGAAATAAGCTATGCTTCTACCTACCTACTTCTGTGTGTGTGTGCCCGTGTGGGTACAGTAGGTGTGTAGATGTGTACCAGAGACCAGGCCAGAGGTCAATGATGGTTATCCTCCCCAAACGCTCTCCATCTCATGTCTTGGGATGGGGTCTCTCACTAAAACTGGAAGTCAATGATTGGCAAGACTGGCTGTCCAGCAAGCCTCACGGATCTGCCTCCTTAGCTCTGAGATAATAGGCGTATGTCATAGGGTCTACCTTTTTATGTGGGATCTGAACTCAGGTCCTCATGCTTGTACAGCAAGTACTTTACCAACTCAGTTGCCCTATTTTGACTTTTTAAAACTACATAAACTTTTTTATTTCTTTTTTTTTAAATTTCCGCCTCCTCCCTGCCTCCCATTTACCTCTCCCTCCCCCCTCCACTCCCCATCCCTCTCCTGTCCGAAGAGCAGTAAGGGTTCCCTGCCCTATGGGAAGTCCAAGTTCCTCCCCCCTCCATCCAGGTCTAGGAAGGTGAGCATCCAATCAGGCTAGCCCCCCCCCCCAAGCCAGAATATGTAGTAGGAGCCAAATCCAGTGCCATTGTCCTTGGTTTCTCAGCAGCCCTCATTGTCCGCCTTGTTCAGGGAGTCTGGTTTTATCCTGTGCTTTTTCAGTCCCAGTCCAGCTGGCCTTAGTGAGCTCCGATTAGATCAGCCCCACCAACTCGGTGGGTGGGAGTACCCCTTGCAGTCCTGACTTCCTTGCTCGTGTTCTCCCTCCTTCTGCTCCTCATTTGGACCTTGGGTTCTCAGTCCGGTGCACCAGTGTGTGGCTCTGCCTCTATTTTCATCCATCGCCAGATGAAGGTTCTATGCTGATATGCAAGATATTCATCAGTATGACTATAGGATCTGGCCTTTTCTGGCTCCCTCTCCTCAGCTGTCCAAGGAACTAGCTGGGGGCATCTCCCTGGATACCTGGGAACCCCTCTAGAGTCAAGTCTCTTGCCAACCCTAAAATGGCTCCCTTAGTTAAGATATATACATCCCTGCTCCCATATCCACCCTTTCTGTATCCCAACCATCCCATTCACCCACGCTCTCCCCATCCTCCCCTTCACACTTTTCTCTCCCCATCTCCCCTTACCCCCATCCCACCCCTACATAAACTTTTTAAAAGACTTTTTAAACCTCTCCCTCTCCCTCCCTCTCTCTCTCTCTCCCTCTCCCTCTCCCTCTTACTTACACAGTTAAGTAGTCCATCAAAATCAGAGAGAATGTGCTGAGCCCCTGTTCCACGAGTCACAGCAGATACAAGAAGACAGGGGAAGTCATGATGTATGGTCACTGGATGCTGAGATAACACCTGACAGAAAATATAATTGTCTACCTAAAAGATTTCTCCAGAGAGGTGCAGGCCTTTAATAGCAATACTTGGAAAGCCGTGAGGAAAGAAGACTGAGTTCTAGGACAACCTGGGCCACACAGCAAGATCAGCAAGATCGTATCTCAAAAAGATAAAAACAATTCTCAAGACAAACAAAAAACCGATTAGAACTTAGAACAATCAGATAGTTCAATGAAACATAAATAAGTGGAAGGTGTCCCCACCCCCCATAGTAAAATCCAGGAACCATTTAGGGTCAGCAAAATGGCTTAGTGGGTGACAGTGCTGGCTACCTAACAACAAGCTTGGAACCTTCATGGTGGAAGGAGAGAATCAATTCCTGCGAGCTGACCTCTGTCATGTGCCGTGGAATGTGCATGTCTCACACATGCATTTAAACACATACAGTGTAATATTTAATGTTAAAAAATTAATCTTCTAGAACATCTTGACATTTTCCATAGGTAGATTCCCTAAGATTGTAGTCCCATCTACATTCCTGGGATAAAGATTCCTTGTTCATCACCTTTTAATACTTTTAATGTTACCATTCAAAGTGGGGTTTGCTTCATTCATACTTTATTTAGGAGTGTGTGTGTGTGTGTGTGTGTGTGTGTGTGTGTGTGTGTGTGATAGGCGATAGAAAAGGCAAGATAAAGCATAAAGCTGTCTGGATTTGAATCTTAGCTCTGCCACTGCTGACTGTGTGCCCTTTGGCACGATCCTTGCCTCTCTGATCTGCAAAAATGAGATCTATTTTTGGCATCCAGCTCAGCTCCTGGGGTCACAAGGATTCAAGTCCAGCAATGTTCCAGGTTCCTCCTGGTTTGCCTCTTAAGAACCTAACAGCCCTGTGCCCTGGGCACTGCTAATTCATCTAAGGAAGTCGGATCAGAGGCTCAGACAGGTGAAGCAGCTGCCTCAGAATGACTCAGCTGGGGAACTGCTGATGACAGATGCCTTGTCCACGCGTCTCCCAACCGCCTCCTTGTCCTGGAGACCTATCTGCAATCCCCCGAGACGGCTGTCTGATTTCTGTCTGCCTGCCATATGCAGGAAGTGCTCTTTGTTCTGAATGACCTCATTTTCTGTATCTGAAAACAAAATAAAACAAAAACAAACAAGCAAAGAAAAAAAAAACAAAAACCAAACCAAAACAAAACAAAACAAAAAAAAACAAAACAAAAAACCCTTCTACTTCTTAAAATCCAAATCAAATAACCTCTCCCTTGGGAGATTTTTTTGTGTGTGTGCTTCTTAGGCCCTTTCAATTGTGATAGCATCCTGTGTTCATGTCATAGACTTGTCACTCAGTATCCGAGGTCATGGTGTCCTCCACCACCCTTTGACTACCCAGGAGTGCTCACCCCAGCTGGCAGGCTGAGTTGTGAACCCCAAGTATAAAGCAGGGTTTCAGGGGAAAATAATCCATGCTTTAGAGACAGAGAGACCCCTTTTTGTTTGTGTGTGTGTGTGTGCGTGTGTGTGTGTTTCCAAGATGAAATTTCTCTGTGTAGCCCTACCTGTCCTGGAACTCACTCTGTAGACCAGGCTGGCCTCGGACTCAGAGATCCCCCTGCGTCTGTCTGGGATTAAAGGCTTATGCCATCACCACCTGGGGACTGACAGACTTTTAGTTATGCTGACACTGGAAACGTCTCGATGCTCCACAAGCCTCGTTTTTTTTTTTTTTTTTCCTCTTCTGTCCTCACAAGGCAGTTGGAAAAATTACATGTGGGGCCTTAGCTTCATGCCTACCTACTAGCCAGTAAGTGTTCTGTACATACGAGCCATCCTTCCTCCTATTCCAGGGCCCTTCTCTGAGGGCAGGGGCCCTTCTCACTTGTGTGCGTGTGTGTGTGTGTGTGTGTGTCTGACTAGAAACTAGCACAAGCAGACCAGAAATGCTTCTGCAGTGTAGCTGCGTGTACGTGTGTGATGCAAGCACATGGGTGTGAGGCACTGGCTGTCTTCCTTGTTGCTCTCCATCTTATTATTATTTTTTTAATATTTACTTTTAGAAAGAGAAAGATTAATGTGTGGGCTCAAGCTCAGGTCATTTTATACACTCAGTGCTCATTCTTTTTGTTGTTGTCGTTTTGAGATAGTGTCTGTCACCAGCCTGAAACTCACTGACTGGTCAGGCTTAGTGGCTCCAGGAGCTCCAGGGATTTCCCCCTGGTTTCCCAGTGCTAAGGTTCCAGGTGTGCTACCACACCCAGATTTTATATAGGAGGTGGGGATTTGAACTTGGGTCTCACATGTACGTGGCAGGCACTTTACCCGCTAAGCTACCTCCATAGCTACAGAAACATCCATCTCAGTCTCCCCATACTGAAAGAGGCAGGAGTTGGCATAAACACTCTACAGGTGAAAAAAAGGAGACCTTCTAGGGAGAAGCGACCTGTGGGTGATCACAGAGGACAGTAGCTACAGAGACTGACTCTGAGCCCAAATTCCTTGCTTGGGTGTCTTCTCAAAGGCATTGTTTCTCTGGCTTGTGACAGATGTACTTTTAGGTCCCATACCTTCCAGAGGCCATGCCCAGAGGGAGATGTTGAAAGAGAATTCTGAGGGGGGCAGGGTAACCCTGGGTCAAACCCAACCCTTCTGCATTGTTGGTGTTTGGTTCCTGTTGCCTTCTCCAGGCCGGGGTGTTCCAAACTTCGGTTCTGGTGCTGGCCAGTCCCAGTCTGAATCTTAGTTTGGCTACTGGGCCGCTGATTAGCTATGGGGAGAATTAATAAGTGACAGAGTCCTGAGTTTTGTCTTACTCTTTGTTTTCCAGACTTAGCAACTTAAGGGCCAGCCAGAAGCAAGACACCTTTAGCCACACCAACACTCCTCACCCACCCTTCACCGAAGAACTTCAAGAGCCTGGGTGCCAGAGAGTCATTTGTTTTGTTATAGATGAAGAAATAGAGGCCCCAGGCTGGTACGTGGGCTAGCAGCTCCCAGAGAGGCGACCACCTGACTGCAGAAACTGTGATGAGCTGTGGTGGTCACACCAGCATCTGCGGGAGATACACGGGAGGTCCAGTTTGACAGTGCCCTCCTGTTCAGAGTTCACATCAGATTCTCAGAAGGGCAAAAACCAAGGCATGGCCATCAGGAGAGGCATGGACTTGTCAACAGATAGCCCAGAGCTGGGTTGCCACTGTGGGGGCAGAAAACACCAGGTTCTGGCCTGGTCTTGCAGTCTGCAGTGTAGACCCCTGGCCAGCATGGCAGTAGCTGCCTTAGATCAACATCTTCAGGCCTCAGTTCTTTAATAACATGGGGTGATGGGGTGACAGTGAGGTTGTAGTCGGGTGTGGCTCCCCTCACCTGTCCTGCCCCACAAACGGGGTGACTGGGCTGGACCACCCTGGTGTGAAAGGGGACCTCTATTTGTGCTCTTCCCTTTTAAAAGGTCTGTCAGCAAGGCTTCCTCCTGTCTCTCACCCCCAGGCCTCACTGCTTCCTGTACAGAGCTGTCCTCTGCCAAAGTTTCTCTCTACTGGGAAGTAAGAAATCCTCAACACACCTGGCCCTGACACTGCGCACACACACCACATACCATACAAACACATGTGGACACCATATAACACATACACACACCAGATACACACACACACACATACACATTCACCACATATACTCACACCACACAATTCACACATTTCATCCCATCCACCACTTACATACATACATACATATGCCCAAAGAGTGTCCAATCACACACATCAGTGGCAAATAAAATGCGTATATACACACATACACACACACACACACACACACACACACACACACCCCTACCAGAGAAGTCCCTATGTCTCTGACAAAGCCCAGTGTCAACTGTCATCTTGTAGTTACCATTTTCTGCTCTCCCTGGACTCCCCCCACCATGTGTCCATTCTCGTCCTTCTGTCTGTCTGTCCTTCCTGTGTTCTGTTGCTCCTTCTGTTCCTGGCTGGAACTAGCTCCTCTCCACTCTAGCTGGCTGGATCCTGCCCATCCTTTTAGCTTCAGCAGCTGCCCCCTCCCCTCAGCTCTTCCTACCCCAGGATCACACTCCCCTCCCTGCCCCTTTCTCCTAGCCCCTTATCTCTCCCTATCTCTATCTCTAGCAGCTCTCAGGGCTGTCTACCTTGTATCCCTGGGAAATAAGTGCTTGCTTAATCCTCTTAAGAACAAGCTACAAACCACTTGGTCAAAGGAGATCTCTTGATTTTTTTTTTTAAAACAGAGTCTCAAGTGCCTGGCTGGCCTAGCACTTGCTATGTAGACCAGGATGGCTCCAAACTCACATAAATCTGCCTGTTTCGGCCTCCCAAGTGCTGGGATTAAAGGTGTGCACCCCCACTCCTATCTGGTCTCTTGGTTTTTAAAAACCCACCCTCAGAGTTGAAAAGGTGGGTGTTATTATCAGTCCTATCAACAGAGAGGTTGAGTAACTGGCCCCATGGGCTACACAGCTGGAGGTTGATTTGGGCCTTAATTCAGGCCTTCTGGGTGGATCTAGCTCTCTTCTCTTTCACAGCTGCCTCCTGTTCACCACAAGTCCTTGAGGCCAGGGATGAGAATACCTTTGACCACGATTGTTGCCTGGGCAGCTGGGACAGGCTAAGAGTTTGCAATAATCCCTTTGAACTGTTTCTTGATGTGGGAAAGCTCAGGCCCTGGCTGACAAAAATCACATTTAGTTCTTGGTGTTGGCTTCTGAGAGTCCAGAATTGCTGAGACTCTAGCCCGGTGGCTCTCAACTTTCCTAATGCCGCCATCCTTTGATACTATTTCCCATGTTGTGGTGACCCCCAGGCATAAAATTATCTTTGTTGCTACTTCATAACAGTAATTTTGCTACTGTTATGAGTCATAGTGGAAATATTTTTTTGGAGATAGAAGTTTGACAACGGGGTTGAGACACACAGCTTGAGAACCAGCTCCCTAAACTCTCTGGTCCCAGTCATTCTTATCCAGGTTGTATTTGGTTGTGACCCAATATCCTGAAGCCATCTCCTTCCCCTTCAGTCAGTTGGCAAAGTCCATCATCACCATATCCTCCAAGAGTGTCTTCGGCGTCTTCTTACTGTCCCCAACTCACTAGTGCACTCCCAGGAGGGGTGTGGTTGCTTCCAGTAAGCTAGTTGTACACTGGCTCCCCATGGAGTTATCAGAGGGCCTGGGGTAGAGAGGAGTGGAGGGACAGCCTTCCTGAACATATGTGTGCTTGGCAAGGGTCTGGGCGAGCTGGGTCCACATCTTGGTCCTCGGGAGGGAGGTCTGGGAGCAAGAGAGGCCCTGGCAGGAGCCCCGAACCACCTCTGCTTCCTCTAGGAGGCTCATTGGCTGGGAAGGATGTCCTAAGACGTGAGCCCCATGTGACAGTCACCACCATGGCTTTACTTTCCAGACAGGAAACTGGCCTCCAAAAAGAGTCCAGACACACAGGAACAATGACCATAACAGCCCTCACGGGACTCAACCCCAAACTGCCAGCTTCTCTGCCATGAAAAGGGCTTTGAGCTCTGGGATCAGGGCCAAAAAGTTCCAGGTTCTAAGTTCACCCCCTGGTGTTAGCCTACTGTGTCATCTCGAGCCAGATGTGTGATGCTCTGGACCTTGGCACCTTTGTTTCAGCTCTACAATAGGCTTCATCTCTTAGTTTCTGTATGTCCCTCCTCCCAGGAAGATCCTGCGCAGCTGGACTTTAACCACCCGTGTTCATTCCTAACCTCCAGCCCACCCAGAGCCTGTGGATTTCACGTGACTTCCCATGGTGAGCACATCCCCAAAGGCTACAACAGGCCTTGTCACAAACCTGAGCTTTCTTACACGTCACGTTAGAAACGGTGGGCGGGCAAGACGGCTGGGTGGATAAGGATGCCTGCTGCCAAGGCTAAGGACCTGAGCTCAATCCCCAGGACCCACACACACAGTGGGAGGAGGGAACTGACTTCCAGGAGTTGTCCTCTGATCTCCACACACAGGACATGGCATGTCCATCTCCATCCTCCAAAATAAACGTTCTATTTTTTTTTTAAATGGAAATGGTACCATGTCAATCAACTTTGCCAGATTAGGAGGAAACTGAGATGCAGCTCAGGCTAGAGGCTCATCCGATTTGTTGACAGAGATGTAGCCTGACCTCAGGTTTGCTGATGGAAACAGTGTGTGCCACTCATTTCTCCTGTTCGACTGGGAAACATGCATGAGGCTCCATTCAACCCAGCACGGAAACAAGCAAACAAACCTACCTACCTTCCTCTCAGCCTGCCAGAAAGTCAGGCATTGCATAAACATCTGTTTGTGACTAGGAGAAGCGCTAGCCCTGGGGGTTCCCTGAGGGAGCGAGGGGTCACACATAGCTCATGGCTGTGCTGTAGGGACAGGGTGGAGGCTGGGGAGCAGGAGGAAAGGAAGCTCTGAAGTAGAGCTCACCTGGATGAGCTGGGGTAGGTGGGAAATGCCAGGACAGGCCCACTCTGCTCTGCGCCTCCTCTGCAAAAAGACTTCAGGGCCCTGTCCTATCTCAGTGCTGGGCCTGGGAGGCAGAACCTGACGGGGCCTGTTAGATACGTTACAGGCCCAGTGCGGGAAGCTGTTTTGATTAAATTTGGGAGCATAATTGCAGGGTTTGTGCTGTGGCCTCATTATGGCTTTTTTAATCTTGTTAACCTCTCCCCCCATCCCCCCTCCCTCCCTCCACAGCCACAGGCTGTGGCCTTAGAACAATAACAAGAATATTTTCCAGCTCCCCCTCATGGTTTCCTCCTCCTCCTTCCCCCCCAGACCGGCTCCCAGAGGCAGGATAGGGCAAAAGAAACAAGAAGAAGGCACTGCTGCCCTGGGGATTTGAAGTGTGGCTTTCTCCCCCACAGCACCTTTTCCTTCAGCTCCCCTGCATGCCACAGCTGGCCTGGAGTTCTGGGGGGAGGGAGTGGGAGTGCTCATACCAATCAGGCCTGATGTTAGCTTTAGGAGTCCCCTCCAAATCAGGCTCAAATTCCTCTTTTTTTGTGGGAGGAGTGGGAAAGCTGTGTCAGCTGGTAGTGACAATGCAGTGGACTGAGGCCATAGGCAGCCGGGGAGGTGGCAGGGGTGGGGAGCGGTAGAAGGTTAGGAGGAAGCTGAGAGCAACCTGGAGCTTTGCCCAGATGAAGGCACAGAGCAGTGACCTCTACACAAGGATTGTCTCCGTCAGGATGGACGGGCTCTGGTGCTGGGGCAAATGAACCCTGCAGCTCTAGGACTCCCTACACTACCAGATGACTCCTTGTTTGTACAACGCACGCGGGTGGGTGTTGATGGATGTGGCAGAGAGGAGTGGATAGGTTAGAAGGGTCTGCTGGGCTGTGGTGGTGCACGCCTTTAATCCCAGCCTGGTCTACAGAGAGAGTTCCAGGACAACCAGAACTGTTATACGGAGAAACCCTGTCTCAAAGAAAGAAAAAAAGATTAGGAGGGTCTGGCAAGTGGGGTCAGTGGGTGCAGTGGGATGGTAAGGGTCTCCTGGCCTCAACCCCTCAGGGCTCCTGTAGTATGGTTGGTTATTAAACTGTAAACTCCCAGAGAGGATTGCCACTACCCAGTGTAGGGTCTGGGAGAGTGTTGAGGGGAAGCCAGAGCCAAGCCTTGAGTAGTTGTCTAGAAGCCAGCGGTTCTCTGAGACAAAGACTGTAGGAAATACATAAATTAGCATGAGGAAGGTGCACTCCACACACCCAGCCGGGGCTCCCTCTCTTCAGCAGCTCTCTGGCCATCTATCTTCCCATCTTCACTTTGTCAGCAGCCTTGATCTCTCTCTTGAGCCCCAAACTAGACCTCTCCAGGATAAGAGAATGCTCAGTAGTTTGAACCCCAGAGCCAGGACACAGGCCCCAACCTCAGCCTTTGCTCTCAGTTGCCCTTCCAGTCCCCAGACCTACCAGGCACCCTACGTTTGGATGTATCCTTCCAAGATTGTTTCTAGGTCCTCTGTCCTCTGCTGGTTACAGGTGGCCATCTCCTCATTTGTCTCTGGGCAGCTGTCCTTCTACCCCTGCTTTAGGTTGTTTCTGTCAAGGTGACACAAACCAGTCACCTAGGAAGAGGGAACCTCATCTGAGAACTTGCCTCCATCACATTGGCCTGAGGGGCATTCTCTTCATTGTTAATTTGGAGGGCTCAGTCCTCTGTGGGTGGTGTCATTCCCTCTGTAGGTGGATCTGGACTTTTATAAGGAACATGCCAACCAAGACAGTAAGTAGTTTCCTGGTCTGCCTGCTTCCTGCCCGACTCCCCTTAACAATGGACTATCATTGGCAATTGTAAGCCAAATAAGCAATAGGAAGTAAATTAATACTCCCATCCCTGGCTCCTGTCATTGTAGTCCTTAGTAATTTGTTTCTGTTACCCTAATCTTAGGCCACCTTGCTTTGTAACCTTCTCTAGCTCCCTGCTAATACCACTCAATGTCCTTCTCTTGAAGGTCCCCAACTCAACTCCAGGCCCTAAAAGTCCAGCCAACCTGGTCCTGGGAGTATGTCATGATCTCCTGATGCTCTGAGCCTTGATGGAGCTCCTACCCACCCTCCAGGGCCAGCTCAGATGCCACCTGCTTTACCAAGGCCCCCCAGGGCTCACAACTAGGAGTCCTCTATCAACCCTTTACACTTGGTAGAAGCATGACCTCTCTCCAGCCGATGCAGCCCATGCTGTCTCCATGTTTTCTTGGCTCTTGGCCACCACGCCCATCGCAGCCTGTTGGGACTTTGACCAGTGTTGCAGTCACGTCTCAAATGAACCCCAGTGAAGCCCTGGGTGTTACTGGTGCTACTGACCGAGTTGGGGGTGAGAGATGGGGTTGTATTCATGCTTCCTGGGGGAGCTGCAGGGCCCAGGGGATGGAGCTAGTGCCTGTTCAGCAGTTAAATCACCAAACCCTCAGCCAAGCAGGGTGACCCGGTGACCTGTCTGTCTGAGGTAGAGGACAACCAAGTGACCCGAAGCCAACAGAACTATCTGAGCTACTTCCTGCCAGGGTCCAAGTCAGGTAGTAGGAGGGGACAGGTGTATGTGGCAGTCCCCTCAAGGCAGGGTCTGGGCCAGGTATGGGAAAGGTGTTTTCTCCCAAGACTGACCTGGCAGCATGGGGCTATGTTATGACTCAACAGCCTCCTTGAGAAATACTAGTTGGGCTTTTCTCAGCTTAGAAAGACCAGGAGCAATCCCTGGAGCACATGGCCACAGTCCCTACCCTCTGCCACCGTAGTATCTTTCACAGGGCTCCCTCTATCCACTGAGGCCTTTGCCTTCCTTGGCCTGTCTCCTGCCTCAGCCGCCAGAGCGTTCTCCCTCAGTTCTCAGCCGCAGAAACTAGGGACCTCTCTCACAGGAGGGTGTATGCCCCCCTCTTCCCCCTCCACAGCACCATCCCTCCTCATCAGTTTCTGGATGCTGGCCCAATCTTCTGGAGGCCAGGCCACTGGAGGCAGAGAGTGAGTTGTTCTCCACGGGCCAAGAGCTGCTTTTTCTAGGCCACAGCGAACTGTGTGGCATTTAAGGAGTGCAATGAACCAGGAGTCAGGACATCTAAACCCTGATCAGGCGCTGCTGAAGTTGAGGAGTGACATGTCTGTCTGAGGCAGAGAAGAGTTAGGAGACCTGAAGCCAAAAGAACTCTATGAGCGACTTCCTGCCAGGGTCTCTGGCAGATGGTGGGAGCCGGCAGGTGTGGGAGTCAGTCCCCCCCAAGGCAGGGTCTGGGGAAGGCGTCTTCTCACAGGAGTCCCTTTCCTCTGAGTCCTACCTAGCCACCCCCATATCTCCATCAGAAGAGTGGAGGTTTGACGCCAACTGTTCCCAGCAGGCCCAGGGTACACATTTTCAGCACCAGCGCCATTAGTTTCAGAAACCAGGAAAGTATAAAGTGACCCTGTCTAAGAAAGAGAGCAGCAGTCAGCAGGGGTAAAGAATGGTACTCAGAGAGATTCGGGGCAGGGATGGGGTTGGTAAAAGTGATTGCTGAGAAAGTATGAGGACCTGAGTTCAGTCCCCAGCACCCATGAAAGGCAAGTGTGGTAGTGCCTGACTGTAACCCCAGTGCTGGGGAGATGGGACAAGATCCTGTGACAGCTTAGCAGAATCTGCAAACTCAAGGCCAGTGAGAGATCTTGTCCCAAAAAATCAAGGTAGAGCGCTCCCTGAGAAATGACCTCTGGCCTGTACAGGAATTTGTACACATGCTCACATGTACTCAAACACATGTAAACATATTCGTACATTGAGCCAACCATGCCCAGCACAGCCCAGACTGGACAAATTCTCCCAGTGCTGAGTCCATCATCTTCAGCCCCCAGAGGGACCCAAGCTGTCGGTCTTCCAGAGAGTTGGTGACCCTTTCTCCCCTATGCAGGCTGGCTTCAGGAAGACTGGGGGCAAAGGCTGACAGCCAGCTCGAGTTGGCTGTCACCTCCTAAAGTAAAACTCAGCCGTCTGGGTTGAAAGACTACACCGTGTCCCTGGGCATGCTCCACATTTCCTTACTGGCTGGCAGGGCATGGACAGTTGCACACAGGCAGATCTTGGCTCCCCATCCGTCAGTCTCCCTGAGGCGAGAGGCTGGCTTTCGTACCTTGACCTAGCACAGCCCTGGGCACAAACTACAGTCAGTTCCCTGAAATGAGGCTGGAGATTAGAATGAGTGGCAGGTGGGGTTGGAATGGGTGTACTTCTGGAATCTTCCGCTTAGATGGTTTCTGACAAAGGCTGAGAGGCAGGGGGAGGGGCCGCCCGCCTCCCCTAAACTACATTGTTCCTAATGGGCTGTGTTCTCAGCTGATGAGAGAGATGTTCAACAGAAACCTGACAGAGAAGGCTACAGACTCAGTGATGAGTGAGTAATTAGACGCTAATTAATTTGCATTTCACAAGAGAGTCAGGGATGTTAAGGGGGGAAAAAACCTGCAAAGATTAAAGGCCTCATGTAGAAGGGAAATCTGGGACGAAGGGCCGCTAGAGCAGACGTAGCTGAGGGGGGAAGTCAGCGGGAACAGGTGGCCATGTGGGCATTCAATGGAGCAGGTGTGGCTGTAGCCAGGGAGGTCAGAAAGGCCTGGGGTCCCTGCAGTGCTCAGGACTGTTCCACAGATTAGCCAGAGCTGCCTGCTGGGGGTGTGACTGAGAGTCCCCCCCACCTCCACCCAAATGCTGGCCTCAAACTTCTGAGAAGCTGAGAAGGGTCCCAAACTTCTGATCCTCCTGCCTCTCTACCTCCTATATGACTGGGTTACAGGTGTGTGCCGCCACCCTGGGTTTCTGTAGTGCTGGGCATGGAACCCAGGGTAGGCAAGCGCTCTACCAACTGAGCCACATCCCAGCCCTGGTGGGCAGCTTTTTATTTGTATTTAAAATAATGGGAGAGAGCTATCGAGTTGACACGTATAAAAGACGATGCTTCTGTCTCATGGTCTTCTCCGTAAAATATGTAAAAATATGATTTTTTAATATAATTAATATTATTGAAATGTTACATATTTTAAGTATTATTTTATTATTTTTATGTGTATGATACATGTATGTCTGTACCCCACTTATGTACAGTGTCCAAGGAAGCCAGAAGCTCTCCTGGAACTGGAGTTACTGACAATTGTAAGCTTTCTTGTGGATGCTGGGAGTTGAACCCGTGTCCTCTGGAAGGACAGCCTTAACCACTGAATCATCTCTCTAGTCCCTAAATCTTAAATTTTGATAGAGTTTTTTTGAGATAGGGTCTATTTACACAGTCTGGCTGTCTTGGAGCTCCCTGTGTAGATGAGGCTGGCCTCAAACTCACAGAGACCCACCTGTCTCTGCCTCCTGAGTGCTGGGATTAAAGGCCCGAGCCATCACACGTGACTCATATTTTACTAGGGCTATAACAAAACAGAACGGTGCTGTCCTTGGCCTCTGGTCAAGTGACTGCTTCTCAAAACAGAATGTAGGGCAAGCCAGATGACTCAGCAGGAAGAAGAGCTTGCTGTCAAAACTACCGGTCTGAGTTCAAGCCCTGGGACCCACATGGTGGCAGGTGAGACTGACTCCTTCCACAGTCACACCCTAACATGCCTTCCTCAACAAATAAGTAAGTATAATTTATACGTGTTTTCATGGACTCTAGGGCCCGTGTTAGATTCTGTATTTCTAACAAGTTCTTTCTCTGGGTGTGGAAGGTCTAAGGACATTGGGTGCTGTCAGAATCATCCAGGAAGAGCTGAAGGCTGCGGTGGAAGACTCCTTCCTTGTTTGTAGACAGTGACGAGTTCCACGTGCTGCCCAGAGCCACCTTTTAAGAGGCTGCCCTGCCTGTATGTGTAGCAGCTGCTGCCTCCTTGAATTCCCACCTCGGCTGCTTCTGCTGCTCCAGAGCAGACTGCATTTCTCTCCAGTGCAAGATGGAGGTGTCTCCCAACCAGTGGTTGCTGGAACAGACACCCTGGAACTGGAGAAATTAGAAAGAAAGATGTCTACTCAAGTCATAGTTCCGGAAGCTGGAAATTCGAGACTGGGCAGGTGCACGTTGCTGGGTCATGACTGTGGACAAGCGGGAAGGTTAGCCGACACTTGTAGGAGGGATGGAACTGAAGACGCTGTCTTGGTTCTAACAGCTGACTTTCAGGAAAACGGGCCTGTCCAGGGAGGAAGGGAGTCATCTCTTCAGTCACTTACTCATCTGCTATTGGCACACCTTCTAACACCTCCTTAACAACAACCACATCTTAGCAGGAGGCCTGTGCAGATGGCTTGCCCTGGGAGCCCGAGGGCTTGAGTTAGATCCCCAGAACCTAAGTGGAAAATGCAAGTTGTGGTGGCACACACTTGTAATCTCAGCACCGGGGAGGCAGAGACAGGCAGATGCACGAGGTTCACTGGCGAGCCAGCTTGGCCTATTTGGCAAGCAAGTTCCAGGCCAGTTGAAAATCTCACAGTGAAGTTAAATAGCACCTAAGGAATGATACTCAGACTTGTACTCTGACCAACACACGTGCGCACGCGCGTGCGCGCACACACACACACACACACACGCACTTTAAGCACAACTTTCCAAGAGTCAACCGCAAGCCACATTCAGACCATGGCAGGCTATAAACTCCCAGTCACCTCAATGGACAGCTCCTGTCTGGGTGGGCTGATGAGTCATATGCCTAGCATTGCAATTCCCTGGCCTGGTCCAATTTCTTTTCCTTCTTACACTGGGGTAGATCTTTATAAACTGTTTACCACTCCCCAACTCTGTCCCATAGAACCTAGCATGGGACTCAAGTGGCAGGCAAGCATCCAGTCTGGGGACAGTGATGATCACTCTGGGGCAGCTGTAAGTCACCATGGCAACTGGGAGTTCCCCATCTTGGTCTTTCGGGGTCTCAGCATGGCCAGGAGGATGTACAATAAGACAGGGCCTTGGCCGACACTCTAGGATGCTATGTGTCTTTGGGTATGTCCAAGTCAGATGAAAATGGGTTGGCCTCCAGGATCTACCTGGATCTCCCGGGACGTCTGTAACGAGCCACTATGAGCATGATGGCTTCCAACCCCAGAAATCTATCTTCTTTAAGTGACCAAAGTCAGCGTCACTGGGCTGAGACCAAGGGGTCTTCACAAAGCCGAGCTCCTCTCAGGGGCTCCAGGGAACAATCTATTCCTCGCCTCTCGCCCATCCTGGTGCCTGCAGGTTCATGGATTCCTAGCTCCTGTCTTCAACACCAGATCTCCCTCCATCTCTCTTCACGCCTCTGCTTCTCCGCTATCTCCCTGTGCCTGCCTGGATGCTTGTGGCCACTTGAGCCTCACACTTCACCCTGATCATCCTGGATCATCCTTGCCTCGAGGCTCTTCTCTTAATTATATCTGGAACAGCCCTTTCTCCAGATGAGGTCACATTTACAGGCTGTAAAGATGGAATGTGGTGTCCTTGGTCCTCCAACAGAGCAGGCTCCTGTCTGCCTTCCCTAGCTGTAGCTGTCCTTGCCTGCGTAGCTCAGAGAGTCTTATTCTTATTGATTAACTATCCACCTGTTTTGCTCATGGTTGTCTCTTTTAGAAACTATCATCTTAGCCAACCTTTAAAATCAAAAAGTTTTACATCTATCTATCTATCTATCTATCTATCTATCTATCTATCTATCATCTATCTAGTGTAAACACACTCCTGCACGTGTATGTACACACCACAGTGTGTGGGGGGAAAGTCAGAGGACAACTTGCAGGAGTCAGTTCTCCTTCCACTGTGTGGGTCCCAGGGATGGAACTCAGGTCATCAGGCTTGGCTGCAAGTGCCTTTACCTGCTGAGCTATCTCACTGACCCCAGCATCTGAAGGAAGCACCCAGTGTGTGCTCCCTTGCCTGGGGAAGTCAGGACTATGAGAGTCCCCTTCCTGTAGACAGGCAAGCAGGGGTGGAGTTGAGCAGCTAGCCCACCCATAGATGAGCTGTCAGATTCCCCTTACTCTGTCGTCACCCCCTGATTATTGCCTCACCGGCATCCACGGGCTCTCTGAAATGACTTACAAAGTTTGGTCCCTTTTGAACTTTGAGGCAATCTTTTATCAGATCCAACACATTGCAGACACAGCACAGAAAGGGCTGTTTTAGAAAACTGAAAATCGAATTACAAGAGTCAGGAATGCAGGTCCCTTGGGGTTGCCCCTGTGTGTAACCTCTGCCATGAAGCAAGACCTAGACCTACGTAGGCAGAAAGGAGGGGACAAGCCAGAACATCTCAGGGGCTTTTATTATTCTGTGTGTCTGAGCTGGTTGGGGACTTTGCATATCAGTGAAGACTGGACTACTTGGCTAAGCTATTTGTTGTGTCCACCCCCACCCAGTGTGCGTGTGTGTGTGCATGTGCGTGTGTGTGTGTGTGTGTGTGTGTGTGTGTGTGTGTGTGTGTGTGGTGTGTTCCATCAGCCCTCACATTGCTTTTCGGGGGAGGGGAGGTCCGTATTTCCCTTCTGCCTTGACTTTAATTTCGGACCCTGGGGTGCCTATGACTAAAATACTGTGCTTGTTTTGTGTGAGGAGCTTGCTGTGTGAGCCGTCTACAGTGAATCCCTTGTGTTCCCGGGTTTCCAAAAGTCCAGAGGCGGGAAGGTGGCTTGGCCCTTGGAGAACATTCCTGTGGAGAGAAAGGAATTTAAAAACAAGTCCACCAGCAGACCTTGAGGTTAAAGGGCAGGAAGCTGGTCTGAGCACATCTTAGTCCTCTGGGTCGAGGGGCAGCTGGAAGTGCCACGTGTTTGTCCAGCTGGGGCCAAGAATGGGTGTGGCATGAGGCAGGATGAGACGGTTTGGGCAGAAGGCACTGGTCATAGTCAGGGAAGCTTTGTACACCACACCAAGAGCTGGAAGTTAAGGCCAGAAAGGCGGTACACCATTTTTACCAAAATGCTTTCTGGCTATGACGATGGGTGGAGGAGGATGGATGAGTAGGGTATCATCAGCTTCTGGCAACCGGGAGGAAGAGCTGTGTTTCTTTGCCTCCTCCCTGTGTGTACATGTGTGCAGGTGTGCATGCGCATGTGTACACATGCATGTGGAAACCAGAAGACACCTCAAATACTCTTCTTTGGGTTTTGTTCACCTTCATTTACAAGGTTTCTTACCGGCCTGGAACTTGCCAACTAGGCTAGGGGGCCAGTGAGCCCCAAGGATCGGCCTGTCTCTGCCTCCATAGCACTGGGATTACCAGCCCATGCACCACACCTTGCTTTTCATATGTGGGTTCAGAGCAAGCACTGAGTTTGCCCTCCAGTCTTCTCCCATTGTGTTTTATACCCAGAGCCGTCTTTACCTGTCGGCCTGCTGGCGGACGCCTAGGCTCACTCCTTATCTCTGCCACGGCTGCAATACACAGCACAGAGGCCTCTTTTCCCTACAGGTTCTGTTTCCTCCAGTTCCCCACCCACTGGTGGTCTGCCTGCATCAGACCAGAGCACTGTTTTAAATTTTGGAGTCATTCCTACCCTCTCTCCTCTAACGGCTGCATTAGCTCACGTTCGCACTGGCGGTGTGCAAGGACTCCGTCTTTACGCTCCTGCCAGCACTTGTTAGCTTTGATCTTTTTGTTAGCAGCTGAACAGGTGTGGGAAGATTTTTCCTCGTGTTTTTAGTGATGCTGAGCATTTTTTTTATTACACTTATTTATTTGAGTGTGTGGAGATCAGTGGGCAGCTCCCGGCAGTCAGTTCTTTGTATCCACGATGAGGGCCACACAGGACATCAGGCTTGGTGACAGGCGCCTTTACCCATGAGGCATCTTGTTGGCATGTGGTTTTGTTTGTTTGTTTGTTTTTTGTTTTTTAAATACACCCATTGGATATTTGCCTGCCTTCTTTTGAGCAGTGTTCATTCAATCCCTCTGCCATTTTTAATTGCTTATATGTTTTCTTACAATGGAGTTACTTGAGTGCTCCATGTATTTTGAATGTCAACTCCTTTTCATGTGTGCAATTTGCAAATATTTGCCTCCAGTCTGAGGGCTACGCCTCCACACCACTGGCTGCCTCCTCTGCTGTGTAGAACCTTTTAACCTGGGACAATCCCATGTTTGCTTTTATTGTCTGCATCTTTATTTCATATCCTAAAATCCATCGCAGGGACCAGCGTTGTGAGGGCATTTCCCCCTACATTTTACAGCTTCATTTTCTACCAGGACATCTTAATAATCCATCTTGAATGTTTGTGTGTGTTATGAGATAAAGACCTATGCTTCATTCTTCTCTGTGTGACTACCAATTATGGAGGACACTGTCCTTACACAATTGATTTTATTAAGTATGGATTTGTTTCTGGGCATATGCTACATTGATCCTTTTAATTGTTTCTGTGACCATACCCTGTTGTTTTGATTACTGTAGCTTTGCAGTATATTTTAAGCTGAGGTAGTATGATGCCTGTAGCAGTTTTGCTCTTTGTAATCAAGATTGCTTTGACTGGAGTCTTTGTGGTTCTATATGAATTTTAGGACTTTTTTTCTATTTTTGCAAAAATTTTCATTGGACTCTTGAGAGGAACAATATTAACTGTCGGTGGCATTGAGAAGTGTGGATGTTTTAAGAATATTAATTCTCCCAATCCATGAACATGGAATATCTCCATTTACTTGTATCTTCTTCAACTTTATACACCATTGTCTTATAGATTTCAATGTATAGATCTTTCACCTCTTTGGTTAAATTTATTCCTAAGTATTCTTCTTTTACAAATTAATTTATTTAGTTTTATGTATGAATGTTTTGCCTGCATGTACACGTACACACCACGTGCACGCCTGGTGCCCATGAAAGTCAGAAGAGGGACCCCTGGAACAGGACGAAGCCTGTGTGTGGCAGGGATGAATGAGCGCCTGGAGATTTTCACAGAGATGAAGCATGCCATGTGGTCATATCAGGGCTGTGTGTAAGGAGAGTTGTGTGGAGGTTTTCGGAGCATGGAATCATGGGATAGGAATGGGCAGCGGTTGAAAGGACAGGAAGGTCAGTCTAATCCTTCCATTTTCAGGCGGGACACCAAGAGCTGCAGCTGGGCAGAGATATCCATTAGCAGGTGACAGTAGCAGGTGTCTATGGGAGAACCCTTGGGCAGAATGCAGGAGTCTAGGCCCATTTTCCATGACTCACTGGTCACCAGCAGAAAGGCACATCCTCTTCAATTGTATTTTTAGTTTATGTATATGGGTGTTCTGGCTGCATATATATTTGAGCACCATGTGTGTGCCTGGTGCCAGCAGAGGACAGAAGAATGCATCAGATCCCCTGGAACTGGAATTACAGATGGTTGTGAGCCACTCTGTGGATGCTGGGAATCTAACTCAGGTCCTCTGGAAGAGCAATCAGTGCTCATAACCTCTGTGCCAACTTTCCAGCCCCAAAGTCACATTTGTGTCTCAATTTCATCATCTGCAAAATATAAGAACTGGGTGGGCCATAGCAAGAGGTTCTTTATCCAGGTGGTAGTGTATACCTTTAATTCCAGCACTCAGGAGGCAGAGACAAGCAGATCTCCAAGTTCAAGGCCAGCCTGGTCTACAGAGTGAGTTCCAGGACAGCCAGAGATACTCAGAGAAACCATCCTTGAAAAACAAAACAAAACAAACAAACAAACAAAACAGAAGGTTTTTGGTGGCTGTAAGAGGGCTTAGCAGATAAGGTGATGCTGAACTTGGTTCCTAGGACCCAAGCAGTGAAAGGAGAGAAGCATCTTGCTATGTTGGCCTTGGCCTTGAATTAGTTGCTTTTTTTCCTGCTGTGATAAACACCAGAACCCAGAGCAACTAATGGAAGAAACAGTTTATTGGGGCTTTTATGGTTTCAGAGGGTTAGAGTCCATCATGGTGGGGAAGTATGGCAACAAGTGGCAGGCAAACTGGCCAGAGCAGGCAGCTGAGAGACCACATCTTTAGCCTCAAGCGCAAAGCAGAGAGGCAGGAACTGAAAGTGGGTGAATATATGAACCCTCAAATCCCAGCCCCAGTGATGCACTTTCTCCAAGGCCACGCCTCCTAAACCTTTCCATACAGCTCCACCACCTGGGAACCAAGTGTTTCAGATGCTGAAACCTATGGGAGAAATTCTTCAAAGAGCTTCTTCAGTGGAGATAGGCTGGGGGGAGGATGGGAGGCCGTCCTTGCCTTCTGGATATGGTGTGTGAATCTGAGTGCATATCTTTCATTCATAGAGGGGCTGGCAGCATCACCTGAGGAGGAGAGTGACATCAGACTTCATATGCCACACCCACAGTTGGAGATCTGCTGGTGAAGGTGCTCTTTAAATATGCTAAGGGTGAGTCTTACCTCATCCAGCCATTTCCTGGAAGGCAGAGATATGGGCCACAGGGTGCCCGCATGTCTCTTGGTGGTTATATCCCAGGGCTTCATGAGGGCTTCACATACCTGCACTACTAGGCTGTTCAGAACACCTGAGTTCCCTAGAGGCATTGCTCCAGGCCAGCCCAGGCCAGTCCAGGCAATTCTTCCTGCCAGCGCCTAGGGCCTCCAGGCCCTCTGCCTCTCCTGAACTCCTCTGCTCATCTTCCTGAACCCCAAGAGTCTGCTGCACTGATAAGGCTCACAAATGAGATTCCACGGTTGAAATATGCCTCACACTAGCTTGTTGGTATCTGTCTGAGCTAGAGGTCATTAGCTTATCTCTTTCTCTTTTCCCCATGAACCCTTTTGGTTCCACCCTTAGCAGCTAGTACGTGCTTGATTCCTGGAGCAAATTACTAAAGTCATAAGAGTGATGCCAGCAATACCATAGTTCCCATTTGGAACCTCGGGCTCTTCATGGGATCAAGTGTGCAGAGGGAACGGGTCTATAGGAGGGCACAAAGCTTGCTCTGTCTCTTGTGAGGTACCTCAGGGCAAGGCACGCCTTGTGCAAAATGCCCCTAGGTTCTTCCTCATCCGAAGATGAAGAACATGGAAAGGGACCAACAGAAGATGGCGCAGGTCTTGTTGAGCAACACAGGGGGTGTAAAGAAATGTCTGTATTGGCAGCATGCCGGCACACAGGCCTTTGGCCAGGGCCCTCTGTGGAAATGGCTGCAGGGACTGAACAGAACAAGCCTGACTTTATTAAACCCATCTTGTAGATGAGAAACAGGACCTGAAAGTTTGCCACCTTGCCGGAACATGGGCTGATGCTCCGTCTCCTCCCCCTAAGGTGAAGGCCACCCTAGCATGTGGTGTGATGTTTGCCTTGGCACTCAGCAGATGGTCTTGTGCCTACCTGCACAGTCCAATTGGAGATTACCCTCCCACACATCCCACCTGAAGGTCCAGCCAAGATCCACTTCCCTCTCTGCTGGGCGGTTGGGCCCAATTCCTTCTCCTCATATGCTTCTGACTGGCTCTGAACCAGCAGTCTGGCCTTTGAGCCTGGCTGTGTGCTCTGGGAAGCAGGTTCTGTGCCTGGCTGGGTGCTCTGGGAAGCAGGCTTCTGCTGAGGCCAGGACAGGGACTCTGGGAGCCACGTACCAGAAGTCACCACAGCCTGATCCAGGACATGGTGGAAGTGTCTAGAGGCTTCTAGAAATGGTTCTCTGATCCCAGGGGCGAGGCTGGTGGGTTAGGAAAAGGACGGACCCTGTGATGTAGTATAGGAAGGCTGCCAAGCTCCAGGGCCTGGCTGATCGCAGCCTGACTGCCAGGGCACCCCCATACCAGCTGATGGAGCCAAACCGACAGCAGGGAGAGGCCTACCCTCCCAGATACGTGAGAATGAGGGCAATGACTCACCCGTCCAGCTGGATGCAGTCATTGCTGAGGGATGGAAGGCAGGAGGGTGATTCCAGCCAGGTCCCAGGGCTTCAGGATGCCCTGGAATTAGCCAGGCTCTTTGAACTGGCCAGGGTAGGTTTGGTAGCCCCTCATTTTACTGAGCAGAGGTGTGCTCAGTCCCTGCTTTTGGGGAGTTGAGGCCAGGTGCACAGCCCTACAGACAGGCAAGGTGTTGACTCTGAGATCAGATTCCTGGACTTAAAAAAAAAAATCAAGCATGGGTTTTAACCTTGAGTAAACAGCACCATCATCTCCCCAACCCTCGCCTTTCTTCTCTGTTATGTGGGGTCAAAGCGAGGGGCTACAGGAAAACTCTTAGCACACTGGCAGGCACATACTATGGTTCCCTGCACACAAGTCCAGGCACCTGCTCCACACCTTTGCCTGTATCCCTCAGGAAAACAAAGTAGTATGGCCCCACCTTGCCATTCCTCCACCCCACCCCCTTCAGTTGGTCCAGGGAGAACAGCACTTGCCCAGCCACTCTGCAAGAATCAGGCGCTCAGGGAGGGGCTGGAGTCACCTCCTGACCCAGCCACAGGCTGTGGGCAAAGGAAGAATGGCCCCGAAGGCAAGACTGGCCCCAGGAGCTCAGGCCCACCTGCCCTAGTATTGTGCAACTGGAGAAGCTGCAAACCCTGTGCATCTCAGAAGAGACAAGTAGCAACAAGGAATCCCACTGCTCACCCTGTCCGCATTCCAGGATGCCTGAGTCTGACTCGGAGATGTAACAAGACACCACTCTGGGCTCTGCTCTGTTGCTGGTGAAACATGTCCATTTATCTGTCTCCGAGCCTCCCAATTTATACAGGGTGCCATATCTTCTAGAACCTTCTATCATAGTGTGCTTTCCAAACTCTCTCTTCAGGATGCTCTCCTGAGTCCTGAGCAGACAGGGGAAACCAGTCCTTTAGGCACATGGACTCACTGATAGCTGCTGTCCACATTAGCCAGTCAAAGCAGGGGCCTAAATGTGTAAGAATCTGCAGAGTCTGGACTGAGACTCCTGGTTTGTAATTCTTTAATTTGGGTCATCAGTATTCAGGCAGGTGAGACCATCTGCACCTGACTGAGGAGTCCTCTGAGATCCAGGGCTCCAAAGAGTGGATCATGAGTTTGTGGGCTTGTGAGTGGGACACGGAAGTCACAAAGCTTGCTTCCTAGGTCACGGGGCTAGGACAGTTTCCTTGTGTGGTTTCTGTCAGAAGCTGGCTGTGAGAGGCAGGTTCCTAGAGCCCCACAGGAGGAGGAGCCCGTGCCCTTGTTCATCAGGCCCTAGACAAGCTCCATGATTAGGAAGAATACTCCATACCCAATTGACACCCAGGGAGCCCTTGGAAACAGTTCACCGCACAGGCTACAGATCTGGGGTGAAAGAAGAAAACCTGTGACAAACCCACTTAAATACTGCCCCCCCCCGGCACACACCACCACTGCCACACATACACCAAGCTCAGGGAAAGGATAGCCTAGATCCCTGTCTAGCTGTAAACCAAGGACAAGCCTTTGTGGGTCTGGAACAATCCCCAGTGTCATTGATGCAGCCGTGAAGAACCCAAGGCTTTTATTAGACAGGCCAGGAAAGGGATCAAAGTCTCACAGGACTTCTGATTTTCATTATCTTTTAATTTTCCTATGACACATCATTACATAAATGTAATCCTTCCCGGTCCCCGTCCCTGCCAAGTTTCAGCTGTCTGTGACGTGCTTAAGGGGAACAGGGTCACTGGCAGAGGTAAGAGCAGGGAGGAGATCTCTGAGGCTGGGGCAGCAGGGAGCAAATGAAGTGAGTGTGATCCAAGGGGGAAAGGATGGGGAAAGGCAGTGGACCCCCGGTTTTAAATGTGTATTTTAGATATAGAGTAGGTCATCTGGCCCATTGATGCTGTGTTTAGAAAGCTAGGTCTGGTCCCCACATGACCAGGGAGGCCTCTGAAATCTTGGGGCTCCAGGGATGTGAGCCTAAGCTTGTGGGGTAGAGGGGTGGGACTCTGAGCACACAGGTTTTGGTTCCTAAGTCATAGTGTTAGACAGTGTTCCTCATGTAGCTCCCATCAGAGGTTAGCATAGAACTGGCTGACCAGCCCCGGACAACCACCCACGACCTGGATCACTGTAGATATCTGCCTAGCTGAACCAGATGGGCTGTGTGTGGCCGATGCTCACAGGCAGACCTGATGTGTGCCATGCTGATAGGACAGTCTTGGCCAGGAGAGGCTGTGCCTGGGTGGGTGAGTCAAGGGAAACAAGGGGGTGGGGGATGGGTAAATCAGATCTTCTCCACCTGGCTTGAGAGATCAGCTTGAGGCTAGCCTTCTAGAACCTCAGAGAAAAAGGTGAAGGAGCAAGCAGGAACCCTTCCTGATTGTGAACTGATGATGTAGCTTCCTCACAGTCTGTCACAGTCCCCTGTTCCTGAGTCCCTGATGATCCATGAGTGAATGGGTTAGAGCGCGCGGGCGGGCGCGCGCACACACACACTCAGAAAGAGAGAGAGCAAAAGCAAAACCCTACTGTGGTAAGGCCTTATGTGAGCCATGAGAGCTGTGGGTGCTGTCAGGGCTCGGATCTGGCAGGGGAGTACTGTGTACTGCCAACTGAGTACCGGAGAACAGGGATAGATGCTAAGCAGGTGTGCTGGAAGCCAAAAGAGGGCAGAAGGGGATGATGCTTCCTGGAGAAGTTTAGATGGTCGGGGCTGCTGTGGGAGTCCCATGCTGAGCCCCCAGGGTGAAGTGGGTGTGGGCCCACATTCCCAGCAGTGGGAACAGGTTAGGCCTGGAGCTTCAAAGCTTAAAAAGCAAGGCTGGTTCTTGTCTGGATGGAGCCAGGAGCCCCCGTGAGGAGCCTGAAGGTAGGGCTGCGCTGCTGAGAGCACGTAGGAAGTTTTTCTTTGCTCCCAGCATGCTGTGTGCTGGTCTCTGTCCTCATACTATGGTCAGAAGCCCCAGGGAAGCATCATCCAGGAAGGCCCTCCAGGCCTAGGCTGATCTGGCTGCCTTTCTGAAACCCAGGTGACTCCAAACGCTGGAATTCAGATATCCCACCCCTCCCTGAGCTGTGATTCAGGTCATGGGTAGGGCCTAGGGGGGATGCATTTCAAGCCAGTTTCCAGGTGCTGCTGAGGCAACCCCTTGGCCATCTGACTGAATATGAATGGTTTTGGTTCAGTTTGCTCACAGGGGATGCCCTGGGTGGTGGTCAGCTGAAAGGCCCCCTTCCTAGGTCTCTGGAAACTTCTTTTCTTTCTTTCTTTCTTTCTTTCTTTCTTTCTTTCTTTCTTTCTTTCTTTCTTTTTTTTTTTTTTTTTTTCAAGACAGGGTTTCCCTGTAGTTTCTAGAGCCTGTCCTGGAACTAGCTCTTGTAGACCAGGCTGGCCTCGAACTCAGAGATCCGCCTGCCTTTGCCTCCCGAGTGCTGGGATTAAAGGTGTGCGCCACCACCGCCCGGCTTTCTGGAAACTTCTGGGACTGTCTTTGGTGCTGAGAGTCCAAGTATAGGTGATGGGCAGCTGTGTCTCCATCTCCGTAGACAAAGCCTTGCTTTGATGATGATGATCCACCCAGCAAGGCCTGAGGTCACTGTCTTACTTTGGTTTCTATTGCTGTGGTAAAACACCATGACCAAAAGTAACTTGGGGAGGAAAGAGTTTAATTTAGCTTACAGTTAGTTACACATCACAGCCTCTCATCAAAAGATGTCAGGGCAGGAATAGAAGCAGACACACAGCCTACTGGCTTGCTCTCCATGGCTTCCTCAGCCTGCTTTCTTATATAGCCCAGGGATGATACCACCCACAATAGGCTTGGCTCTAGCAAATAATCTCTAATTAAGAAAATGCCCTGCTGGTTTGCCCACAAGTCAATCTTATGGGGGCATATTTTTAATTGTTGTTCCCTTTTCTCTGATGGTTCTGAGTTGTATCAAGTTGACACCACCAACAACAAAATAACAAAATACCCCCCCCACACACACACACACATCAACCAGCAACAACAACAAAACCCACAAAAAGCAGCCAGAACAGTTACTTTGTGATGCTCTGGGGACAGGCCTGAGAACAGAAGTCCTGCTCTTCAGCCTCTTGTCTAGAAGGCTGGCAGAGATCGCAGCACCCATCACACCAAGGGGCTCCTGGGGGAGAGGAAGGAGCGTATACTGGTACTTTTCTTTTTGCTGCCAAAAATAAAAAGAAAAAAAGAAAAAAGAAAAGAAAAACAAGAAGACCTGACAAAAACAGCTTAAGGTGGAAGGATTTATTCGGACACAGTTTTAGGGTACAGTCCACCATGATGGGGAACTCACGGCCAGAGAAGCTTGAGGTAGCTGGTCTCTTTGCACCCAGTCAGAAAGCAGAGAACAGTGCATGCTGGCGCTCGACCTGCTTTCTTCTTTTTGTTCAGTCTGGCTCACCACCCCATGGCACGGTGTTGTCTACATCTAGAATGCTTTCCACCTCAACCCAGTCCAGAACCTCCCTCGCAGACATTCCCAGAGTTGTGTCTCCCAGGAGATCCTAGATCCCACTGTCAGTGGTACACGAGTGTGCACACACACAGTACATTGCCATCACATGCATGTGTGCACACAAGCAGATCAATAAACCACAGAAGAGAACCTAGCATTGCTTACGACCCTGATAGTCCCATCCCCTTCCTGACTGTCGGTTTCCTCAAGCTGGAAACATTGAGGCCTATAGATTAGATGGTTCCTTCTGAGCGAGGCCTGGGGGACCTTGCTGGTAACCACACCATCATCTGATTAGTGTTCAATTTAAAGCATTTAATAGACATCTGGAACTTTGCAAGGCTGGCCAATTACTAGGCACGGCTGGAGAGAACAGTGCCAGAGAGCACACCGAGTCCTTGGGGACCAGTCTATATATCAGGGTGTCATCAGTCACGCCAGGGACCTCCAATATGAATAGCATCACCAGAGGCTTCTTGTAATGCAAAACAAAAGGACTTCTCCCCCCCCCCCCATCTCCCCAGGGAAGGTAGAAAGCTCAGAGGTAATTTTCTGAAGTCCCCACCAAGCCCCAGAAAAGCTGAACAGTGGTCTGGGGAGCCTGGCAGAAGGCTGGCCCGCCTCCTAGCTCTGCCTGCTGCCTGCTGCCTTGGCCCAATTAGCATTCTTCTGAGAGCCTGGCAAAGAAAACAAAGGAGGAGAGGGACCCCAGGAGAGAGGACCCTGGCTTAGGGGGCCTTGGAGTCAGTCTGTACTGGGCCTCCCCAGCTTTTCTCTGCAAGCCCAGTTGACTCCAGATAGCACCCTGGGCTGCTGGAGTGTTGGTCGGTTTGGTCTTCAGAATTAAGTAAGAATGAGATTTATATAAGCCATTAAAAGGACGAAAATAAGGGATTCACTGGAACCTCCCTGGCGCCAGGTTGCAGATCCAATCTGGGGCTCAGGGCATGGCGGGCAGCTTCTGGGATCTGTGTTTGAATCTCGGCGACTTTCTGTGCATCATCTCACCTCTCTTGATGTCTTCATCTGGATCCTGAGAACACTTACGCTATTTCCCCCAGAGGGATAAAAAGGAATAACGTGCAAACTGCCTGCTGGTAGCGGAGTGGTCATGACGCAGAGAGAGTGCGGGCACTATTTTTTCTCTCAGGTGCCTGTCACCGTGACACCCCGGGGGCAGCATGGCCAGACTGAGGCGGGGGGGAGGGGGTCACTGCCAAGTCCTGGATGACCCACGGCAGCCTGCCTGCCCAGCGGTTAGCTTAGGAAAGCCTCAAATTATACAATTTATGAAACCCGATCCAGTTTTCCGACTGGAACGTGTGATTAGGGAGATTACACGTTGCCTGTTGCAATTATGGTAATGTTGATGTGTGGACAGATAACTGGCAGCGGGACTGTTCTGAAGCATCTATTTATAGGCTCGGATTCTTGCTATCTCAAGGCAGACATATGGGCCATGAAGGCAGGCGACAAAAAAAAAAAAAAATTAAAAAAAAAAAAAAACAGGCGGGGGAGCGCGAGCCTCCCTCGGAATGAAAAGACACCAAAGGAAGCCGTAATTAGGGCTGGGACTGGCTTATGTAAATCAGGTAATACTTTCAAAACAGACACGAGATCCGGTTTTAATAAAGCACATTGGAACAAATGGCGGAATAATGACTTTAATAAATCTAAATACAAATATTTTGTTCTGTCTCCAAAATGAACAGCCCTGGCATCTGCCGAGCTTGGGCCTGGGCGAGGGGGCGGCGCTCGGTGTTACTGGATTCTTACACTCCCTCAGCAGGCTTGAGGATTTTAATTTTTAGCCTTCTGCTAAATTACATGGGCTGTCAGTCAACTGTGGGAGATATTTTGAGTAGCGAGATTTATACAAACACACAGAACACACTCAGAAGGCTCTGCACAATATCTTTTACACCAACCCAGGATGTAAATCACAGGTTGTTGGAAGCCTGAATTACAGCTTTGCTGGGGATAGACTGCACAGAGAGTCTTCACCAGGAGGAGGAATCTGGTGGCATTTCCTTGATGCCCTTTCGCACCCTAGTGTGAATCAGAGACAGACTAGGACTGTTCTTTTGGATTTCCCAGCCCTTCCCTCCCCAGCTCTGGTATCTGAACCTGAGGTTGTTGATCCATGAGGCAAAGAGGCTGCACGTGTGTGTTTTGATTAGCCAAACAGTGTTGTTCTGGATCCAGACCAATCTCTTCAAATGAATTGCAAGGCGAGGCATGATGGCTCACGCCCGTAATTTTAACACTTGGGAGGCAGAGGCTAGGTACTAGAAGATCTCAGGTTTGAGGTCAGGCTGGGATACCAGTGATTTTTAAGGCCAGCCTGGACTGATTCCTGCGTGCCAAGGACAGTTCCGGAGCAGGCGATACTGTGTGAGCGCCACTTCATCTGCTCTTCACTACACCTAAATTCCATGTTCGAATCACTCTGCTGATGTCCCTGATCTGGTCTCATTGATATTTTTTTTTTTTTTTGGTTTTTTGAGACAGGGTTTCTCTGTGGCTTTGGAGCCTGTCCTGGAACTAGCTCTTGTAGACCAGGCTGGTCTCGAACTCACAGAGATCCGCCTGCCTCTGCCTCCCGAGTGCTGGGATTAAAGGCGTGCGCCACCACCGCCCGGCTCATTGATATTTTTATGTATTATATTGTCCTTATTTTCTTGCTCAATAGAACTAGGTTTTAGAATTAGTGCTGTATGGCTATATTATACATGCTATTTTCAGCTGCTGGCCCCACGCCGATCTACACAGTCTCAATATAAAGCTAACACACCTTTCAAACCCCTGACCCTTCCCTGACATGATTGTGAGTTTTCCCATGGCTCCTACGGTGTAAGTGTGATCCTGAGTAGTGAGTGATGTTTGAAGGGTGGGGGAATCTTCAGGGGGCGGAGCATCCTGAAGCACTCATGAGTGAGTACATACCATGTTTGTCTATCTGGCTCTAGGTTACCTCTGAGTGAGGTAACCCGTCCATTTTCATACAAATTTCAAGATGTCATTTTTTTCCACCAAGTAGTACTCCATTGTGTAAATGTACTACATTTTCTTTACCCATTCTTCAGTTGAGAGACATCTAGGTTGTTCCTGGCTGCTAGGGACTCACTGGGAATCTGATGGTCCCGTCCCACTGCTTACACAGAAGGCTGCCAGGTATACTGAACCCAAAAGCTAGATTCATACACACCATACACACCACTAAGTCCCCTTGTGAGCATTGTGAGCAGTAACAGAGACCTTGAATTCTACTCAAAAGGTGGTTTAAGTGTATGTTTGTATACCAGTTTACCATCTGCCAGAACCTTTGAAACATGGGTCCAAACAAACCTTCCCTCACTCAGCTGCTGTTCTGGAACGTTTACCTCAGTAATGAGAAACTAGTGCACCCCCTTTCTCCCACTTTCTCTCCTGTCTGCAATCTGACTCCTGGAAGTTCCCCATCAGTCCATTCTTGATTACTGAGGCCATGTATGGAAAAGTAAAAGGCTTAAACACTTTTATTTACATTTATTAGTATTCATGTTATGTGTCATGAGTGTGAATGCATGTGTGTGTGTGTGCACGTGTGTTTGTGTGTGTGCCATAGCACACATGTGGGAGTGAAGGGACAACTTACCAGTCTGTTATCTTCTTCCACTGCGCAGGTCCTGGGGATTGACCACCAATCGTCAATCAAGAAAATGCACCACAGGCTTGTCTACCAGATCTCAGGACCAGATCCCAGGGGCCTTTACCCCAAGTCATCGCACCAGCCAGAAATTAAAGTTCTTATGATCAAAGCTTGTGGGCTGTGGTAATGGGAGAGAAATGACCTCTGCATGTTGTCCTTGGGTCTCAACATGAACAGCATGGCACATATACCCCCCTTTAAATAAATAAATAGAATAATGATGATACGATCAAAGTTTGATAAAAGATAAAAGGCATTGGCCAGGAAGTCCGTAACCCAGAGTAAGGGTAGGAAACAGACAAAAAGGAGGGCTCATAATTTCACTTTAATTATGCTTTACATGGCTCTCTCTAGTCCGGTGAGTACCATGCGTCTTAGTAACAACCAAACAACTCTGCTTTGTCTTGAAGGGCTTGCTTTCCTTATGGTATACCTTCCCTTTGGTATCCATGATGTTCTGGCTAACTCCATGTCAACTTGACACAAGCCTCAAGTCATTTGGGAAGAGGGAACCTCAGTTGAAAAAAATGTTTCCTCTAAACTGGCCTGTACACAAGCCTGCTGTGCGTTTGCTTGATGGAAGACTGATCTGAGAGGGTCCAGTTCATTGAGGACCATGCCACCCCAGGCTAGTGGCTGAGCAAGCCATGGAGAGCAAGCCAGTAAAGAGAACTAACTCCTCTATGGCTCTGCTTCACCTCCTGCCTCCAAGTTCCTGCAGTAACTTCCCTGTTAATGGACCATTTCCTGGAAGTATAAGATGAAATAATTGTTTTCCTCTTCAAGTTGCTTTTGGTTATGATGGGGTTTGTTGTTGTTATTTTTTTGTTTTGTTTTGATGGCAGTGGGGGAATTGGTCCAAACCTGAGCACACAAACCCTTTGATGCTCTAGTTTCAAACGTCCAGTGGCACAGCACGTACAGATGACCTGAGCACACTCTCCCACACTTTAAAAAGCTGGAGTTTAGAGCATCTCCAGCTGAGGTACCATAACTAATACAATATAAATGTGATACTGGAAGCTGTTATCCTATATTGTTTAGGGAATAATAGCAAGAATAATAGGAGGTATGTGTTTAGCCCAGGTGCATGTTTTTAGTGTGCCAGATTCATGGATGACTGACCTCCAGCTGCTGGCTGTCATGGTGGGCCCATGCTCTCTACAACCTTTAGTGAAGATGGCTGATCTGGACTGCTGATCTGACAGACTGTAGAATCATCTTGGAAACAAGTCTCTGAGCACACATGTGAGGGATTTTCTAGTTTAGGCTAATTGCGGTGGAGAGATCTGCCCTAACCATTGGCTACACCATTCCAAGGGCTGGAGTCCAAGGCTGATTAAAAACAAAGTGAGGTGAGCACAGACCTTCCTCACTTGTCCCTCTCTGCTTCTTTGCCATTGTTATTTTTGTTTGTTTCAAAATGATCCCAGACCATTATAATTGAAACTCAGATAAGTTGTTTCCAACAAAGAAAAAAAACAAAATAAAAAAACCAAAAACCAAACCAACCAACAAAAAGACATATAGTTATTCAAAGTAGACTGGGACTGGGAACAGATGTGGGTAGGACTGGGAACAGATGTGGGTAGGACTGGGAACAGATGTGGGTAGGAATGGTGAAATCACAGAGGGGCCTGGGCAATGGGAGGGTTAGGGGCCTGCTTGGCCCAGAGGGCCTGCCTGCATCCTGCATACTGTGGCAGATCTGGGGGTGGCAGGCAGCTTTTGCCTCCCTGGAATGGTGGTGGGGAGAGTATCCCTTACAGCCGTCCAGTGAATTGACAGGCATGGTCAGTCACCATGGTGGGAAGCAAGCAAGACTGGACTGGCGCAGGCAGGACCGGTGGGGTGAAGGTATAGGGAGGATGACTCTCTGCTTCCTGACTTCAGACAGATGCCTCTGGCTGGGGCCCCTCTGCTTTATCTGCGGGGAGGATGACCGTAGCCTCTCAATAGTGACCAATAAACCCTTCTTTCCTTAAGTTGCTTCTTGTCGAGCATTTTTATCACAGTAATGAGGAAAGAAACAAACTCACTTGGCATTTCTTGCCTCCCTCAGAGGCTCGCCTGTGGGAACACACAGGTTCTCTTTCCTCAGGTTCCTCCCGCCTGTGGTCAGTCGGCCAATGGCCCTCAGAGCTGGGATAAACTCATACTCTATGAGTCACCAGCCACAGTCCCCAGAGCACCGCCCAGGTAGGGTGTTTGCCGAAGGGCTGCAATGGAGGGAGGCCTTCTGTGAGATGGGAGAAGTGACCGGGTGTGAGGGTGAGAGGGTGGGGAGGATGGCGTGTTATTAGAAAGATATTTTCAGAATCCCAGAGTCTGTTCCTGGACCAGGCACACTTCCTTTCCCAGAGCACAGCAAGAGCTGTGGGGGAGTCTGCACCTTGCTGAGGAGGAAGTGAGAGAGGACCTTCCAGGCACAGGAGGGATGTGTGACCTATGACCCGGATGAAACTCAGAAATGCTGGCTTTATGTGTCAGCTTGACTGAGATAGTTGAAACATTCTGGGTGTGTCTGTGAGGAAGGTTCTAGAAGAGATTAGTACGTGGATTGGTGGATGAAGTAAAGAGCAAGATGATTTTCCTCAACATGGTAGATACCCTTCAACCCACTGAGAACTTGTCAGAGAAGAGAAAGCCTTGCCATCTGCTTGAGCAGGGACGTCTGTCTTTTCCTGTTTCCAGCCAGCAACATGCCTAGTTCTTTGGCCTTTGGGCTTGCCAGAGACTTACCCTATTGACTCTGCTGGTTTCTAGGCTCCCAGTCTCTGACCCAATCACACCACTGGCTCCTGGCCTTCTAGTTAACAGACCAGAGATTGTGGGACCTCTCGGGAGCCAAGCCCGCATTGCCAGTCCCTCCCCGTTCACCTCTGTTTCTATGGAGAAGACTTCCTTTCAGAACAAAATGGCTAGGTAGAGGCAGTGTCAGAAAGGGAGCTGTCTAGTGCCAGAGCAGAGCTATTGGACTCACAGAGGTAGTGACACCCCTGGCTCCTGTGTTGTCAAGGAAGTTTTTCTTGTCAGAAGTTGGGTTGACTGCTTAAGTTGTATTCCACTTCATCTTCCCCAGAGCTGCTTAAGTATGACAGTGTGTGTGTGTGTGTGTGTGTGTGTGTGTGGTTTGTGAGTTTGGATATCACTAGTATGCCATGGTGTACATATGGGGGGCAGAGGACAACTTTGGAGTCAGTTCTCAAACTCAGGTAGCCAGGACAATGCAGCACAACATTTCAAACACACACACACACACACACACACACACACACACACACACACACACCGCCCAGCCATCTTGCTGTCCAGTGTCTGAGTTTTTCTTACATATGTTCATCAGATTGAATTCAAGCCAGCACTCTTTCTGTTTAGCCACTAACTAGAAACGTACTTTCTGGTCCACTTACACAGCCCAAAGGACCTTTTATGCTCCCAATGAAGAGAATTCTGGATTTGTCCTGAGTTTACCTTCTAGAACTACCTTCCTGAAAAGGGCACAGGACAACTGGGGAGTTGGCCGGAAGGTTAGAAGATGAAGAAAGACATTTTTGGGGAAAAGTGGCTGTGAATTATCTGTCTACAAGCTTGGTTACAAGGGGAACCCCTTCTAGATAATTTTTTATGCTGTCTAGGACTCAACTGCAGGGCTCTGGGTTCCTGAAGACTCTGCAGGTATTATTTCTGCGTCTACAGATATGTCACTAAAGTGAAGAAAGGCTAATTTGCTCAGTCACCTTGCCCAGAAGGAGCAAATGATGATTTGAACTTTGACCACCTGCATCTATGTTAAAATATTCCGATTCTTAATGCTTTGTATTTCTCAGGCCTGGATAAATAGAGAACAAAACATATTCACACAAACATATTTGGAGATGGAAGGCATAAGTCACCACCCTTCCTAAGTGGTTGCCAGAGAAACTGAGGACCAGGCAAGGGGAAGAAAGCATCCACAGAGAGACAAGGAGTGAGACTTGGGAGAACTTAGGTACTCTGTGCCAACTGAGGGCTCCTCTCTCTTCACTGGGGGCTTCCCATGAAGTAGAATTCCAGTTTCGTCAATATGTCCTTTAACCCATCCAGTCCCTGAGGTGATGACGATCCATGCTTCACAGAGGAAGAAACACAGTCTTGTCAGCAGCTCACTGCTTTGAAAGAACAGGGCCAGGTCTAAGCCAGGCCTCTTGGATGACATTGCTGTTGCCCTCAAAAGTTTTTCTTGTCTGGTTTTGTGCTTGTCATTACTAAGGGGACAGAATGATTTTGACTCTCCAATTTCTGGTTCCTTTTATTTGTTTGTTTGTTTGTTTGTTTGTTTTGGACCAGGGTCTCACACAGGCCTGGAGAACTTTGAACTTCTGATCCTTGACCCTCTACCTCCCAAACACAGGACTTGTAGTTATTTGCAGCCACGCCCATCTTGTTAAATGCTGCTGAAGACTGAACCCAAGGCTTCATGCATCCCTAAACACATATTCCACCAGCTGACCTATATCCCCAGCCCTTCTAGCCTTCTGACAATTCCCTCCTTCCTTCCTTTCTTCCTTCCTTCCTTCCTTCCTTCCTTCCTTCCTCCCTCCCTCCCTCCCTCCCTCCCTCCCTCCCTCCCTTTCTTCCTTCCTTCCTTCCTTCCTTCCTTCCTTCCTTCCCCTTCTTTTTCTTTCTTTCTTTCCCTCCTGCCCTCCTTCTCCTCCCTCCCTCCCTCCCTCCCTCCCTCCCCCCCTCTTTCTTTCTGTTCTGGAACTCACTCTGTAGATCAGGCTAACCTTGAACTCACAGAGATCTGCCTGCCTCTGCCTCCTGAGAGCTGGGATTAAACGCATGTGCAGTCACCACCTGGCCAAAGCACAATTTCTAAAGGGAAATCATGCCCCATTTACTGTCATGTCAAACATCTGGGTTCAAGTGCTACACTCCCCATGCAACACTGAAATTGTTTATAAGAGGTTTGTGAGTGGGGACAGTAGGGAGGTTGGGTTGCAGGAAAGCAAGGACTCATCTGCCGGATGAAGTATTGGGACCAATGGTGCAGAACTCAGCAGAGACCAACATTGGGTGGGTATGCACTGGGCTGAAGTGGAGGTGATTGAACTCTGATCTAGCCTAAGGATTCTGAACATAAGCTCTCCCATGTTTCTGTGTGTGGATATATGCACATACATGTTTCCCTGCTCGAGTCGAGTCATGTGGGAGCCATCACATAGCCACACAATTACTGCACAGATGCCGGTGAAATGGTATGTTCTTTGGAGAGGGGAGATGACAGAGAACGCTCAGAAACCTATTATCCTGTCCAGCTGAAAAATCTGGAGGGCTTCCTGTAGGAAGTAAAGTTCTTTTAAGAGAGATTTAGAGAAAACATGAATTGCTTACTTTTGTCAAGTGGGAGAGAGATGGCCTGGATTTCTGGGTCCTCTATGGATGTGTGTGTTTCTACCCTTGAAATTTTCTCTCCTCTGTCTTCTAGTTAAGAGCCCACCAGCCAAATTCTTCCAAGTGGTTTTCTCTATTCTAAATTCTCTGATCTTCCTCCCCCCTTTAGCTTCAGTTTATTGCAAATTCCTTTTTAAATAAATCATAATTGCCTACTGTCACAACATGAAGACCACTTGACAGGCATCTATCCTAAGATACCAATTCAGTGCCTGTCAGCCAGCTGGCTCCAGGACTGGGGAGGGGAGGGAATCGTCCAGCAGCCAGACGCAAAGTCCCAGGGCCCCCATCAGCTCCCAGAATCTGGCATGATGATCCCCTCCCCTTCATGCCTAGCAGTAGGGGAAGAGACACGCGTTGTACCAGAGCTTTTCAAAACTCCCACTCCCTTAAAGCAAAAATATTCCAACAGCCTGAGCTCTTGTCATCTTCCTTCTGTGGGACTGGCATTTTCCAAGTCTCAATCACCAGATGACAAATTATTGCAGGGAATGATCAATATATTGTTCATACGGTTGGCATTTGGGGAATGCAGCCTGCCATCCAAAGAGATGGTCTTGAAAGAACTGGTGGGTGGTGTCTATCAGTGAATCAATAAGTAAATATTTCCCCAGTGTGTCCCGGGGTGAAAGGCAGTAGCAACGATGAAGGCTGGATGTACAGATCTGGGTTTGCTGTGACCAGCGACCACTGCTTGGGAGATCTAGTCTTGGACAAGTTCCTTCCTTCCTTCCTTCCTTCCTTCCTTCCTTCCTTCCTTCCTTCCTTCCTTCCTTCCTTTCTTATTTCTTTACTTCTTTCTTACTTATCTAGGTTTCGGGTTTTTTGTTTGTTTGTTTGCTTGCTTGCTTGCTTTTCGAGACAGGGATTCTCTGTGTAACAGCTCTGGCTGTCCCAGAACTCACTCTGTAGACCAGGCTGACTTCAAACTCACCGAGATCCACCTGCCTCTGCCTCCTGAGTGCTGGGTTAAAAGGTGTGCACCATCACACCTGGCTTGGGTTTTGTTTTTTTGAGACAGGGTCTTTCTGTGAAGTCGTGGCTGTCCTGGAACTCTCTATATAGACCAGGCTGGCCTTGAACTCACAGAGATCTGCCTGCCTCCCTCCACCTCCTGGGTGCTGGAATTAAAGGTGTGTGCCATTGCTGCCAGCTTAGGGCAAGTTTCTCGAACCAGGGAATGTACCTTACTTTCCTTCATATGAGGCTGGAGCTCCTCATCAGGACCAATTATAATAATACCCATACCTGAGTCACTCTTGCCTCTGACTAGGGCGATCCCTACACACACACACACACACACACACACACACACACACACACACACAGCCCTACAGGGGAGCTGTGCAGCTCGTCCTGAGGGCCCAGAGTGGCTGTGCATGGGAAGGAGGGGCCTGGAGCCTGGTAACTCAGCTCGGACTTGTGGCTCTCACAGAGCACTAGGATTTCCGTGTTGGAGCAGGCCTCCTTTGGGTCTCTCTCAGATTATCACATCATTAAAGGAGGATCCAGACCAGTCCTCCTTGCACAGAGCACATGTGTTGGGTGGTCCCCGACTTCTCCTGGGCTCAGTCCAAACCATACTCTCCTGGGAAAGGCACCAGAAAGACTGCTTTTGTGCGTTCCGCAGACAGCAGCTGGGCACTTCCCCGTACAGAACAGAATGGCCGGATGTTTGGCTGACACGCTCTCCCACTTGAAGCTCTCTTAGGGCCCTCTAAGCAGACACCACCTCAGCTGGACCTTCGGATTTGCCCTTAACTCGTTCAGGTTTCCTCCCCCTAGCCTGTCCTGGGTATTTCTATGCCAGGAAAACATCGTCGACTCTTCACTCTCAGAAACCAAGACAGTTGGGGAGATGACTTGGTGGTTGCTAGGCTTGCATTTGACTCAGCCACCCACCTGCCCACACCTCTGGAAAAGGTCAGGTGGGCCTGGGTGGGATGCTGATTCGGGTGGCCATAATGTGAGTGCTTGTTTCTGTTTCTTCTGGTGAGCCTTGCTGTGAAGTCACATTATTGGGGACTGCAAGGGCCTTGGTCAGAGTCTCAGCTAGTTCAGTGGAGTACAGGCAGGCCTGAAATGCTGGAGAGCTCATGGGTAACCCAAGAAAGGGAAGGAGCCACACTCAGCCAGCAGGATTTGATTGGAAGTCACAGTCACGGAGGAGGGGACTGGAGGGGCTGGCAGCTCAGTGGTGAGGGGTAGCGCTGAGGGAGTGGCCAAGAACTGCAGAGGAGGGCATGAATATTCAGAGAAGATGTGGACACCAAAGATCACAGGACTGAGAAAGAAGGCAGGCCCAGAGCCAAAGAAGGAGAGGAGGAGGGATGGGGGAAACCTCTCTGACAGAGGACAATGGATGCTCTTTAGTTTTGGCTCTCAGGGGATTCTAGATGAAAAGCCAACTATGTAAATGACTGTAAAAGCAGAGGTGGGTGGGACAGAGCGGGAAGGATTTCAAAGGCCTGTTTTGGTAGGTGGTGGGCGAGGTGTGGTAGATACCGGGCTCCCAAGAGCTGAGCAGAATTCTTGTGGAGCCAGCTCAGGGCTCTGGTCCCACCCTGCCTCAGTGTTTCCTAACTATGTGGCATCTACTGTTATCGCGATTTCCAGGAAGGCTGCTGTCTTCTGTTTGCTGAAGCGAGCCCTCGGCTGACTCAGCAGGAGCCGGCCCAACTATCTGAGCTCTGAGCTCTGACCCCAGCCCCATTGCCTCAGCAGCTCCCAGCATAGGTGTTCCCAGAAGGGCTGCCAAGCTGTTCCAGTGGCTTGGAATCTGGCTTGGGTGATTGTTCTGCTGTTAGGCAAGAAGAAACCAGCACTGGGGTCAGATGGGTTGAGTACCGGCTTGATCGTATGTGACCTAACTCCCACTTCCATCCCGTCATGGGTTCCCCTATTGCTGGCGCCCCTCAAGGATTGAATCAGGTTTTATTTTAGACTAGAAAGTCTACAGACAATAAACGCAACAGAAAATATCACAGATGACCTTGCACCATGACCCAGACTTAATAAACATTTATGACTGGCTCTATATACCCCTGCTGCTCTCTGTCCTCCTCCACCCCCAGCCAGATGGGATCATGTTCCCAACTCCCTTCCCCCAACCCCAACTTTTCTCATTAGAGACAGCTGAGTGGGTGGAAGCAGGCATGAGCGGCTCTTCTCCCCTCCACCCAGACAGCTCAGGGTCCAGTGAATTCTTCTTTAATACACCTTTCAAGGTTGTGGATGTGGAGCTTGCCATAGAAAGTCTCCAGCCTGGGACTCTTCTGTCCCCTGTCCCTGAGGATGGAAACCCATTTCCCTGGGTTCATATCTCTTCCCCATCTATTGAGTCTCAAACCTCAGTTCACCCTTCACAGAGAGTAGTTGAAAGATCTTTGCTGATGGCTACACTCTAGGCCCCTCTGCCCTAGACTGGTTGCAGCATGAAAGCAATTAGTAAATTAATCTCTCAGCGTCTAGGGCCAGCAGGCAGCAGCAGCATAGTGCACGCTGTCAATACTTCTCAGGCCTTCCCAGGTGATCGACACCTGCCAAGTTTATCTCTCCTCTTGGCAAAGGGGCCTTATTATTCTAGAGACCCCAGGTATCTACCTACAGAAGGTGACTCGTGAAACACAGCAGAAGCTTCACACAATCAAACCTTTGCCTTCACAGTCAAGAGCTGAGTCCTTCCCTGAGGGGTTAGACCTAGGTTGGGGTCAAGCCAAGACACCTGGGCTGTGACAGTTTGAGGTGGCCTGAAGCCAGTAGCTGGGAGGGACCTAAGGTCAAAGGAAGACACCATGGTCCTGGGGGAATTCTGAAAGCCATTCTGAATGCTGTGCAGGTGGGACAGGGCTCCATTTTGAGGTAGGGGAAAGGAGGCTGGGGGCAGCACTGTGCCCAGATGGCAGAGAAGGCATGCTTTTCCTGATCGAATGTCCTTCTACCAAGTTACCACTTGTCCTCCCAGTTGTCCACTGAGGACGCTACTAGCTGTGACATTATAGGAAGTGGCCACGCCTCTTTTCTTCTTGGTCAGGAAGATGAACCCTGCTGTCTTAGTGTGTCTCTCTATTGTTGTGATAAGCAGAATAACCTATGGGAACTTGGGGAAGAAAGGGTTTGTTTTTCTTATAAGTTACAGTCAATCAAGGGAATTCAAGGCAGGAACTTGAAGCAGGAACCTGGAGGCAGGAACTGACACCGAAACCTTGAAGGAGCTGCCAACTGGCTTGTTCAGCTTGCTTTCTTAAACAATCAGGGCCTTCTGCCTGGGGTGATACTATCTGCATCAGGCTGGGGCCTCCTACGTCAATCTTTTTTTTTTTTTTTTTTTTTTTGGTTTTTCGAGACAGGGTTTCTCTGTAGCTTTGGAGCCTGTCCTGGAACTACACAGAGATCCGCCTGCCTCTGCCTCCCGAGTGCAATCTTTAATCAAGGAAATGCCCCTTAGGCATGTCCACAGGCCAATCTGATGACAATCCCCCAACTGAGGGTCCTTCTTCCCAGGTGACTTATTTTATCCAGGCAGAGATATTTGGATTGTTGCCACTGTGATGGCCGGCAGATTGGCTCCTGTTGGAGACACAGAGTAGGCTCATCAGCCTGGCCTGGTTAGTACTGTGTGGTACTGTGATAGTGGTTTCCAAGATACCTGGGGAAGGTCTGGAGTTAGAGAAATCTACAGACATTACTGAGGGCATCACCAGGAAACATGGGTTCAACAAACTAGGGAGCCCCGACCTGCAGCCCATCTAGACCTCCACTGATCTCGAGAAGCCTTTGTTAAGGTGCCAATGAATGGAACTAGCTCCTTGACAGTTAGGCGCTACCTCAGAAGAGCGCATGTTCCTTATCAGCTGGGGCTGGGGCTGTCCTGGGATGTAAGACTTTGAACGCTAAACTAGAGATCTCTCTAGGACAAACCAGGATGGCTGCCACCCTTGAATGAAATTCCCCAGCCACAGTTTCCTTAGAGACAAGACCCTTACTAGATGAAGGTAATATCATGGAGTCTGGGAGGGGGACTTTCTGGGTCTGTCTGTCCTTTCCGGCCTTGGTTTCTCAGCCCCGTGCACCTGTCTACAAGGGGAGGGGCTTCCTGACCTTTATATACTCTGTGATCTGACCCACTTAGCTGGGCCACGGCTGTCTATTCTGGGGCATAGAGCTAAGTTGTGAAGGGTTTATTTAAGAGGAAACCCACAGTAACCACCTCTCCAAGCCATGACCTCTATCCAGTCTGGCCACAAGGCCAGACTTTTGCCTCTCTGTATCTTCCTCCTGAACTCTCACTGGCTGCATCTGGGTCTTGGGGATGGGTGTGGGAATTGCTATGCATTAGGCTTCTTGATTCTTGATCAAAGCATTGAGAGGCAAGGATGAGTAACAAGACACTAAAGCTTCCACAAGGTAGATCCCAACAAAAAGCAAAAATCACGGCTTTTAGCCTATGCATGCTCAGGACAGCTCTAGCCAGCCGTCCAGTAAGTCCTCAACACACACACACACACACACACACACACACACAGCTATTATTGCCACCAAGTTTGGGATTAGACTACAATGCCTCATGCCCATTGCATCAGAGGCTCCAGACAAACCTAGGGAGTAGGTGGGATGGCCTTCACCTGGATTTGACATGCAAAGTTGGCCTGGTTGGGATAGGCGATGCTTTGAGGGCATTATCAGAATTTGCTGGGCCCTGGGCCCTAGCTCAAGTCTGTTGACTCTCAGGCCAGAATACCTTGCAGCCTCTCTGGCTTGCTGATCAGTTGTGTGTCTGTGTGGTGGTGTGGGCGTGGGTGTACATGCGTGTGTGTGTGTGTGTGATGATGTAGAGGTAAAAGGACATCAGCTGGTATTCCTCAGGCACTGTCCACCTTTTCTTTTTCTTTGTTCTTCTCTTTGTTTTTGCGACAGGGTTTCTCACTGGCCTGGAATTCAACTAGTAGTCTAGGCTAGTTGATCAGTCAGTAATCCTTCAGGATCTAAAGGTCTCTGTCTCTCCAGTTTGGGGATTACAAGAGCTTGCTACTGTGCTTGGCTATTTTTAGGTGGGTTCTGAGAATCAAATCCATGTCTTTTTGCTTGCAAGGCAAGCCTGTTGTTTACTAAACTATCTTCCCAGCTCCGACACTACAGTAAATCTTTAAGAATGAAGCCATACACCACCAAGTAAGAGGTGTGGCCCAACAGATACCTGATGGGCATGCAAGAAAACTGCAGTGACTATCACCTTCCTTCCCACAGACCTCCAGAGAGTCAGGTTCAGGCTTTGGTATCAGAGAGCCCTGAGTTCGAATCCTAGGCACTGTCACTGAACAGCTGTGTGGCTGGGGAATCTGTGTTTTTATTTTTCCCTAGATTGTCATGTGTATCTCTCTGGGTGGTTGTGAGCATTATGGAGTCTTATATTCAGTAGGTGCACAGCAAAGAGTCAGGAGCACACCTCCTGGGAACCTAGTGAGCTGCAACAAGCCCCACAGACTCTGGGAGGATGATTGGATCCCACCCCTGTTTCTAACCTGGGCACACTCTTTCTTTGGAGTTTAACACATCCCCACAGGTGCTCCGGTCCACGACTCAGTTCAGTCAAAGAGACCTGAGCAGAGACGTGCAGCTGAGCTTGACCCTTTGAGATCAAAGTTGCCATCCCTAGTCGCAGGCTGGAGTGGTTCCAGCAAAGAAGACAGCCAACATCCCTCTGTCCAGCCATTCTTCCTCCTTCCTGGGGGCTCCAGCTGATTTGCCTACTCTTCCCTCCTTTGGACACACTGCCTCTCCCCCAGTGGGGGAAAAGGCTGGATTCTGAAACAGAGAATTTGGCTGAGGAAGATGCATCAGGCAGACAGCAGACATGACTTCCACTGCTGGAATCGTCTCCCCGAGACACATTCTCTTCACGGTGATATCTCATTCCGCTCACCTAGAGAATGAAATTAGAAGTCACGTCAACTCTCCAGAGTCTTGTTAGATCAATCTGACTTACACAAAACAGGCCAGACAGAGTGTGAGGTTTCCATGAAATTAGGCTATGTCCCCAGGGGCTGCCTCGAAGCTATCCAACATTTCAGAAAACTGCCAGGCACCCTTTTGCATAATTTATCAATTACACACGATGCAATTCATTGCAGGCAAAAGACAGGGGCCTGACCTGGGGTGGAGGGAGCCCTGGGAGCAGTGTATTAGAGACAGGAAACCCAGACTCTCATCTACTCCCTCAGACGGATGATGAGCAGGTGAGTTCTTGATATTCTTGGGGGGTCGGGCAGCCACTGAGCAGGGGTTCAATTAGATCTAGAATTTGTTTCAATGTTGTCTTTGTGGAATCCAAGTGCTGCAGTGGTTAGGAAAAGAGATGGCCAGAGTTTGGGCTCTGTCTGCTTAGATGTGGGAATATTGAGTGGCCATGAAGGACATGGGGTGCAGGTCCCCGGTGATCACATGGAGATCTGTTTCTCCAGTCTTCCTGGTGACTGTCACTCTTAAATTGCCCCTTACATATGTCTATCATGTTAGCGTCTTAGGTCACCTTCACTTATAGGAGTTGACATCACTGTCTGGAGAAGTTGGCTATGCTGCTGGGAGCCTTGAGCTTCAGGGATAGATGCTGAGGACCCACGTGCAGGGAGCAGGTGTGCCCAAGGTCACCGAAATCATCTGTTATTACACCAATGGCCTCTCTCCAGTCCCGCCACCCATCCCCTCCCCTCTCCTGAGCCCCACTGTCTTGGAACAGACTCTTTCCTGGTGTCAGCACACTGCTTGGACTCATTTCCTGCCTGCCCAAAGGCAGAGAGCAGAGCAATATCTGTTTCCCAGGCACTTGGTCAAGGGCTCGTTTTTGTCATGGATGCCCAGGGAGTGTTGATGGATGGAGGGATTCAGGAAGACTGAAGAACAGACAGAATCCACTTAGTAACATCACATCTTTGACTCCTAGTCCAAGGCTCCTGACTCTGGGTTCCTGCAGACCAGTTTCTTGCTCCTGCCTTCCGTGCTATGATTGAAGGTCCAGCAGAAGGCTTTGCAGGGCAGGACATCTATTCTCAGTTTCCTACTGCACTCGCATAGAGAGGTCTGTGCTTGGCCATGGTACACACAGCAAGAGGACTCTTGGAGAAACAGGATTTCAAGCCAGTCCCAATAGATAGCAAGCTCTATATTTAATTTATTAAGCCACAAAAAAATGTATTGCCCTGCTAAATGTTGTGTGTTCATGAATAGCTGTTCATGTGTGTAGGTGCACCTATCAATTTTTTCTATTCTATTCTATTTTAATTAATTAATTAATTATGAGATGGAGTTTCTATGTGTAGGCCTGGTTGTCCTGGTACTTGCTTTGTAGACCAGGATGGCCTCCAACTCAGAGATCCTCTTGCTTCTGCCTCCTCAATGTTGGGACTAAAGACATGTACCACCATGCCCGGCTCATCAACCTTTTCAAAAACCTTTTACTGGTGTGTGGCTAGCCTGTGGGGCTAGCTGGCCAGGCAGAGAACTCTGGCTATCTTTCTTTGCCTCCTTGGCACTGGGATTACAAAGTCTTCACTACCACATCTAGCCTTTTCTCTTCTCTTCTTGACTTGTCTTCCCTTTTTTTTTCTGTTTTGTTTGTTTGTTTTGAGACAGGGTTTTCTCTGTGTAACAGCCTTGGCTGTCCTGGGACTTGCTCTGTAGACCAGGCTGTCCTCTACCTCATGGAGATCCCCCTGCCTCTGCCTCCCGAGTGCTGGAATAAAAGGCATGAGCCACCACCACCTGGCTCCATGTCCAGCCTTCTCACAACCTTGGTCATTCGTTGTACAAGCAAGGCAGGTTCTTTGCCAGCTGGGCTCATCTCACATAGTCTAATTGTCCAAGTGTACATCTTCAGTCCTTTCAGGACTGGGGCTATGCTGGTAGACAGGCTGAGAAGAGCCAAGCCCTCCCTTGGGACAGACGGGGAGGTTCAGACAGGACTGGCTACCTGCCCAAGGTTCAGTCACAACTAAGCTAGCAGCAAGCTGTGAGTACAGGACTCACCTCTCAGCCTACTGATCCCAAGGCAGGTACCCAGCATTGAATTACGTGTTCTGTTTCTTTGTTTTTATTTGTGATTTTTTTTTTTAGAAAAATGAATGGGCTGAATTGCATATGCAAGTCTCCCACCTCTACAGCAGTGCCCTTCCCACAGCAAGCAGAGCGCCAAGATGTTTCCTCCAGTCACTGAGGCTGAACCAAAGGCAATTTCACTCCACTGAAGTTCTAAATTATCTGCCTGGCACATAGGGGCTCTGATGATGAAACCCAGTAAGTGCTCATTATCTTCCTGGAGGAGGGCCACAGTGCGGAGGCAGGACAGTCATGTGTGCAGGGGGCTGTCTGTTATCTCTGAATAGAAGAGCCAAGAAGGTCACAGGGGGTGCGGGTTGGAAGAAGCCAGGACCCCCGCCCCCAGAAGCTCTCTTGGGTAGGCTGTGGTCCATCCAGGGCTGCAGTCCCTGGTCCAGCAGGCAGTCTGGTTTCTGAGCACTGTCCATCCCTCCCATCTCTGCAAGGCATAGATGGTCCCCTGGGTCTGAGTGTGTGAGAGCTGAAAGACTTAGGGCCATAGGGCAGTGCCAGCCCCTGCTTAGAGATGTCTGCAGGGGGTGAGGGATGTTTGCTGCTATTGTCTGGAGGGAAACTCCTTAGCAGCTGTTTTTCTAGCCTCCATGGAAATTAAAGCCAGGAAGCTAAGCAGTGGGTGATTATGGGTTCAAGTTGCTTATTAATAGCCCACAAAGGATTGTCATGGGGTTTCTAGGCAAAAACCCGCAGAGGATTGGTGGGGCAGGGACTGCTTCCTGGCTCTGCTCCTTGAGAACACAGCTTCCTCCAGTCTCCCTTCCCTGGCTCCTCTAACCTGCCAGAACTTCCAAACCCAGGGAGGCAGTGGCTTTTGTGAACTGTGCCTGCAGGGGGGTCTGGGTGACACATTTCAGGCATTTGAAAATGCCTTTTGTCTTTAAGGCAAGTTGTCAGAGGAGTTTAGGTAGAGTTCTTTGAAAGCTCCCACCAAAATCCCGCCTGCTGTCTAAATCTACAAATAAAGTTTTATAGACACTGTGGCTTGGCTCTTCATGTGTCTCATTCGGCTGCTTTCAAGCTATAAACTGTGCAGATGCAAAAGGGACCGGTCCACAGAGCCTAAAATATTTCCTCTCATTCTTTAGGTTTTGCCCACCCTTAGGTGGGAGCAGTATGGATTTCAGAGTTGTTCTGGTAGATTTTAAATGTCACCTTTCTTTTGTTTCTATATACCTTTGGGCATGGCTGTAGTGGGAGCTGCGAGCTGCATTCCTCTGCTCAGCTCCCAGCTGCTAGCTAGCTTTACCCAAAATAATTACACGGAAACTGTATTCTTTTAAACACTGTCTGGCCCATTAGTTTCAGCCTCTTATTGGCTAATTCTCACATCTTGATTAACCCATTTCTAATAATCTGTGTACCACCACAAAGTGGTGGCTTACCTCGAAGATTCTAGCCTGCATCTGTCTCGGAGAGGAGAGTCATGGCGACTGCCTGAGGCGTCTGCCTGACTCTGCTTTCTTTCTCCCACCATTCTGTTCTGTCTACTCTGCCTACCTAATTTTCTGTCCTATTAAAGGGCAAAGGCAGTTTCTTTATTAACCAATGAAAGTAACACATAGACAGATGACCCTCCTCCATCTCATGCCCTTCCCCGGCAGCTCAGCCTTTCCACATTCAGTGAGGACTGCTGATGTTTTGAGTCCTGTGCCTATCATGTCTCCATTTCTCAGCACTGGGAACCAGCCTAAGAGTGTTGCCAGCACCGCCTGTCCCTCCTCACCTCAACTAGATGGAAGTGCACCACGGATCTTCCACAGTCTACAGAGGAGGAAGCAGAGACCCAGAGAGCTTTGGTGATTTGTCTAGAATGACACAGTCCTGGATTTCAAAGGCAGGCAGTACGGGCTCCAGTTTGTGTTCTTGTCTGCTGTGCGTAGGGCCTCCTACCAGGCCCTTGCAGATCAAGGGATAACAGGACCGAACCATTGCCCTGGAATGCAATAGGAACTTAGCGTATCTTAGTTTACCCCTCTCCATTATTTTTCTCAATTTTTTTTTCCTGCTTCTGCCCAGAATAAGGGTCCCAGGGTCTTCAGATTTCAGAGACTTAGGTCATCGTGTCCCTATCTGTCGTTGCCAAAGCGGCTGCTGCGTTCCACTGTGCTCTTTCCATCTCCTGCCTGCCACCCCCTCCCCCCGCTGTTTAGTTAATAATAACATATCATGGTTCTGTCTCAGATGCATATCAGTGCTGTATAATTATTTATGGAGGAATAGACAGATGAGTCCCTGCTTGGACCATTTTCATGGGCAGCCCTACCTATTGCTTAGCATCCCTCTTTCCCTTAGTCTAATAACACTGTCCACTTTAGATTCCGGGGCCGTGATTTATTAGGTAATTTGTTTCTTCTCTGTGGCTTGGGCCTGCCTGTCATCAATATAATAGGATGATGGACGTGCAGACTGTAGACACCAGACATTAAAAACTAGGCAAATATTACCCGTTTCAACTCCTTGTCTGGCCACAGCCAATCGGTAGCAAGCCCCAGCCTCTGCTTGTCTGAGAAGAGAAAAATTGCTGAAGAACACCCAAGGCCTGACTTCCTACAAAATGGCTCTCTGCAAATCAGCCCAGTTAGTTTCTCTGCTGTTGGGGAAAATGCTCAGAAGAGATGTGTGCACTTGTACACCCATGTTCAGGTGTATACACAATACACTGCACACATGCGCGCGTGCACGCGCGCATACACACACACACACACACACACACACACACACACACACACCACAGCACAGAAATCCATCTGAGAGACTGAGGAGGAAAAGGGACAGATGGGGGAGTTGTGGCCACTCACCTCATCTCTCTGGACCAGAATTGCCTCATCTGTCAACTGAGGAGGTGGATTAGGTAAGCTCCATGTGGCCTTCAACGCTGCGATGTGGCCAAGGTTACAGAGGATGGAGGAGGCGGGATTGAAAATTGAGCCCTTACTGTCTGATGTACTTTTTAACACTCTACAACACTGCTGCCATTGATCATAAATGTAATCATGGTTCTCGGTCCTGTCACTATCAATAGCTTTATCACAATCACTGAGGTTATATCATTAATAAATGACCTTTAATTGCATCATCAAGAGAATCATCAGCTCTGTTATCTCCAAGAGCATCTCTCCCTCCCCATTAGCGCTCTGTTAATTTCATGGTGTGTTCTATGGATCTCAGTGTTTCCAGGACTGGATGTTATTTAACCCTCTCTGCCACCCCAGGAGATTGGCACCATTCCAGTCACTTACATTTAATAAATAAGGCGGCTGAGGCTCAGAGTGGTTTAAGTAACTTTTTGGAAGCCACATGATAGTCACTGCCTGACCTTGGATTCAGATTCCCATCTCTTTCCAGAGAAGACATTTAGTTACAGTGTTAGCCTTCATGGGTATTGCGTCACAGGACCACAGCAGTCACAAGAGTGCGCAACGTCCATTTTCATCTACACAGGTATCACCAAGATGCACAGCAGAGTCTCTGTTCATCTGTCTCTCTTTCTGTGTATCCGTGTGCATGCTTGTATGTGAGTGCTTGTGCACTTGTGCATACACGAAGAGGTCAGAGGTCAACATCAGGTGGCTTCCTCGATTGCTTTCTACCTCATTTCTTTTATAATTTTTTTTTTGAGACAGCATATCTCACAAAACCCAAAGTTCATTGATTCATCTAGGTTGGCCATTCAATGAGCCATGTAAATCTACCTGTCTCCACTCCCCAGCACTGGAGTTACAGATACTGCCTCTACACCTGACTTTCATTTGGATGCTGCGGTCTAAATTTCGGTCCACCTGATTCATCTCCCTAGCCTGATGCAGCATCTTTGAAACATTCTCAATGTCATCACCAGCACAAACACCATTGCTGATGTTGGCATCACCAATGCCAGGATCAGTATCAGCAATATTAGTACCATTGTTATTTAAATATGGCCACCACTATCAATCATGAGCAGTTCGGTAATTGTCACTGCCATAGTTTATATCCAGTGATCAATGCTATCGAAAGCATTTTCTTTACAGTAACTGCTAATTTGAACACCATGGTTATCACTTAGCAAAATTCTAGTCATGGTATTTGATCCACACCAGTGACCTAGCAGTGGCTGGTCTTAACTGCCCACTTACATAATCCAGAATCACCAGGGGAAGTTGGAAATGTCTATAAAAGATTTTCTTACTCTAGTTGAGGTAGGAAGACCCATGCTGAATGTGGGCAGTGCCATTCCACGGTCTGAAGGAAAAGGAGACAGTGTGCTGAGCTCTAGAACACATGAATTGTGAGTTTGCTGCTCTGTGCTCTAGTCTGCGGATGTAGCTGGCCAGCTGTTTCAAGTTTTTGCTGCCTTGACTACCCCACGATGTTAAACTGTAACCTGGAACTGCGAGCCAAATGAAACCCTGTCTCCTTTAAGCTGCTTTTGTCAGGATATTTTTTAAAGAAATTCCTTTAAAAACTGGTTTACTTTTATGTGCCCGTGTGTGTTCCTGCCTGTCTGTATGTGTGCCATCTGTCTGCAGTACCCATGAAGGCCAGAAGAGTGCAGAGCGGGAGCTATAAGTCTGTTGTGAGCTGTCTGTCATGTATTCTGTTCCCAGAACCCAGGTTCTCTGCAAGAGCAGTCAGTGCTCTTAACCACTGAGCCACCCCTCCAGCCCCTTGTGGGGGTATTTTATTACAGCCACATGAAGTGACACTAAGACAATCACAGTTTTAGAACTGCCACAGCTGGCAGCATTCTCAGGCATGTCATGGACATTATCATCTAGAAGGAGATCAGCCACTGATACTGTCTACAGCACTGACAGGAGATTCACACCTCCTCAGGACCAGTTTCCCATCACAGATGCGCTCACCAACACAATCAAACAAAAAATCAACCCATTGCTATTGTTAGAAACACACTTCCCTGAGTTCCTTCTCAGGGACTGTTCTGGGTCTCTTCTCTCCCTGGTACTATTCAGGTACACTGTGAGGACTGGGCAGGGGCACATATGCATCTGTCTTGGGGACACATGGTCCAGCCAGTCATTTCCAGGGTCACTGGGAACCTGGAATTTCTTTATCTCCAGAATCAGGCAAGTGAGTTCCTGTCTCAGAACTGTGGGGCTGCTGACTATCCTCCTGGCCACCAGAACTTTACAGTCGGATCACACAACTCACTCCTCAGCGGCATCAGCTCACCTTCTTCCTGGGTTTCACAGTGTCTTACTTTAGTCTTGCTTGAGGTTTAGTGTTGCTTGTAGTTTGCCTTCTGTCCAGGTTGCACAATTACAGGCTCGACTCCTGTCCTAGGGAGTGAGTTCCCGAAGGTGGCTTTGGTGTCTTCTCTACCACACCGAACGTTCTCAGGTCCTCCACACACTTAGAGGAGAAAAGTAGTGGAATTCCAGCTAGCCCACAGGGATCCATTCTTGAGCAAAGAGCAGCCTGAGATGAGGCTACAATCCAGACCATCCTTGCTGTTCAGCTTACACACTTCCTTCACTATTGTGATGAGAAACAGCCTAAGGGAGGGAGGCTTTACTATGCTCACAATTCATTAGTGCCTAAGGTCCACCTTGGAGTATGAGCTGACATTGTATGAGTTTACATTGTGGCAGCAGTCAGGAAGCAGAGGGAGATGGACACTGGCACCCAGTTCCTTTCTCCAAGTCCCCTGTCCATGGAATGGTGCCACCCACATCAAGGTAGGTCTTCCTTCCTCAGTGTGGTGGTTGGCATGAGAATGGTCCCCGTGGCTCATAGGTTTGAATGCTTATAGTGCATGGAACTGTTTGGGAAGGATGGTTTTGTTGGGGGAGATGCGTCCCTGGGGGGTGGGCTTTGAGGTTTCAAAAGCCCACACCATTCCTCTTAGTTCTGACTGCTTCACACTTGTGGATCAGATACAAGCTCTCAGCTACTGCTCCAATTCCATGCCTGCCTGCTGTCATGCTCCCCACTATAATGGTCATGTATTTACCCTCTGAAACTGTAAGTAAGTCCCCAACTAAAGACCTTTTTAAATAAGTTACCTTGATTGTGGTGTCTCTTCATAGCAATAGAAAAGTAGCTAAGATACTTGATTAACCCTTTCTGGAAACATTCTGATGGTTTTTTTTCTCTCCTTGGTGATTCTAATTCCAATCACAGTGGCACCCGAGACTAACCATCATACAGTGTGATGGACTGTTCACAGTTCCTCCTTTCTGCCCTTCCCCTCTTTTTTCCTCCCTTCTTTCATTTCTTCTTTTCTTTTTCCAAATCAAAGAGTCTTCCCCTTTCAACCTTAAATCCACTGGCCAATTACAAGGTTCCATCTCGTGGACATCTCCCCATCCATCTCTCCTTGCTCTCCCAGTCCCCAGCTCAGCCCCCACATTTCCACGAGGAGCCACTGTCTCCTCCCATGCTGGGAAAGCTGCTTCCACTCTAGTTCCCTAAGCTGCCCCTGAATGGGAACCAGATTTCTCTTTCAAAATAGAAGTTCACATTCAAATCTGACCCTGTGGCTTCCCACTGCACTTAAAATAACATCCAGACTGCCTTCTGTGGCATTCCACAGTGTCTCCTAGTTCCGACAGCATGCCCTGCCCCCTTGCAGAGGCTTTCTGAGGTCACTTTTGTGAAGTAGAACCCCTTACCAGACGCTCTCACAGGCTCCTGCGGGGGGGGGGGGGGGGCCTGGCATTTGGGGCACTTGGAAAGGATGGCTCTGTGTTGGAGGAAGTGCTCTGTGGGAGGTCTAGCAGCAACAGGGGCCTCTATTTACCAGAGGCTACAAGCAATCTCCTCCCAGTTGTGAGCATTCAGGGCTCCCTATGGTGTCACGTGTCCTCAGGGGTCAACTGTCTGGGAGACACTGACGGACTGCTCTACTGGATATATCAGTGACTAAAGTCAATACCGTTGAGAACACCCCTCCTCTCTCTTGGAGGGAAGGGCAGAGGAGGCAGACAATGAAGATATTAAGTAAATAATATCTACTCTAGAAGGTGGTATTTAGAAGGAGATTCTATACAGCAGATTAAGGGTGATCATCACTGATGGAGGGGGTACGCTTGTTTTATTGTTCAGTTTGTTTTGGGAAGGATGGCTCTCTGCTAGAGAAGTGCACTCTAGCCCAGCCTAGATTCCCTTGCCTCAGCTTCCAAGACAACAAAATGTGTGCCACTATACCAGGCCTGAGCTATAATCTTAAGTTCAGGATAAAGCTTGTTGGAAAGGTGATTTAATATTTAATGTTATTATTGGTTTGTTTATTAGTATTTATTAATGCTCAGGTCATTGTAACCGGCTTGGCAGAAATGAATATATTCTAAAGAGACACCTGTGTTCCTCCATCTGACTATCAGACTATTGAAACAAACGGGAACTGGAATTCCCTGCCTTCCCCCCACCCTCTGGTCCACAGGAATCTCAGACTGGGAGAAGGAAAAGGCTGGAGTTTGACACCAGCCAGAAGGGAAGCTTGTCTCCCAGAAAGAAATTCTATAATTCTACACAGTTCTGACAATGCGTTGACTACCTTGCAGGAGACACTGGAGCCAAGGATGGGTCGCTGGTGGGTGGGACCACAGTTTGACCTAGAAAGCCTATATGTGCATATGTGTGTGTGTATACATATGTATGTGTGTATGTATGTATGCATATATGTATGTATAAATGTATATATGTATGTGTATACGTATATGTGCACGTATATGTGCATGTATGTATATGTATGTATATATGTGTGTATGTATGTATGTATGTATGTATACATATTCCAGTGGTGTATGCTCTCATTTTCACCTCACTTCAGGCCCCTCACGATGGGCTTGACATGAGCCACTGGGCCTCTTTATTCCTCTTCCCAAAGAGGGTCCATTTGAACAAATCTCACTTCTCTGCATTTTTTTTCCTTTTAACTCATTTAACTTCTTAAGGAGAGGTGGCAGAACCTGGCTCCTTGGGGTACAGACTGTGACTCCAAGTTTGGTAAGATCATGACATGAAATTATATCATCTTAACTTTATTGTAATTATAATTTCTTGGCTTTATGTCTAGGAAGAGTCTATGAGGACACAAAACATTTCCAGCTTGTTTGATGTCCTGTAAAGCCATATGGGGTCAGTCAGCTCGCCAAACTTGCATTGCAAAGGTCTAAGTGGAAGAGAAAGAGGGGCCATTTTGTGAGGGGCAGGAGGGCACGGGGCAAAAGGAGACAGGGCGTGTGACAGCAGGGACAGTGGGGAAGAGGGAACAGCCTACACTTTCATCCTCTTGTCCTACCCTGCTTCATGCTAAGAGGCAGTACCCTGCCACCCGCCACTTCCCTCGAGAGGCCCACAGAGGGTTTCTCAGCCTAGATGAATTCCCTGGTGCAGGCTGAGGCTGATCCCTTCTGCCGCGTGTGATAAACCCGGTTTCATAAAGGAGACATGAATGGCTGTAATCAGATACACTGTTTGCCATGCTAAACAAAATGAGCAAATGAAAAAAAAAACAGCCGGGCTATAATTATGGGTGTAATATTTCAGCCCATTAGCAAAAGATATCTCCAAAACCTGCTGCCTCGCCTTCTCAGTTCAGAGAGATAGGAGGCAACGATGGAGAAGGCAAGCCAGGAACACCAAGCGCTGAAGCATGGGCCCAATTAATTGCTTCTATGTCTCCCCAGTTCTATTCTGACAATTGTGATCTTTTTGTTGCACAAGATAAAGAGATAGACTCTCCCCTGTGTGTGGTTTCAAGAGAGACTGCAATCTTCCTTCCTCACCCAGCCTGACCCAACACTGTTAAGTGCCTACCATTTGCAAAGCACTTGTTAAACTCAGGGTTTTTGCTTGGCTTTGATTTGGGGTTACAAAAATATTTATTCACTTTGTTGAGATAAGGCCTTGCTTCAAAGGCCAAACTGGCTCCATGCTCACAGTCCTCCTGCCTCCACCTCTGAGCACTGGGATGGCAGGCATGCACTTCCATGCTCAGTATAAAACTTAGTGCCTTGTATCATAATAGCCATCTTAGGCCTCTTCTTATGTGCCGTTCCCCTTGATAGAGATTGTGAGAGTTTGTTTCATTTCCTCTCTAGGAGTGATGGAAGGCAGTGGAGTGACTGTCTGGCCAGTTGGGAAGGACTCCTCAGGAACTGCGGGGTTAGTCACAGAGAAGGTAGGGGTAGAGAGCCTGGCACACAGGAAAGTTCTGTTGGATGAGATGCATGTGTGCTTGGATGGATGGGTGGCTGAATGGATGGATGGAACTGTAGAGATGAGATTAGGTGAATGGACCGTGTTAGATGTGTAGATAAATTTCTTAGGGTTTCCCTTGATGTGAGAAGACACCATGACCATGGCAACTCTTGTAAGGAAGACATTTAATTGAGGAGACTCGCTTACAGCTTCAGAGATTTAGTCCATTATCATGACGGGGAGCATGGTAGCATGCAGACAGACATGGTACTGCAGGAGTAGCTGAGAGCTACTTGCAGGCAACAGGAAGTGAACTGAGATATTAGGTGTGGCTTGAGCATATACAAGAACTCAAAGCCCGCCCCCACAGTGACACACTTCCTCCAAGAAAGCCACACCCACTCCAACAAAGCCACAGTTCCTAGTAGTGCCACTCCCTTTGAAATTATGGGGACTGGGCTGGAGAGATGGCTCAGTGGTTAAGAGCATTGCCTGCTCTTCCAAAGGTCCTGAGTTCAATTCCCAGCAACCACATGATGGCTCACAACCATCTGTAATGATGCCTGGTGCCCCCTTCTGGCCTGCAGACATACAGAGAGAATATTGTATACATAATGAATGAATGAATGAATGAATGAATGAATGAATAAATAAATAAATATTTTTTTAAAAAGAAATTATGGGGACTAATTACAGTCAAACTACCACATAAAGAATGGCAAGAATGAAGGAATGAAAGTCTACACAGAAGCTGGCCAGGCTCTTACAGAGTTTGGTTAATCAGCCGTACAGGGCAGCTAACTAGAAAGCCCTGGGAAAGGGACTAAACCTGATTACCAGTCACTCACACCAGCCTGAATTCCAGACATTAGAGTGGCTGCTGGATGGTTTCATATAGATCCTCATGACACGGAAGAATATGGAGGTGGGGCACGGCACTCACATTGTGCAGTGCACAGACACACATGCAGGCAAGACACCCAAGCACAATAAATAGAAATAAATAATTCTTTAATTTTATATATATATATATATATATATATATATATATATATATATATATATATGATGATTCTCAATATCAGTATATGTAACCCATACTTTCATTTTCTTCTTTCCATTCCCCCCTCTCTCTTGGTTTTGATTTTGTTTTATTTATTTATTTTATTTTTTATTGATTTTTTATTGAGCTCTACATTTTTCTCTGCTCCCCTCCCTGCCTCTTCCCTCCCTTTCAACCCTCTCCCATGGTCCTCATGCTCCCAATTTACTCAGGAGATTATGTAGATTAGATCTATGTATGTCTCTCTTAGGGTCCTCGTTGTTGTCTAAGTTCTCTGGGATTGTGATTTGTAGGCTGTTTTCCTTCGCTTTATGTTTAAAAACCACTTATGAGTGAGTACATATGATAATTGTCTTTCTGAGTCTGGGTTACCTCACTCAAAATGATGTTTTCTAGATCCATCCATTTGCCTGCAAATTTCAAGATGTCATTATTTTTTTTCTGCTGTGTAGCACTCCATTATGTAAATGTACCACATTTTCCATATCCATTTTCAGTCGAGGGGCATTTAGGTTGTTTCCAGGTTCTGGCTATGACAAATAACACTGCTATGAACATAGTTGAGCACATGTCCTTGTGGCACGATTGAGCATCCTTTTGATATATACCCAAAGGTGGTATTGCTGGGTCTTGAGGAAGGTTGTTTACTAATTTTCTGAGAAATCACCACACTAATATCCAAAGGGGGTGTACCATCTTACACACCTACCAGCAATGCAGGAGTGTTCCCTTTACCTACCCCACAACCTCTCCAGCATAAGTTGTCAACAGTGTTTTTGATCTTGGCCATTCTTACAGGTATAAGATGGAATCTCAGAGTTGTTTTGATTTGCACTTCTCTAATGACTAAGGATGTTGAGCATTTCCTTAAGTATCTTTCAGCCATTTTATATTTCTCTGTTGAGATTTCTCTGTTTAGGTCTGTACTCCATTTTTTTTTTAAATTGGATTATTTGTTCTTTTGATGACCAGTTTCTTAAATTCTTTGTATATTTTGGAAATCAGGCTTCTGTCTGATGTGGGATTAGTGAAGATCTTTTCTCATTCTGTAGGCTGTCATTTTGTCTTGTTGACCATGTCCTTTGCCTTACAGAAGCTTTTCAGTTTCAGGAGGTCCCATTTATTAATTGTTTCTCTCAGTGTCTGTGCTACTGGGGTTCTATTTAGGAAGTGATCTCCTGTGCCAATGCGTTCAAGTGTACTTCCCACTTTCTCATCTATGAGGTTCAGTGCGTCTGGCTTTATGTTGAGGTCTTTGATCCATTTGGACTTGAGTTTTGTGCATGGTGATAGATATGGATTTATTTTCATTCTTTTACATGTTGATATCCAGTTATGCCAACATCATTTGTTAAATATGCTTTCTTTTCTCCATTTGATATTTTTTGCTTCTGTAAGAACTCAGGTGTTTAAACGTGTGTGGGTTGATATCCGGGTCTTTGATTCTGTTCCATCGGTCCTCCTGTCTGTTTTTATGTCAATACCAGGTTGTTTTCAGTACTGTAGCTCTGTAGTAGAGTTTGAAGTTGGGGATTGTGATGCCTCCAGTAATTCTTTTATGGTACAGGATTGTTTTGGCTATCACGGACTTTTTGCTTTTCCATATGAAGTTGAGTACCATTCTTTCAAAGTCTGTGAAGAATTTTGCTGGGATTTTGATGGGCATTGCATTAAATCTGTAGATTGCTTTTGGTAAGATTGCCATTTTTACTATGTTAATTCTACCTACCCAAGAGCATGGGAGATCTTTCCACTTTCTGGTGTCTTCTTCAGTTTCTTTCTTCAAAGATTTAAAGTTCTTGTTGTACAGGTCTTCCACTTGTTTGGTTAGAATTACTCTGAGAGGGCTGGAGAGATGGCTCAGTGGTTAAGAGCATTGTCTGCTCTTCCAAAGGTCCTGAGTTCAATTCCCAGCAACCACATGGTGGCTCACAACCATCTGTAATGAGGTCTGCTGCCCTCTTTTGGCCTTCAGGCATACACACAGACAGAATATTGTATACATAATAAATAAATATTTAAAAAAAGAATTACTCTGAGATACTTTATGTTATTTGTGGCTATTGAGAAGGGTGATGTTTCTCTGATTTCTTTCTTAGTCCATTTATCATCTGTGTGAAGGAGGGCTACTGATTTTTTTGGAGTTAATCTTGTATCCTGCTATATTACTGAAAGTCTTTATGAGTTGTAGAAGTTCCTTGGTAAAATTTTTGGGGTCACTTATGTAAACTACCATATCATCAGCAAATAATGAGAGTTTGACTTCTTCTTTTCCAATTTGTATCTCCTTGATCTCCTTTTGGTGTCTTATTGCTAAGCTAGGACCTCAAGAACTATATTAAATAGATATGGAGAGAGTGGACAACCTTGTCTTGTTCCTGATTTCAGTGGGATCGCTGTGAGTTTCTCTCCATTTAGTTTGATGTTGGCTGTTGACTTGCTGTATATTGCCTCTATTATGTTTAGGTATGTTCCTTGTATCCCTGCTCTGATTTTTTTTTCAAGACAGGGTTTCTCCATGTAGCCCTGGCTGTCCTGGAACTCACTCCGTAGACCAGGGTAGCCTTGAACTCAGAGATCCGCCTGCCTCTGTCTCACGAGTGCTGGGATTAAAGGCGTGCGCCACCACCACCCAACCCATTCTCATTCTTAAAACAAGAATTATTGAAGTTTATTGTGAAAATTAATAACAATATTTCAAAGAGGCATACCTGCCTCTATCCTTAAAATCTCATTGTTTAGAGATGACAATTAAGGAGAAAGGCACCTGCAGTCAGATCTCCCTGGATAATATCAGAATAAAAAGAAGCTGAGGTTAGAGATGAGGAACAGGCAGGCTTGGATTTTTCTTTTCAAAATAAAAATCTTTGCATGGTTTCTTTTTTATATTTCATTTTTAACTTTGAAGGAAGTAAGACATTAAAGCCATAACATTTTATGTTGTGTGTATTGAAGTAGTTGTTAGTTAAGGGAGAGCCCAGTACTTTTACATAAAACTGAAATATAATTTATCTCTAAAGAAATAAACAGACTAATTTATCTATATGCCCCCCCTTTCTTGTTATCTGCAGGGGTTGGCTCCGAGACTCCTATGGATTCCAAAGTGCAAGGATGCTTAAGTTTATATATAAATATATGTGTATATATATATATAAGTTTATGTATATATATATGCCATTTGTGCATATAATCTGCACATATCCTCTTATACGTATAGTTTCATATAGCCCAGGCTAGCCTTAATCTTGCTATGTAGCAAGGGGTGGCTTGGACTTCTCCTCCTTCCACTCCTGAATACTGGGATAGCAGGTGTGCACTACTGTACCTGGATTATGTGGGTTTCTGAGGATGGAATCCAGCTGCCCCCTGAGTCCAACTGAGCTGTGTCCCTAGCCCATTCATATACTGTACATCTTTCATCTCCAGATGACTTAGCACATCCAACACAATATAAATGCTCTGTAAACAGTTGTCCTATTGCAATAGAGAGGGGAGAATCATTGGCACGGCTCAGTAGATATTCATATCTTTCTTCTGAATGATTTTTAAAAGGCATGTTTATTCTAGTATACCTGAGCGTATACATACCGCATCTGTGCAGTACCCAAGGTGTACACCAGAAGAAGCATCAGATCCCATGGAACTGGAGCTGTGGGTGGTTATGAGCTGCCAGACATGGTTGCTGGGACTGGAACTCAGGTCCTCTGCAAGAGCAGCCAGTGCTCTTAGCTGCTGAGCCATCTCTCCAGCTTCCCCTCTGAATATTTTTGCGTTGTTTTGGTTTGGTTCGATGAATACTCAGATATAGAGCTCGTAATCCAGAGGGATAGACTGTAAATATCCTGAATAAAATACTATGGGAACCTAAGTATACTACAGGGATCACCCATCAGGAACAAAACTGAAGTATCAATCACTTTCAAAAGGGGCCATCCTAGCCTGGGGAGGCTCTTCCCACCTGTTCTCAATAAAATCCCAACTGTGACTTTGGAATTCAAAGTACCTTTTGTTTTCCCTTCTTTGCCTGATTCTGGGTGGGTTGGCTCTGTGGGCTGAGAAGACAGATGGTGTCCCACAATGAAACGGATGGAATACTAGGGCAGGAATCTTGATATACTGTGACATCCTTTCTAGCTCTGGGGCCAGTGCCTCTTACAAATATTTTGGTTACATGTATCTAGTGTGTGTGTGTTTGTGTTTGTGTGTGTGTGGTGTTGGGAGATGTATGCACACTCTAACCATTGTGCACACTTGTGAGAGTCCCTCTGCCACGTGGGTCCTAAGGATCAAACTCCAGTTGTGTGTTCACTATTTGAACCGCCTCACTGCCCCCAAAGCGTCCTTTCCACTGAATGCCCACTGTTTTTCCTGATGTTTCCTTTCCTTGATGCTCAGGGGCTTCCAGGCTTTGTCTTTATGGTAACTTCAGCAGTCCAGCTTCTTGCAAGCTTTGGGTGGCCTTATTTTCTCCTTCAGGTCACCCTTCATTGGGTCCCGTAATTTCTTGCTCTAATTGGAGCTAACTGCCTAGCATACCATATGTACAGCTGTCCCACAGGATTCCTTTCCTGTCTTCTCTTGGGTAAATCGTAAATGTTTTTGACTCTTCATCTTCTCTGGAGTTGGCGTTTATCTTGCCAGTGCATGTCCTTGAGGATTTCTTTCAGGAAACATATCCAACGTACATTTACAAGTAAATCTGAGCCCCTGGGTTTCTAAAAATATCTACCCTAGGCCTTTCTTTGTACTTATTTTTCTCCTTTTAAAATTTAATTGAGTATTTCATAGAATGCATTTTGATCATATTCACCCTCTCTCCCAACTCTCCTCAGATTTGTGCCTCCCATCCCTTGCCCGGGTATTCATTCATCTGGAAGTTTCACCTCGACTGGCTGGTTTTCATAATGCTGGAAGATGCTAGACATACTACCAGAAAAGAAAAGTAGTCACCAGGCTTCCTTAGTTGTGAGCCTAGGAACTACAATAATGATTGACCTAGGAAGAAATGCTCACCAGTGTAATAGTGGCATGAACATTATAGAAGTAACAATTCACTTTATGATCAGATTTAAGTTCCATTTCACAAGATGCAACCCATCCCTGGCACCACTATCAGGCCAAGACAGGTTCATAGGCCCTATGGAAAACCCTACTGCCGGGCTGGAGAGATGGCTCAGAGGTTAAGAGCATTGCCTGACCTTCCAAAGGTCCTGAGTTCAATTCCCAGCAACCACATGGTGGCTCACAACCATCTGTAATGGGGTCTGGTTCCCTCTTCTGGCCTGCAGGCATACACACAGACAGAATACTGTATACATAATAAATAAATTAATTAATTAATAATTAATTAATTAAAAAGGAAAACCCTACTGCCATTTTTATATATTAAACCAACTTCTAATCATTTGTCATTTTACCCATAGATTAACACCTCTCAACTCTCATCAGAAAAGCTTCTATTTGCAATAGATCATGATTAATACAGAAACCAAAAACCAGTCATGGCAAAGAGAATAGGTCCTTGTACTTTAATGATTTCTCTGTCAAATACTGTAGGCATAGCTTTGCTGCCTCCACTGCATATGAAATCAACAGCTGGTCCCCCTGACCCATATGAGTGTGTGTGTGTGTGTGTGTGTGTGCGCGCGCGCACACGTGTGTGTAAGAGTGATGCTCACATTGGTGTACCCTCATATGTGCGGGTGTGCATTTGGAGGCCAGAACTCAATGTCAGGTGTCATCCATAGTCACTGTCCATCTTACTTTTTGGAAAGAGGTTTTTCATGAGCCGTGTGCTTGCTGATTTGACTAGACTGGTTGGCTAGCAAATCCAGTGATCCACATCTCCTCCAGTCAGTACTGGGTTTACAGGCATGCACCGCCATGCATGGCTTTTAAAATGTGGGTTCTGGGGATCAAACATTTGCCCAGTAAGCACCTCACTGCCTGAGCCATCTCCCTAGGCCCCAAAGGCTACTTTGATTGTAGTTTCTTTTTAGCTATCCTAATTTTTTTTCCTTGAGAAGTTTTAAGACTTCCTCTTGGTTGGTAAAGTCCAAGAAACTTCCTGGTCCATTAAGTGCATGTCTTTTTTTGTTTTACACCTGTTCAACTTGGAGAAAACAAGAGGCAGCTATTGCTTTTTGCTTTAGCTTGCTTCCCTTCCCCTGGGGACTGGTACTAGCACACTCACTGGGTGAGATCTTGGAGACAATGTTAAGAAAGAGTCCTTTCATTCCCTGCAGCAGGGTAGGCATCAGAACCCTGCATCTCTTAAGGCACACACAGGGGAGGAGAGGCATGTGACCTCAACTGGGCCAATCAGAGAATGTTTTTGAACACTGACCATAATGCTGAGAAGCAAGACTATACCATTCCTCTTTTGGGGTGCCAGAGGTGCAAGGATGAGGTTGAGCTGGAAGAAGTAGAGACTATCTTAAGCTACCTCAGCAGACAGCATGTCTGGGGAGCCAACCCAGAGAGACAGAACAGGTAGTGGGAGGGGGGAAGAGGGAAGGGAGATAGAGCAGGAGAGAGGGATGAAGGAGGGAGGGAGTGGGAGGGGATTTCCGCTTTTGGTCTCTGGACCAAAGCTGGATTAACCAAAGTATTAATTTATTTCTTGGAGCCCTTGCAGTTGGGTTTTTTCAGGTGAAACCGAAAGAGCTTTGATAACACAGTTATCACCTTTAACTAGAAAATTCCTCTCTTTCATCAGCACAGGGGAATTTTCTTTATTATCTGAAGACTCTGCTTCGAAGGCCTCGGTTCCCCTCGAAACTCCTGTCAGTCTGGTACTGGGTTTCTGGGATCCATTTCTTCCTTTTTAATCTTCCCCCTTTAAAAAGATCATTCTGACATTTCAACCTATATTCTGAGATACTGACTTTATTGATCCTTTCTTTCCTTCCAAGTCTTTTATGATGCTCTTCATTTTATACAACAAAATTTTAATTTCTAAAGATCACACTTTTTTCCTCCAGAGACTGGGTTTCTCTGTATAGTCCTGGATGTCCTGAAACTCTATTCATAGACCAGGTTAGCCTCGAACTCAGAGATCCATCTGCCTCTGCCTCCTGAGTCCTGGGATTAAAGGCATGCAATTCAACCTCCCAGCTTTCTAAACAAAGGTTTTTATCTCACACATGTTCCTTTTCCTTGCTATGATGAGCTGTTTTCATTTTTATGGGTATAAAACTCTCTCTTTCAAAAAATATTAATTTATTTTTAGTCTATAAATTCTTCCAAATCTTTAAATTCCTCTAAACTGCACATTAAAAGTAATCAGACTAGCCAGGCATGGTGGCATTTGCTAGCACTTGGGAAGCTGAGGTGGGGGACTGAACACTTGTGTGGATGTGTGTATGTGTGTGTGTACATGTGTGTGTGCACGTTGTGTGGGTGTGTATTAAATGTAGATACAAAGCTAGGGACTCACTCAATATTATAACCATAGTGACTAAAGTAAAAATTAAGAGCTGGAGAGAAGGCTCCACGGTCAAAGAGTATTTCTGTTGTCTCAGAAGACCTAGATTTGGTTCCCAGCGCCTATCAGTGATTCACAACCACCTCTAACGCTGTTCCAGGGAATCTGGTGCCCTCTTCTGGCCTCTGTTGACTCCTGCAGGCAAGTGATGCACATACATAAGCTCAGGCATAAAATTAAAACAATTAATTAATTCACAAAAATAAGAACAATCTCAATAATGGTATTTAAGAGCATGCTAAAATGTCTAATAAGTAATAACAAAATTATAGTAAACATAGGCAATTACTTTTTAAAAAAGAAGTGAAAGTAGCTTGATAAGAGGAAGCATAAGGAGGAGTTAGGGTTCTAAATTATGAAATGAGGCCCAAGCTTATGGAGACTGGATGCTATGTCTTTCTAAGACAATGCAATTGTCCCCAAGGAGGCACAGAGATGAATGGAAGTGGCTTCCGGTTCTTTGAGCATCTCTGGGTCTGACTGCTATTACATAGACATTCAAAACAGTGTTGTGGAAAACTCCCATATTGGCGAGCAGGACTTCCCTGCTCTGGACCACCACGTTCCTAGGCTGCAGATGAGATGTGTGGAAAATAGGAATGTGTATCGCGGGGCAGACCAAGTTCCTGTTCCTCTCTGGAGTCCTTCTTTTTCTCCCTGGTTCTGCTGGGGATGTCAGGAAGGGCCACACTGCAGAAATGCCTGCTGGATTCCCTGTTTCATTTAGCAAGTTGCTTTCATGTGTGTGCATGTGTTTTTTTTTTTTTTTTTTTGTGGGGGTGGGGAGGTGGTGCTTTGGTCCCAGTTATTCACATTTTTTGACTCTCAGTGTGCTTTCTGGAACCTAGGAGGGAGGATCACTTCATTCCTACTTCACAGGGGGAAGGATGTAGAGATCACCAAAGAACCAAAAGAGCAACAAACTTAAGTTGTTGTTACCTCAAGGAAGAGCGTCCTTAATTTGGTAGATTACACGAAGCCAGTCCCACCTCCCTCCTAAGGTTACTCAGAAACTTCCAGCCCCTGTGCTCTCGGGTCCCTGTCTCTTGGTGGCCCTGTTATTCAGAAGTCTGCAGACAGCCAGACCAGGGCTGCAGTGCTGGGGGAAGAGAGAGAAAGAATTCTGAAGAGGCAAGAATGACATAAATAATTCAGTGATTGCTGACCACGGGCCATTACATTTCCCATGATCTGTTTTACTGTGGTTGTTATGCAGCGTTAGCCACTGCCAATTCAGTTGCAAACCAGGCGTCTCACTTGGCCATCGCTCCCAAGATCCAAGACCTTGACAGCACTGGCCTTGAGCTTGGCTAGGCCTCATCCTAAAAGGTAGCCAAATGGATTCATACCACAGCATGTGCTGGAGGCTCTTCCCAGCTCCTATTCTCTCCTGAACCTCTTACAATGGGGTGTGGGGGCAGCCACCTTGACCTCACCTGGAAACACTGTTTCCAGTGGTCATAAAAGACATGGCATGCTGGGAGGAGGGACATTTAAAGAGTTCCTTTGATCCCATGTAAACAATCATAATTACCAGGGTGTGTATGTCTGTGTGTGCATGCATGGTTATTGTTCGCAGACCAGCATGTGTGCATTTTATGTGTATGACAGAGGGAAACCCTGAGTGTCATTCCTCAGGATATCACCTAGCTTGCTTTTTGAGGCAGGTTCTCTCACCAGTCCAGCACTCACCAATTGGTCTGGCAGTCACCATTTGGTCCGGCACTCACCACTTGGTCCGGCACTCACCATTTGGTCTGGCTGACCCCTAATAGGCTATTTATTTGCCAGAGCAAGTCTGTTACCCTCTTTGGTCTCAGTTTCTCAACTGAGAAACTGAGAAACTGAGTGGGGTGGACTAGAGGAGTTCTCAAGTTCTGTGTGGCCTGACTACGGTGTCACTGCATGCCAGTGTGCCCCCTTGGCACTGTTCTGAGACTCTGGGGACTCAGGAACTGATGGTTAAACAAGAGACTTGGTCTCTCCCCTCACCTTGGGGACTGCCCTGATAATGTCTTTGGGTATCAGGCTATCGGAGGCTACAGAGGCACTGTCTTCTAAGCTGATTCCAGGTGGCTTCCATTTTCTCCTTCCCCCTTTTCTTGAGGCAGGGTTTCTCTGTGTAGTTTTGGAGCCTATACTACAACTCGCTCGGTAGACCAGGCTGGCCTTGAACGTACAGAGGTCCGCCTGCCTCTGCCTCCCGAGTCCTGGAATTAAAGGTGTGCACCACCATCGCCTGGCTAAGTCACCTTTGTAAACAAGGGTGATGGATCCTCCTGGAGTGAGGGACAGTGTCCAGGTTGGGGATCTCACTCACTCTATGCTCCGGCTGTGGGTAGCTGGGGGTCAGCCCTTCTGTGTACTTGCTGAATTTCCCAGCTGATTCCCTGGGAATTTCATGGTGAGTGAGGTGTGAGTTCCGTAGGTCTAACAGCATCTGGAAGTTTCTAAGTCCCCCATCCTTACCCTATCCCAACCTCACATACCTTGAGTGGGTAGGTTCTGTTTCTGGAAATATAACCAGAATATGTACCTTTATTGCTTGGGTGCCGTCTACCAGAAACTTCTGGGCCCTGTGGAATTGAGCAAGTCCCCATTCTGAGTGAAGAGGAGATTTGACGTCACCATCCAGCCTTCCTCTTGGTGGCTGTTTCTTGCAACTTAAGCTGAGCTGAGCTTTGCAAGGGGTGACATTTAGCTGGATGTAGGGAAGAGAGCAGTGAGTTCTAAGGCTAGGGGCCCCAGAGGTGGGACAGAGGACACTGTCTCAGGGAGAGCAGGGCCAGCCTGACTACATCTGGACCTCCTGCTGGTGGAAACAGGCCATGGCCATTAGGATGTAGCCCTCTCTGCTTGCTTGAATCCACTCATGCGTTTATCCACGCAGTCTTTCCTCATCTCTGCCTTCATACAGCCACTCCTCATTGAGCCTCTGCTGCCTTAGACACAGGACTGACTCCTGACAGCAGGATAGGGAACCAGAACAGAACCCCGCCCTGCTTCCCAGTCCAGAAAGGAAGTTGAAAGGTAGCCACATGGACACACTAGAAAATGGATGATATTAGCTGGCACTGGCATCATGAATGGCGGGCACTTTGGGGACAGGGAAGAGGCTGACATAGATAGGGAAGTCAACGTAGGTTCCCTTGACGCTCAAAGCATGAACTGGAGGGAGAATAGGCTCTAACTATAGGAAGGGGAGCAGGAAGATCATTCTAGATTTAGGAGCTGGCATATGGAAATGTTCTGGTCAGGGCAGAAGAAAGCTTATCTGGCACTAGGGACCTGGGCCTTCGACTCCAAAATAATGAGAAATGACTGTTAGCTTGTAAGGCCATGGCTGCTAATAAGATTTGACCTGCTTTATTCTCGTACCATGGCTCAGGCAGCAGGCGGGGAGCAAGTCACAAGGGACCTCTGGGAGTGTGGGAAGGGAAGTCAGAAGGCCACAGTTATCCAGGAAGGGGACAGGCTCAGGTGGCAGACATGGAACTAAGCCAAAGGAGCTGACGAGGGTGTGTGTGTCAAGTCGACAGGGTCTGGGGGTGCAGCGGTCATGGATGGGAAAGGTGAGGTAGAGACCACACTGCTCTGGGATTACACATATGAGCAGACGGCTGTTACCTTCTCCAGAGCCAGAGAAGGACCGAGGAGGTCCTGACCCGGAGAGCTAGAAGCAGCCCAAGGCCCACTGAAGGGAGTGAAGCTGGGTCTCAGGATGTCTTGGCAACCCAAAGGTATCTGAGCCACGGTTGACTAAGCCAAGGTGGGGGCAGTAATACTTTGATACCAAGTGGTATCAAAGGGGATGGGTGCACCAAGAAGATGCAGTGAAGTGGGGGAGAAATAGAGACCCCAACCTTGGAGGGAGCAAGCCCAAGCATTGAAATAAAAGATAAATGCCCCGAAGAGGATGTGTGGCTTGTCAGAAGGGAAACATCATCTCTGATAGTTCTGGACAAGACCCTGGATGCTGGGGTCAGTGGCTGTGATGGTAATTCTTGTTATTTGCCTATATCTGGAATTAACTAAGAATTCAAGCAACTGTATTCACCTATGAGGGACTTTTCTTAATTCAATCATTTGGACTAGAAAGAGCCACTTTCAGTCAAGATCTTTTGGGGTGGGAGGATCCACCTTTAATCTGGGCCACACTGCCTGCTGGCAGCCTGTATAAAGAACGTGGAAGAGAGTATTTTTGCCCTTAGCCTGCTGGCCCACCCTCTTGCTGCCAAGAGGCAGTAGAGCCTATTTCTTGAGGATTCTGGTGTATGCTGAAGACCAGCTAAGACACCCAATCTCATGGACTGAACAACTACTGGATTCTTGGACTCTCCATAGGTAGACAGCTACATATTCATTCTATCAGCTCCGTTTCTCTAGGGAACACTGGCTAATACAGCTGGCTTCATGCAGTAGCATCCCCAGCCTGGATGATGACACTTTGTGTCTGTCTCCCTGGTTTGTACAGCCTGACCTAGCATTCAGCCACTTTACCAGCACTAACAATGACACTGTATTCAGGCTGAGGGAAGGACCCTCACAGGTCCCTGTGGAGCCTCAAGGAAAGAGGCACTGGGGAGTTTGGACACTCAAGTTGAAAGAACAGGCAGGGGTGAGGGGTACTGGAAAAGGGTGCTTTCCAGTGGAGTCATTTTGAGTCCCTTTGTCTCTCTTCCCACTCCCTCCCCTCCCATTCCCTCCCACCCACCCACTCCTTCAAGGAGAAAATAGAAACCATCGCTTAAAATTCATCTTTCGGTTTCGTGGACCAACACTCCAAGCTGCGTGTTGGTAGGCTCTGATGGAGCCTGTAATCTGCCATTCAATTCTATTCACTTCAATTAGATTCAAGTCAATTCAATTCAACACAGTCAATTCAAATTAATCCAAGAAATTTAGGAGAGTCTCCTGTGCTGAGCAGGGTAGGGGACAGGTCATCGGCAACTGACATGACTGGCATCTAGGGAGAGACGCTGGGCAGCAGATGGCAGGTCTTCTGTGCCAAGCAGGGAACTGGTCAAGGCTGGCATTTCCTAGCTAGATGATCCATGTATCTTGTTGGCCAGGCTGGTGAGTCACCGAAACAGGAGGGAGGATGTGTCACAGAGATGCAGAAGTTGAGCCGATTGGATGTACACACTCAGGTTCCGGTAAGCCAGTTTGTTGCTCAGACCTTGTCCTTGCTGATGACACTCTACAGAACAATCCTCTGCCTCTCTCTCACCTGGCCCCCAACCTGGTTGCTCTACCCACCTGGCCTTTTCCCACTTGGCATCTGAAGGGACTCAAACTGAGAGGTGACCCTGGTTCTGGGGCCATACCTCCTTTCTTGGGTATGGAGTCCAAATATCTTGAGGGTGTCACCCTGATGCATTTGCCATGGGGCCTATTTTGCTTTATAAACTAAACCCTGTCATATTGCTTACTTTTGATTCAGAAGTGGCCTGTATCAAAGCACTCAAGTTCTTGTTATCTCCTTCCTTCCTTCCTTCCTTCCTTCCTTCCTTCCTTCCTTCCTTCCTTCCTTCCCTCCCTCCCTCCCTCCCTCCCTCCCTCTCTTCCTTCCTTCTACAATGGTTCTTAATGTCTGTTAGGTGACTGAGTACAGTTAACTGGGACATGCCTGGTAGCTGCTCTTCTAGGTCTCACGGTGAAGCCACATGAAGTGCCTGGTAAGGAATACAGTGGATGCCCTGGGAAAGGGTATCACTCTTAGAATGTGGAGCTTCTCTGAGTGACACAGATGTTCTGTGGTCCCATTCCTTCTTTGGCCAGAACAGGCTATGTTGGCCAGGGGGCCTCTATGAGTTAGCAGCAGGACTTCCAGCCCCAGACTGGAGGTGTACTGTGCCTCCCTCTTCAGGGGTTCTGGACTAGCAAACTTCTTGGGTTCATGTCACAAATAATTGAGTGGGGACTGGGTACCAGCTCTGAGCCTAAGGGTGAGGTGAGGCTGCAGGGAGGACCAGGCTGGTAAGGGAGGCTCAGCAATGCAGCACTAGGGAAAGGAGATGGGAGTCCCTGCTGAGCTTCTCTCTCTGGACTCAGATTGGATGCTTCTGGTGAGTGGGATGCTGTTTTCTCCTGGGCACCAGTGCTCACCCATGGAGTTGCTGGGCAGAGACAACTGAGCATGTGCAGGGCGGTGCTCAAGTGTGTGCAGAGCTGAAGGCACTAGAGACTGTGAATGTGACCATGTGTGCAGGGGATGCTCAAGTGTGTACAGAGCTGAAGGCACTGGAGACTGTGAACGTGAGCACGTGTGCAGGGCAATGCTCAAGTGTGTGCAGAGCTGCAGGCACTGGAGACTCGGAACATGAGCTCTTGTTACTGACTAGCCCCCTGCCTTTTTCCTTGGCCTTTCCAGCCCAGTTGCAAAACAGCACATAGAGACCCAGGAGTCTTGAGCTCCCCTATTGCTGCCACCTCTTTCTTGTCCATGGCCTCCTCCTAGTCCCTTGGATCCCTGACTATTGCATTTACCTATAGTATGAGGCCTGGGTCTGCCTATGTGCTGGCCAGACCCTAGGGAGCCTCTCTAAGCCCCCTGCCAGGATCAGAGGTTGTTGGAAGCCAGAGCTACAATCCCTGCCAGATTCTAGTTGAGATGGGACATAGCTCTCCCTTGTCACAGCGTGGATGTTCAGTCCCCTTTGGACCTTATTAGGCTCTCTGGACCACCCTGCACGAGCAATGCTTGATGGCCACAGGGTAGCTTTGACTTTGGCTGTTTGTCTTTAGTTCCCCACTTCCTCTCTCTGGCCCCTGTTTCTGTCATAGCTCACTCTCTCCAGGCTCTCCTGGCACTCCAGAGCACTGGGGTCCCATGTCTCATAGACTTCAATCTCAGATTCGGGAACTGCAGGGGTTTCTGAGCTTCGCGGAGCCCGTATCCAACAGAGAGAGGAAAACAAATCCAGCCCGGAGTCACAATGGGGATTCAGATTTTAACTTATTTTTCTTTCTCAAATTTTTTTGAATTTGTGGTGTGTGTGTGTGTGTGTGTGTGTGTGTGTACACGTGTGTGCATGCATGGGTGTGAACTGAGACCAGAGGGAGATGGTCCAATGTTCTTCTCTATCACACCCTCCCCCCAACACACACACCATATTCTCTTAAGACAGCATTGCTTACTGAACCTGGAGCTAGACCGGCAGCCAGTAAGTCCCAGTCATCCTCTGGCCTCAGCTCCCCCACCCCCCCCACCCCCACCCCAACACTGGGATTACAGGTGCACATAGCCACCCCTGTTTCTTTATGTGGGTGCCAAGGATTCAAACCCAAGTCCTCAGGCTTGCACAGCAGGTGCCCTCACCCGCTGAGCCCTCTCCCCAGCCCTGAGCCTTTGAAGTTTAAAGAAGTCTACACTGGGGAACCTGTGACCCAAATAACGACAAACGACAGAGGAGAAGTAAACCTGCTGTTGCTGCCAGAGATAGGACTCATTCCTTTAGTGTACCGGCCTTTTTGCCTAGCAACAAGAAAAAGCCAACAAGCCAATTAAAAAATAGGCCCGATATGGGAAGACAGCTTTCGAAAGAGTATATAAATGGCCCTCAAACCTATGAAAAGTTACTCAGCCTTACTCATAAAAGAAATGCAAATTAAAATTTCAATAAGAGACCCTCTTTCAACCATCAGATTGAGAAAGATCAAAGGCACAGCAGCACTCTGGGGCTGAGGGTGTGGGGCACAGGCCCTGGATGGCAGGAGGGTGGGCAGGAGTGGGAGGCAGTGGCACCTCTGGAGAGAACCATTGGGCAGCATCTGCGTAGGCTGCATGTGGCCTTCCCTGAGGCCCAGCACACCCTGCTCTAGGAGCATGTCACACAGCTGAAAGTGGGAAGTGTGCACGACACTGTTCACCACAGCAGTCTTTATAAAAGCAAGCAAGAGCTTGGCATGAGGCATCCACAGAGAACTGGTAAATCACCAGTGGGGCGCCTGCCAGGGGGGTCCTACACAATCAAGAGAAAAGGGGCATACGGAGGACCTCACCCACATTACATGGCGTGGGAGCTTTCCCGGTGGTGTCTAGTGAACTCGCAGGGCCACACTGAACACAAATGGTCTCACCGCAGTTTAAGGACTGGGGAGATATGAGTGTGAAGTGCTTGCCTTGCAAGCTTGAAGAAATGAGTTCGATTCCCAGAATCCTCATGTGAAAACAAAAACAAAAACAAACAAACAGCTATGAAACAAACCCTGAGAGTGGTGTCTCATGCTTACGATTCTAGTGCTGGTGAGGTGGAGCCAGACAGGCCCCTACGTCTACGAGGACCATCCATCTAGCCTACCTGGTAAGTTCTAGGCCACTGAAAGACCTTCTGGGGGGGCATAACAGAAAGGTTGACGGGGCTTGAGGAATGACACCAAGGTTGCCCCCTGGCTTCCACACACAGATCCACGTATGTGCACATGCTTCCATCTGTTCATACACACACACACACACACACACACACACACACACACACAGGAGCACATACACAAATGCATAAAACAATAAAAGCTGGTTTCTTTTTTTAAAAAAGAAAAATAGTCTCAATCTAATCCCATAAGGCCGCAGGTTCTGCAGTCACACGTTGCTTAGTGACGGGGATGTGTTCTGAGAACTTCGTCACAAGACAGCTATTGTATAAACATCATAGAATGTGCTCACACAAATCAATCAAGAGATGCTGGAAAACACAAGATGTGTGAGGCTGTTGCTGGCATAGTGTGGCATACTATTTTGTAAAAGCACTTTTTTTTTTTAAGTTGGAAGATATCCCAAAATAATTTCAAAAGGGCTGGCAAGCCGGCTCAGCCAGGAAAGGTATCTGCTGCTAAGCCTGATGACCCTGAGTTCTACCCCTGGGAAACACGTGGTGGAAGGGGGGAACTGACTCTCAGAAGTCGTCCTCCATACCTACACGCCATGGTATGTGCGCCCCATCCCAAATAAATAAAGAAATTAAAATGACGATAGAACGTTGCCCAGTAAATACACAAGTTAGTAACGTGACTGATTGCTAATATTATCGGTTCTTAGAGACTGCCCACAGCCGTGTGTGCTGTGACTACACAGGACTGGTGACGCGACAGCACACACGTCAGTGTCGCCACACACCTGTGAGGAAAGCGCTGCGTTTCAACTGCAGGATGGCTTTGATGTTTCCAGGTGACTGGAAATCTTCAGCTCCACCATCGTTTCCTGAGGCAGTTGTCAGAGATGTGGACCGTCACGACACCATTGTCTGGTGTGTGGCTGTATTCTGACACATTGCCATTTGTGTGGCGAGGGAAGGGAGACCCTCACACATGTGTGGACATGTATGCCCTTGTCGTGACTTTTAAATGAGAAAGAATAGTCTGGGGAATTCTTAAAGCTGGCAAGGGTGATGCCCGGAAAAGCACTCCGTGTGCCCAGGCTTCAGACAGTGCGGGAGGACAGGGAAAGCGGCTTGCTTTTATTGATGACTGGTTACCACCAATTGACTGACTGACTGACTGACTGATTGATTGATTGATTGACCAACTGGTTGATTGATTCAGATAGGGTCTCATGTGGTCCAGACTAACCGCAAACTATTTCTTCAGGGATGACCTTGAACTATTGATCTACCTGCTTCTACCTCCTGACGGACAGGGTGTACACCATCTCCCCACAGTTTATGTGGTGCTGGGCATCAAACCTAGGACCTCACGCATTCCAGACAAGTGGTCTACCAGTTGAGCTACATCCCCAGACTTGGTTCGCACTTCCTTTCTGTGTCTTCTCATCTTTTTGTACAGCTTTCCTGCATGTTCCATGCTAAACACACATATTCACACTAGGTAGTCAATCAGTGGTCTCTTGGTACAGGGACACACCAGGCTGAGAGCCCTCTCTTGGGGGTCTTAGAGTAAAGGCTTAGGGAAGTCTTCCAACTACTCCACCCCCACCCCCAGGGCACAGCTATAGCTCCAGATTTGATCGGATTGCCCACCCTTCCCTGTTACATTGGCTGGATGTGGCTGGGAGTGGCTAGGTGGCAGAGCCTGGTTTGAAGACAGGCATTCAGTTCGGTGGATGGAGTTGGAGGATGCCAAACAGACTTGCCATCCTAAAACTGTTTCTCACCAGTGACATTAGGTAAGTCTTAGCCCAACTCTGAGCATCAGTGTTGTTATCTGTGAAGTAGGGAGAATGGTATTTTGTTTCTGATTTCATATGCCTCAAAGGCTTTGGGTGAAAAGCGTTTGTATGGCAGATTTGTGAACTCAGATGTACCTGCTCCTAGAAGGGTAGACTTCCAGAGGGCCAGGCTGTGGCCAGAGATGGAGCAGGACTGCTCAGAGTCCAATCACTGAGAGATATCCCTCAGGCCACACGAAACCAGCCCTGGGTTCTTGCTCCCTTCCGCCTCCACCCCGCTCATTTTTGCCACTTGAACGTCACTCTCCTCAGAAGAGTGGAGAGGGGTTATGGATGCAGAGTATAGTCACAGCCTCAACCTTGATGCACCGAGGGGTAGTTTGGGGCTCAGGAGCGACCACCGCACTACAAACCATGGTTTCTGATGTTCTATGAATTCAAGAAACACCTCTCTGGCAAGGACCTATAGAAAGCATCTCTGATAATAGTGTCTTTGCGTCTTCTCTGCATTTTAATGCAGAGCCAATCCCTCCATAATGGCTAGATAGGCCAAATCTAATGTGCAGAGACTTTTGGGGGCCTGAAGGGGACTTAGGGTTCAGGCTGTTGCATAAAAGTAACTTGCTTACCACCTGATCAGATTCCCAGTGGGGGTTTTCCTTGGCAACAATGATTGCTCCTCATCTTCTGGGAGAAAGACTCATAGCCCCGTCTCCTAGATATGGAAGCCAAGGCACAGAGATGGCCCAGATGGAATCAAAGGGGCTGACTCAGCCAGCTGGGGGATGGTGGGACCAACCCAGAGAGGAGGACTAGGTGGGTGGTCACTGCCAACTCTCTGAGCTCCCTACATTCTCCCATCCACTGCCTCTCGTCTCTGTCAGCCAATGGGGAGGGGGCAGACCAGTGTCTATTTTCTCCCCAAAGCTGTCAGAAGTCCCTGGAACCTCTCAAGTGTCAGCAGCCTGAGTCTGCTGTGTGCCACCTGTGAGCTACATCTCTGGCCCAGAGGGATTGGCAGAAGAGAGGGGCAGCTGGCGTTGTACCTCCAATAGCGGAGTGCCTGCCTGTGCAGGTACGGCAGTGCAGCCGGCAATCCTAGCACTCAGGATGGCAATCAGTGGGGTTTGGGTAAAGGACCCAGCCAGTGCTTGATCTGGTGGACAGAGGCAGGAGGATCAGAAGAAGCTCAAGTCATCCTCAGCTATACTTCAAGATCAGCCTGGCCTACCTGAGACTCAAAACAACAACAACAACAACAACAAACCAGGGTCTGAGGAACTGGGTAGGTTGGGCATGGTTTCTATATCCTGTGGCCTCTTGCCAGTGCCTGTCTTGTGTCATCCTCCAGGACCTGAAGGCACCAGTGTCCCTGACCCCCTGTGTTAAGTGACGGAGAAGGAAGTCTTGCTGAGCCAGGCCTTGTGCACTCTTTCTCTGGGGAGCAAATCCAGCCTCAGAAGGAAGTCTCTTACCCAGGTCGCCTGCCACATGGGAGGCAAAGCCACAATGAGATTCAGCCTCCCAGGACAGAGTTTTGCTCTGTCTGGGTGAGCAGGCTGCACTCCGCCTGCTCAGAAGTGCCCCAAGCCTTTGCCCAATCCCTCATGACCCCTCCCCACCTCAGAACCCGGAAACTTTTCCTGAGTTCATTTGCATAGGTCCCTCTCAGCTCTGCAGCTCTGCCATTGTTTTTCCTCTGGGTCTTTGTGGCGGTAGCCTCGGGAAGGGCTGTTGTGGCTGGCTCCCTCTGCTGCTGAAAGGCTGACCACAAAAGCCACATCCGGGAGTTCTCCTGAGGGGGCCACCTCTGTGGAGAGAACCTGCCTGACCTCCAGCCCCACCCCTCGTCTAGAACAGCAAAGCAGAAGGGGCCCTTCCACCTGACCCTTTTCTGCCCATGCAAGTGTCTCCAGGTGGCTCCTCAGTGTCATGGCTTCTGGATCTTTCATACCGACTACCAGTCATCCTTTAGGTCAAACGCACTCCCCCTCTCCCTGCCGCAGGTCTAACTTGCTCTGACTGTCACTGCTGCCTTCATCTGTTTTCTGGCTCTCCCTGGATCCGAATAACCCAAGCACAATCTCACTTTCCTCAGAGGGCAGCAGGGACTTCACTGGCAACCTTAATTTTCCTCAGTTACCCAGTGTCTTCTCCAGCTTGCGCCATGCTCCCTCATTGGGCAACATGGGGCTGAAGCAGGTTTGTAGAGTTTCACATAGGACAGAGCAGGTTCAGGCTCTGAGCCCCAACCATGTAGTCTGAGGGGGGATGGAAGAGAGTCACTGTCTCTGCAGTAGGGAAGGAGGCTGACATTGCCTCCCAGCAGGGTCATCCTGAGATCCTGATCTAACTCCCAGGAGCCCCTATGCTCTGGGCAGGTCAAGGTGTAGCCCTGCAAAGAAATCACTTTTACACTACTTAAAAACAAATAAACCCACAGGGTCTAATTTGTAGCCTACTCCTCCAAGCCTCCATCCTTCTGCCTCAGCCTTTGGGTGCTGCAATTACAGGGGTGTTTCATCACATGTGTGAACTACTTGTGATCAACGTGTTGCAGCAATTATGATTACAGTGTGTAATTGTAGACCTGGTTTGAAGACTGAACTATTTTCCCAATAATCCCATGAGACAGCCGAGAGGGTAGGGCTTAGCTCACTAAGCCGGGAACTTCCTAAAGTGTACAGTGAGTCATATGGATTCATGTCTGCCAACTTCCCTCTTGATTTACATATGCTGGGGAACCTTGAAGTCACATGGGTGGTGGCCCCAGAGCGCCTGCTCCTTTGCTCGTACCCAGTTATGTGACCATTAGCCGGTCCTTTACCCTCCCTGGGTCCCAGCGACTCATCTGGAGAAGGATGTGACTTATTCAGGCTCTCTACAGAAAAAGAACTAACAGAATAAACAGATATGAAAAATGAGTGTACATTAAACTGGCTCCCACAGTGTGAGTTAGGTAGTCCAGCGATGGTGGTCCCACAATGGAGAGACAGAGAATCAGAGACAGTTCCGTTTCTACCACTGGATGCCTTAGCAGTCTCAGTCTGGCACCAAGGCCTGGAGGACTCCCGGAAAGCCATGGTTCCTTAGCCAACACGGAATGATGTCAGGAAAGAGGCATCTACGGTGGCATCGATATGGTAGAAGCACCCACCATCAAGGAGGAAGGCAGGCAGGCAGGCAAAAAGCAGCAGCTCTCCCCTCAGGCCTCTTCGTATCTGGTCCACTGCAGAGCCACCGCCCATCTCACAGAGATGCTCTTCCCCACCCAGTTTATCTTTCCAGAAAATACCCTAGCACGAGCAGGTGTCTGAGCAGAGGTGGATCCAGTCAAGCTGATAACCATAATAATCACAGGATACAGCGAGTCCCATCCTGGAGGGCTGTTAAGAATATCGGCACAGTCATTTTCTTCATCTATCGTCAGGTGGAGGTTCTATGGTGATATGCAAGAAATTCATCAGTATGGCTATAGGAACTGGCCTTTTCAGGCTCCCTCTCCTCAGCTGCCCAAGGAACTAACTGGGGGCGTCTCCCTGGAAACCTGGGAACCCACCGGACTGAGCTCCCAAGGTCCTGATGAGGAGCAGAAGGAGAGAGAACATGAGAAAGAAAGTCAGGACCGTGAGGGAACCTCCAGCTGGCGACAGATGGGGAAGGTGACTGAGCCCCACATTGGAGCACTGGACTGAGCTCCCAAGGTCCCGATGAGGAGCAGAAGGAGCGAGAACATGAGGGAGAAAGTCAGGAACGAGAGGGGTGCGTTCACTCATGGAGACGGTGGGACAGAACTAATGGGAGATCACCAACCCCAGTTGGAATGGGACTGATGGATCATGCGACCAAACCCGTCTCTCTGAGTGTGGCCAACAGCGGGGGCTGACTGAGAAGCAAAGGACAATGGCTCTGGGCTCTGATTGTTCTTCATGGACGGGCTCTGTGGGAGCCTTCTCAGCTTGGTCGATCACCTTCCTGGACCTGGGGGGAGTTGGGAGGACCTTGGTCTTAGCATAGAGTGGGGAACCCTGATGGCTCCTTGGCCTTGAGAGGGAGGGAGGGGAGGTATGGGTGGAGGGGAGGGGAGGGAAGGGGGAGAAGGAGGGGAGAGAAAGGGGAGAAGGAGGGGAGGGAGGGGGGAGGAGGAGGGAAGGAGATGGAAATTTTTAAATATAAAAAAAATAAACCATGAGAAAAAAAAAAAAAGAATATCGGCACATTCTGGACTCCTACTGTGTTCTGAAAACCAGGTGGCTAACACAATCCCTGTTGACACATCCTTACAGGGACAAAGCCTGGGCTCTTGTCTTCAGAGGCCAGACTCGCCCTGCTGTGCGGGCAGCAGCAGCCCTTTGTATTTGTGGGCCGGTAATTGAATGTTTGCGTGTGCTGGATCTGTATGGCTCTCCTGGGAACTTGTCACAGTGGGATTATTTTCTGCACTTGGCAGATAAGGAAACAGAGAAACGGGGAACAGTGTCATCAGGAGAGGATCAGGCATGAGCTCCTGGTGCCAGGAGATTTGGGGGGCACCACTTCCCTGGTGCCATATTCAGGTTTCAGCCAGGTCCTTTCCAAATCTGAGATTGAATTCCCAAAGCTTCTCAAGCCTGTGCCAAATGGACTGCCATCCACCTGCTTGGGCCTAGCATGGTGTGTGTGTGTGTGTGTGTGTGTGTGTGTCTGTGTCTGTGTCTGTGTCTGTGTGTGTGTGTTCACAGCATCTGCCTCCTTGGGAAGGAAGTTTTCCTAGTGTCTCCATCCCTCACTGGCTGTCCCAGAGTGGCCTCTCCCCCTCTGTTGTCTAGTGTAGAAATAGACCTGAGAAGAGGCTAGGCTGAGATCAAGAAACCAGGAACTACAGGTTAAGAAGTCAGTGAAGTACTTGCCATGGAAGGAGGACCCAAGTTTGGAGCCTTTGCTCCACCCAGGTAAAAAGCCCATCACAGTGTGGCAGTACAAATCTGTGATCCCAGCACTGGGCAGCAGGCACAGGAAGGTCCCTGGAGCTCCCTGGCCAGCCTCTCTAGCAGAATCAGCAAGCTCCAGGTTCAGTGAGAGCCTTTGTCTCAAAAATTAAGGCAAAAAGCATTCAAAGAAAGACACCCAGTGTAGACCTCTGGCATCTACCTGAACACAACACAACACACACACACACACACACACACACACAAGAACTATGTCACACATACTAAATTAATAGATGCATAGAAACAAAGACGTAGTCAGATCCATGGTGCTCCATAGCAGCAGCCATGTCAGAGAAGAGGCCCAGGCGAGCCCGGGTGCTCACACAGCTTCCTGGGTGTTGTATAAGCCAGGCTTGGGGGTTAGAGCATCTGTTTTGAAGACCAGAGAGGAGGGATGCTTCAAGGGCTTGGGACCAGTACAAGCAAGAACTTGTTTAATGACATGGTACAGAGGAAAGGGGACTTAAGTAGCATTCGGGACCCCATGGTCTTTACCTGGAGATCATGTCCTTCTGTGCTTCCGAGGGAATAAACAGAGATCTTCGTTAACTTCACCATGCCCTCTGATCTGAGCATAGCTCTGAGCCATTCCTTGGGTTATCTCGCTAAATCCCCATCACCTCCTGCAGGAAGTGCTATGGGCATCAGGGACCTAAGCCTCAGTGGGGCTGAGTGGCTTGCTGGGGTTACATGTTTTCTAGAATAGAGACTATGAGTGTACTTACAGGACTGGCCTGACACTTTATACCTCTGACTCTAGGATCTCAAAATATCTGGGCCGTGGTGGGACAGCTTGGGGGCCAGCACAAACCTGCCATCCTGCTGTCCTGGTTAGTTTTTATTGTCAATTTGCCACAACCTCGCATCACCTAGGAAGAAGGAACCTCAATGGAAGATTTGGGTCAAACTGACCTGAGGCCATGTCTGTGAGAGGTTATCTTAAATGATGATTTGATATTTAATATCAGGGGGGCCAGTCCACTGTGAGTGGCTCCATCCCTAGGCAGGTGGAACTGGGCTTTTAAGAAAGCTAGCAAGGCAGAGAACAAGCCAGCAAGCAGCATTCCTCCATGGTTTCTGCTCTGGATTCCTGCCCTCCCTTCCCTTAGTGATAGACTGTGACCTGGAAGTAGAAACCAAATAAATCCTTTCCTCCCCCAAGATGCTTTTGGTCAGTGTAGTGTTTTACCACAGCAACAGAAAGCAAACTAGAGCAGACTTGTTAATAACAATGTCTCCATGGCAACCCCTAAGCCTGGGCTGCCAAGTAGCTCTATTGGGAGCACGGCCCTGAAGGTCCCCATCTAGATATGTGGAGATTCCCAGGCCTGAGGAGGGGGTCATCTACTCAATTTCTGAACGAACGGGTACCACTTAACCCTTCCAGCTTCAGCTGTCCCTGTAGACACAAGAACACCACAGGGCATGCTGCACGGGCCAGGCAGCAAACCAAAGGGCAGGACAGCTGATGTCGCTATCCAGAAGCCGATGCCAGAATACCAGGGTGTCATAAAGCTCAGTCTAGCACAGCAAAGTGGCAAAAAAAAAAAAAAGCAAGAATAAAACTCCCATCTATTTAAAAGAGTAACGATGGGAAGAAATACATTTTCATCAGCTCGTCTTCCCGCAGCTGAATCCCGCAGCAAGCTCCCGATTCCAACGTTGGAAAATAAATCAAAATAACTTTGCTGTGTTTAGCCTCATTCTGCCGCGCCTCTCGGCTCCGAGTTAAAAAAGCAACAGGTACCGTGGTGTCTCCCAGAAACACAGGAATGGTTTTAAAATGCAATTATGGGGGCTGGTGGAAAGAAAGGGGAAAATGTTTTTCTTCGATTGATGTATGATTGCCCCCATGCTGCCTGGAATCGTATTTTCCCTGGCTCGGCTACGAAGTGCTATTTACAGGGAGCCTGACAGACGGAAGCGATTGGGGCTGGCAGGTCTAAATGTATTATTTTAGCAGGTCTCCAAGGAGAGATTCTGGGAGGGGCGCTGGCCTTTTAAAGTGCAGAGGACGATGGGTCTTCTCCGCAGTCCCTCCTGCTTGTCAAGACCACTCAGCCAGCCTGGCAGTGGCAGGCGGTGAGCTCTCCTCCTCTCCCCTCCTTGCTGCAGACCTGGGCTCCTGCTTGACAAATGTCATCACTCATCGGCAAGCCTACTGAGGACATCACAGCCAACCTGCTGGCATGGCTCTTTGCTAGGCACTGCATGGCTTCTACAGGACCCTGACCACACAGGGACAGAAGAGCCCAGGCTCATGGGGAGAAAACGGAACGGGACAGAAGCTGCTCAGGAAAGGCGTAGACAGGGACTGAGGGGATGGCTCAGTGCGTACTCTACTTTGCATGCATGATGGATGACTTGAGTTCAAATCCCCACCGTCACATAAAAAGTCTCGTGGGGGTGGGGGGCTGGAGAGATGGTTCAGTGATTAAGAGCACTGACTCCTCTTCCAGAGGACCAGGGTTCAATTCCCAGCACCCACATAGCAGCTCACAACTGTCTGTGACTCCAGTTCCACGAGATCCAACACCCTCACACAGACATATATGAAGGCAAAAACACTAGTGCATATAAAAATAAATAAATTTATTAAAAAAAAAGTCTCGTGGGACTACTGTAAGTCCCAGCACCGTGAATTGGAGGAGAAAGGGCGATCACTGGGTAAGCCTACCTTCAGGTCCAGTGAGAGACTGTGTCTCAATAGAACAAGATGGAGACTGTTAGAATAGCCAACGTCCTCTTGACTTCTGCCAGTGCAGATGAACACACATACAGGTGTACACCAAAACATACAAACACATATACTCCACAAAATAACTGCAGGTGGCAGAGGAGGGCACAGTGCAGGAAGCCTGGGTCCTTTGATGTAAGGCCCAGAGGATATTGTGAACTAAACTTGGGTCTTCTGGAAGCACAGCCCACAAGGGCTCTTAGCCACTGAGCCATCTTTCCATCTCTACTCTGTTTTAGCTATTCTGACACACAGCGCAGCAGCTCTTTAGTCCAAGCTGGCCGTAAACTCACTCTGTAGACCAGGCTTGCCTCATGTGGTCATCTTCCAGCTTCAGGGTCCCTAGTGCTGGGATTTCAGGCCTGAACCACCACACTGAGCTTCAATCCCAGCTTCAGGCAGGAATAGTAGCTACTGTCTGCATTCTGGAAGGAGATTCTGCAAGTAGAAGGCTGGGGTGGGAGGAGAGGCTGGGGTGGGAGGAGAGGCCTGTGATAAAGGGAAGTCCTGAAACACACCACAGGGAGGGCGGAGTTGTCTCAGAGGCAGAGGAGGCTGGGAGGGAGGGGGCAGGGGTTGGCTCTAGTGTAGGAGGTCAGGGGTATAGAGAGCAACAAGGCATTCTAGCGAGGGTGAGAAAGTTCACTAGATCTGGGTTTCTCTGTCTCTGTGCAGTTCAGACCAGGTAATTCCTGGTTGTGTGGGGCCATCCCGTTTGTTGCTGCACACTCAACAATGTCCTTAGTTTCCTTCCACCCTGGAGAACATCGTCCCTCCCCTTCCAGTGCTAACAACCAAAACCATCTCTATACATTGCCAAAGGCTATACGGGCCTGACTGAACATCCCTGGATGGCATGTTCATCCTTTGGGAGAACAAAATAGTTAACTACTAGATGGGGCCATGTGGGGGTTCTTTCTGGACAAGGTTTTAAACCCTTCATTCTAGGGAACTAGAGATGGGGCACAGAGGAGAGAAGGCTGGAAAAGAAAGAGTGGAGTTGGGAACTCATTAATAGATATTTGTATTCAGAATAGCAAATATATCCAATGTGCCTATCCCATGCCTGAGGCAGACATCACCAGTCAATCACAGAGTTCCACCACTTCTACACCATGAGTCCTCATTGTTCCAGGAAGCTGCTGTAGCTTAGTAGGAGTGATACAAATTACCTTCCGGGAGGTCAGGTTCTTTCCTCTGACCCTAGGGACTTTTCAAAATGCACCCCTCCTCTCAGCCTAAATATCTTTGATCCCCTTTGAGAGACCCAGGCTGCCCTTTTCTGGTGAGGCTTGACAAGCTCCTGAGGGTTCCTGGAGCCCAGAGTGTGGAGGGCACACGGCTGCTTCCTGGGGACAGGAGGAAAGAGAGTAATGAGAAGACATAGAGGTTGTGAAGGTGCATCAGGGTTGGCTTCGGGGGACACAGATCTACAAGGTGATCTACAAGGATGCCTGGCAAGGACGTCCTCATGGAAGGGGAAGCTGGAATCTCATCCCTATACCACAGAGCTTCTAAGATTCACAGGTATTTTGGGGAGGAAGAGTAGAGACCCACACAACTCCCTTGTCCCAGGGGCTATCAGAAGGACCCAAGCTCGACTTCAATCTGACTCTCCACTTTCTAAGCATCCTCCAGGCCCCAACAACTTCATTGTCCCCACAATATTCCTGTCCGTGACCCTCAGTGCTCTCTCTCGCAGGTGGGAAACCTGAAATTTGGAGATGCTAACAAACAGCCCAGCTACAGGAAGGAAAACAGAATGGCAGGCTCAGTCGCTAACCACAAACCTGGGTCCCTTGTCTCCCTGGGACTCGTATTTTAGAGGAAGAAAAATAAACTACCTGGGAGAAGACGCTAGAAAGCTGTGAAGGGCTCAAGTCTGCAGTCTAGGCCTGGTCCTGCCTTTCCGAGCTGGGTGGTCCCAGGTGAGTTATTCAGCTGTTCTACAGCTCTTAGTTCCTAATGCCCCTTCGAGAACTGTCAGGGCTAGGTAGGCACTCAGAATAGCACTTGACATTCAGCAAGTACTCAGTAACCATCACCACTGCCACCACTGGAATGAGCCGTATGGTGACGTCTGGGGGTTGATGGTTCCCCACCGTTCTGAACTCTGACACATGGTCTAGGTGCCCCATCAGTGTTCTCCCGCAGGTAGCATGTAGGGGCTGTGTTTCTGAGTCTGAGGTGTCATGGTAGTACCAATTCAGCTCCAGCCTGAGTCAAATGTCACCAGAAAGGCACAGCCTGTGGCCTCTTGATGCCTTGCCACTGTTAGAGCCCAGTGCAGCAGCAGGCCTGGTTCCTTAGTGACTGTCAGGAGAGGTGAGTGGCCAGGGCAGGCTTTTGGCCCTGTGGGCAGCCTATGCGGAGAACCAGGTGTTTGGCTGCCCTCCTGGTTACTGGTGCATAGCTTTGCCTCTGCCTGGGGATTTCCCACCCGAGTCCCTGGGTGGTGCCATTTGTTTTTCTGCCTTGCCTGTAGTCAGGGTACAGAGGTGTGACCTGGGCTCTGGCCTGTAGGTCTTTCTTCCCATGCAGTCAGGCTGGGGGAGAAGCAGGTGCAATTGGGTTCTGTGGGGCAGGGAGGCAGCTGCTGGGCCCCTCTGCAAGGGCAGCTGTGGATGGGGCTCCCCCTGTCCGAGAGCCCATGTTGTGAAGTGTGGCATCTGAGAGGGCCATGGGCTCCCTTGGCCAGCCGTGGAAGGTGCCTTTAGAACTGAGTTCTGACTACGGACCCTCCAGGTTTGAGTTTCTTATTCACGCAGAGGCTGATTATGAGATCAACTGGAAGTCCTTTACAAAATCCTCTTCTCATTGGAGAGAATTAATTTTCTCTGTGTGGGGGGGGGGCACAAAAAGAGGATGTTCACCTTAAGACTGGAGTGTGAGAGGTGGGACAGTCCCAGAGGCAAGCGGATTTGGTATTGAAGGCATGACACCATGGTCTTCCTGTCACCTGCTCCCTCTCTCCCCCTCCTTGTCCTGGTGCAAGTCTCAGGTTTGTGACACTCATCTGCCTGGCCTTGCATAGACCACCCATAGGGGGTAGTCAGATGAACTGACCTTGAGGCCATCTCCAGAGCTCTTCGGTGGGGCTCGGCCCTTTGTGCACACATCTGTTTCAAGCCCTGTAGGAGAAGCACAGAAGACCCTGAAGGACTTGTGATCTTACAAGATTCCAGGGGGAAGGAGAGGACCTCTGCCCATGCCTTGGGGTTAGCCACAGTGCCCTGCCCCCAGTAAGACTGTGGGCAGCCTAACTGAAGGCCAGCTGTTCTGAGCATCTCCCCCAGGCTTCTACACACTGGACTAGACAGTGAAGGACACCCACAGTCGAGACAGGGAGATGACAATCTCACAGCCCCCTCTAGTCTCCAGGCTAGAAAGCATTTGTGTGAATGTGCGCGCGCACACACACACACACACACACACACACACACACACACACACGTATATGGAGTACTCCCATCATGGTATTTTCTTTATTAGTGTGTATGTGAGGTGGGGACCCATGACTCGGGTCATTAGGCTTGCATTGTGAGGTGGCAAGTGCCTTTACCTGCTGGGCTGATAACCTGCTCCAGAGTCTGGCCTTTGAACATGACTATATAATATCATCTACAAAGGCCATGCTTGAGAACTGCTCAATTGAGGTGAAAAATCTCATAATGATTTAAGCTTACGTTTTTGTGTTGGGCTGCATTCATACCTATCCTGCGACCCATTTGGCACATGGGCCATGGATTGATCATGCCTCCTCGAGGGCTTTCATCCTTCATCATTCACAAAACTTGCCCTTGCCTCTGTTGGGGGTCATCACATCCATCCTAGTGTCACCGTCAAAGACCCATAGTAAAAGACCCCCTTGGGAATCCCTTGATTTGGGATTCCATGTGGGTCAGAAGGTTTGGTTTCTCTAACACAGAAGGGTGAATGGGGGAGTCAGGTACTGCTGGGGGAAGACCTTGAAGGACCCAATGGAGGGAAGGAGAAAGTTGGAACAAGGGAGAGGAGAGGGAGGAAGACAATGGCGATAGAGATCAGGCAGATTGGGCATGCAAGTCAAAGGGTGGATGGGAGGTGGGGAAAGAAGGGAGGCAAGATCTCCATGGCCAGGATGGGGTCCTAAGACTCCCATCACTCCATCTGATGCTCCCAGCTCTAGCTTGGTCACAGCCTTTCCAGTCCAGAGTGGAGAAAGGATTAGAAGCCCTGACTGCTCTTGGCAAAAAGTAGGACTATGGGGCTTTGTCATGGGCTCGTTAATATTCCTTGTCAATGAATCAATCCTTTCTTCCTGAAGTTGCTTTGGCCGGGCATTTTGTCACAGCGAGAAAAGTTAAAAAGACAGAGCTTGAGATTCACTGGTACCGAGGGTGATCTTGACTCCTATAGCCTCCTGTATCTGTAGACAGCCAGACAGCCCCCCTTCATCTCTACCACACCACGACCACATAGCTGCCTAACATCATGCATGTGTGAGATGCGTGTATGTGATGTATGTGTGTGCCTGAATACATGCATGTGTGCTTGACGATGAGTGTGCATATATGTGAGCTTACAAAGGTGATTGTGGGACCTCGCGTGTACTTGTGTGTCAGAGTGTGACTTTATTTGAGCCAGAGTACAGCAGCACTATTGACTCATGTGGTCCTTCTGAAAGCTTGTCTTACTGTGAAGGCAGATGGGGTCCTGGGTTGGCTTTAAGTCTGAGGACAGGGTCTCAGGCCTTATTTTGCAGTGATGAACTGAGCCCTTCACTGGGTGCACCATGCTGACAAGTCTACGCGGAAGCCCACAGTGCCCTGCCCATTCCTTCCAACTCTTCCTCAGGTTCCCTATATCTGGTGCTAGTTCCCCAGGACTCATGCCAGGAGAAAGGCAGCTGTCTTGGAGGCCTTGCCTGTCTTCTGAGCCTCATCTCCTTGATCCAGAGCCCTGTGTGGCTCTATTATAGTAGTCTAGGTAGCGCTTAGAAGTTCAGCATCAGCAATAATTGTTTTAGCTTTAGTTCTGTTGCTGTGATTAACACTCTGACAAAAAGCAACTTAAAGGGTTGATTTTTGCTTTTGGTTCCAGGTTCCAGTCAGAGTTCCAGGCCAGCATGGCAGGAAAGTCACAGCTTGAGAAAGCTGCTCACATCACATCAACAGCCAGGAGCAGAGAGAAATTAATGCATGTATGCCTCCTGCTTGCTTGCACTCAACTCTCTCTCTCTCTCTCTCTCTCCACACACACACACACACACACACACACACACACACACACACATATATATAGCGCAGCCTCCTTACTACTGGCTGCTTAGTCCCGAAATAATCACACAGAAACAGTATTAATTAAATCACTGCTTGGCCCATTAGCTCTAGCTCCTTATTGGCTAACTCCTACATATTAATTTAACCAATTTTTATTAATCTGTATATCACCACATGGTTGTAGCTTACCGGGTTAAGTTCCGTCCAACTCCAGCGGGGCTACATGGCTTCTTTCTTACTCTGCCCTTCTTCCTCCCAGCATTCAGTTTAGTTTTCTCCACCTAGCTCTGTTACCCTATAGCTCTGCTATAGGCTCAAAGCAGTTCCTTTATTAACCAATGATATTCACAGCATACAGAGGGGAATCCCACATCATATATATATATATATATATATATATATATATATATATATAAAATAGATGTGCTCACAGACCAGCTTGATCTAGATAATTTCTCTTTGAGGCTCTCATAGGAGGTTCTAGGTTATGTTTAGTTGTCAGTTAAATACATCCAACACAATAATATTAAACCTCCAGTTTCTTAATCGGAATAGACATGCCATGTGTGTGTCTGGTGGCTCCAGTATTAAACTCTGTGGCTGGGAATGGCCCTATCACAGCAGGTACCTCTATGGATATGTCCCTCGTCCACCTCCCTGACCTCTGCGGATGCTCTAAGACCTACAGGATACAGGGCTCCCTGCATCTGCTGTGGAAGCCTTCTGCAGGCTCAGCCTGCAAATCCTTCCTTCTCCCGGGAAGCCCACAGCTGCCCTGCTTCACCCGGCTATGCTATGGGCCTCTTTGTCTCCTCCAGGAAGGGGCTAGGCCAACTGGTTCATTTCTGCTTTGTGTATGTCTCTTTCTTTTTTCTGATGGTCCTGGTTCTTTGGCTGGTGTGCTTTTGTCTTCTCCTCCATTCACCTGTCTTGTAGGCTCTTGCTGCTGCCTTCTATTCCTTTCCTTGTTCCCTCCTCTCCCCTTCCTGCCTTGCTAGAGAGATGCTAATTGCACCTGCAATTACCTAATTGCCTTGGCAATTAGCCAGTTGCACTCTATTTTGAAGGTGCAAATGGTAAATTGCGCCCACACACCCACCCCCACACACACACCCACCCCCCCACAAAGAAAAAAAAAAAAAACAAACCACTACCATCACCAAAAATGACCTCATTTAACTGTGCCCAGAGATCTCGGCCTTAGCACCCCCACTCTGGAGAAGGGAGAGGGGAGGCCAGAGATGGTGAGAGTGTATGTGGGGCATGAAGTGCTTCTATCAGGTGGGGTGGGCGGCAGTTCCGGGTGTTTTCCTGGAGCTATGCACAGCCTCTTCAGCACAGAACCAGGCCAAGCTGGCAGCTTTAATTGTAGTGATTTTCATATTAACGCTAGTGCTGATGAGAGCTAATCACCCATCAGTGCTCAGCAAGGTCGCTCAAGGTGCTCAGAGGGCAGCAGCCCAATCCACACACTTCCTGGGCTGCTATGGTAAGCTGGAACCCATGCCTAGTCTGATGGAGGGCATTTTTGGGTACAAGGTAGAACCCCAGATTAGGCCTGAAGCCGGCTGTGCTCAATAGCTTAGGGCCTTTGTGAGCAGTGGTGTGAGGTGCCCTGGAAGGAAAATGCTGCTGGGTTTCCTTGGTGGACCTGTGGCAGTATTGTCAGGTGGATAGGATCTAGAATCATCTGGAAGATTAGCTTCTGGGCAAGTCTATGAGGGATTTTCTAGACTGGGTTAACTAAAGTGGGAAAATCCATCTCAACTGTGGCCAGCACCATTCACTGACGGAGTCCCAGACGGAATGAAAAAGAGAGACTAATTGAGCACTCAGACTGACTTCTCTCTTCTTGACTGCTGGTGCAGTGTGGCCAGATGCTTCAAGTTCCTGCCATCGTGACTTCCCAACCCTGATGGATGGAACCCTGAACCCTGAGCCAGAAGAAACCCTTAAATTGGCTTCATCAGGTATTTTGTCGAAGCCAAGAGTTGAGTCACTAACACAGGGCCTGGGCCTCTCAGCCTCCTCCAGCCTTCCTCCTGTGGGTCGGTGCTGTGCTTTCCTAGGGAAATGTGTGATCTGCAGGGTTGTCCTCTCACATATTCGTCTTGAGGGTGGGTGGTTGTAGATGTGGATAGTGGGTGCGTGGGGCCTTGGACTTGTGGAGGTTTGTGGGTGGTGGTGAGGGATGACCCCTGTGTGCATTTGTCCCGGAGCTGCCCTGGGGTCAGAAACCTGGATTCTAACCAGGATGGAGGAGGGGGGTTGGAATACAGTTCATCTGGGGGACAGGTGTGGGATTTTCTGGGAGATTGGCTTTAGAGCCGTGTTGGTGAGGGTGGAAGCATTTTTATATAATGTGGGTATGTTTGGGGGAGCCCCAGGGGAACATATGGAGAGTTGGGGGGGAGGTGATTGCTACACTGGTTGTAGACCCCCACCCCCAGTGTAGTTACTTCCAAGTAACCTGCCACAAAGAGGTTCCCACAAGACGAATGAAGGCAGTGCTGAGGGGACAGAAAGGACAAATCAGAGGACAATGCGTGCTTTAGTGCCCACAGACAGAGTAAGACAGCGGAGGTGCAGTGACAGAGCACAGCCAATCCAGATGAGGAGCCAGCCTCCCACTGGGGAGATCAGGCATTGTGTCCAAAGGCTTAGTGGATGTGCAGGATGTTACCGTACTCCGAGCCTCAGTTTCTCCATCTGGAGTGAAGGAGGCTGGCCTTGAAGTCCTTTGCACCTTGCAGATGGGAAGTCTGTGCTGCTAGGGTCTTTTATAGTCCCCATGCGCAGCTCTTCTTCCTGTCTCTACTGGCAGGGTGCCCATGCCATCCACTGAAGCTCTCCAGTCCTCCAAGGTGCCTGCTTCCTGGACACTGGTACTCCGCTGGCCAGAGAAGCCATCCACAGGCTCCTGCCTGTCTTTTGCTTCCTTGCTGAGGGAAGGTAAAAGATTTCGGATTTGCTTTTGAACTAACACCTGGTCAAACTCTGAAACCTATGTGTGTGTGTGTGTTTGTGTGTGTGTGTGTGTGTGTGTATGTACAAATGCACATGTGCACACACATGCCTGTACTCACATGCCTGTCTGTGTACATATATGTGAATGACCGCTTGGAAGTCAGAGGATGATGTCAGGGGTTTTCTGTGGCTTTGCTCTTTATTTACAAGGTCTCTCCATGAACCCTGAGCTTGCTGGAAGGCTAGTCTAGGCAGCCTGGGGGTTCCCGAGAGCTGGACATATGTATGGGTGGGCCTCTATGCCCAATGGTTTTGTATGTAGGTGCTGGGGATCTGAACTCCAATCCTCATGCTTGATTGGCAAGTGCTTTATCTACAGAGGGTCTAAGTTACACAAGCATCTAAGAAGGAAAGGTGGAATACTGCCCTGAAAATGTGGGATGGTTTCATGGGCTGCTCAGAGCTGAAGCTGGGCAGTTAGCAGCTCACCTCCCGGTCTTCCCCATCCCTCCACTGACTCCCACACTGCCTCAGTGGGGACACCCAACTAAAGACAACAGTGTAGAGGCCACCATTACTAGTTAATTAATTCGCCAGAGGAAAGGAAGGCTATAAATAACCCTCTGGGAGGGGAGGGCCAGGCTGGGGCCAGGCTTACTCCTCTGTGGCCTCAGTGGCTCTGCTCTGGTGAGACAGGTTAACGAGTTCAGGCCTCCTTGCCAACATAACAGGGGCTAAAAATAAAGGAGGAGGAGTGAGGTGCCATCCCAGGTGAATCAGACGCCTCAGGTTATAATTTCCGGGCTGATATGGAGCTTTCCTGCTTGTCTTAACATTAGAGAAGGAGCGGGGCTGGTTTGAATGAAGCAGGGACAATGGACAGAGAAGGAGAGGCAAGGGACTAGGCCAGGAGCAGGGACCAATCGGCTTAAGGTACTCCAAAGTTGTAGACCCTGTGAGTGGCAGACATAAGAATCTCTCTGAATCCGTAACTTCCTCTTGACTTGTCAGATGAGGAAACTGAGGCACAAAAAAGGGAAGTAACTCATTAGCAGTCTCATGTGGGAAAGCTAGAAGACAGTCCCCAGGGCCTCAGGCAGGGCTGTGACCTCCATGCTCAGCCTCTGGCTCTGGCTCTGCCCTGTGCAGTCTCCTTCCTCTGACTCTATATCTTTCTGTTCCCTGTTCCCTCCAGGAGCCCTGGCAATTAAAATAATCCTGTAATTCCAACCCTGTGCCACCCCTGAAAAGAAGCCTCTTTGTCATGTAGCCATCTCTGTCTTTGGAGGTCACCCTGGCCCATTTGACTGGGGACAGACACATGGATCTCTCAACACAAAGCCTGGGACCCATCATAGTACTGGGCTTGGCCAGGGTGGCTTTCAGCCTCTTGCACCCCTTCAAGTGTTTTTTGTTGTGGGGTGGGGGGGGAATGACTTTTCTATGTAGCCTTGGTTGACTTAAAACTTGCTAGGTAGACCAGGCTGGCCTTGAACTTACAGAGCTCCACCTGCTTCTGCTTCCTGAGTGTTGGAATTAAAGGTGTTTATACCATGTCTGGCCCAAGGGTCTTTATTTCTCTCCTACCACGTGAGTTCCGGGAATTGAACTCAGGTCTTTAGGCTTGGTAGCAAGTGCCTTCACCTCCTGAGTCATCTTGCGGGCCCCTTCCCAACTGTCTTAGAGCAGTAAGCACAGCACACGAATTTCTCCAGCGATCTTGTCTGCCTCTGTCTTCTGTCTCTCCAAGAGAGCAGAACGCTCATGAAAATTAAATGAGGCCTCCCCCTTTCCCATCCCCTAAGTCCCAACCCCCTCTCTCCAGCATATGTTGTGAAAGGAAAAGACAGAAATAAATTGGAGTGTGTGCGTGGATTGCAGCAGCTCTTTCTGGAGCTAACGGGACTTGGGGACAAGGCACTCAGGGGGTGGAGAAGCCTACCCTGGTAGAAGCACACTAAACCAAACCTGGACCCCAATCTCTCTACCTGGCTATTTATCTTATCTCTCTGTATGCCTTGGAGACACCTGAAGAAGGAAAGAAACCCCATTCAGAACAAGAGGAAGAGGGACAGGCAGAAGGAAGAGGGTGGTGTAGCCAGGGTGACCTAGGGAGACCTATTGATGTGGTAACGGCCCGGATTGGTTCTGTGAGGGGGGGATAAGGGGAGCAGATATGAACACAGATTTAAAAAAGTCAGTCTGCCCTGAGATTGCTGTAATTAATTACTCAACCGCTAGTTACATGTTCCCTGCAGAGGCAACTGCCTCCATCTTAGATGCGTGAGCCTCACCCCATTCTCCCTCTTCCCTCCAACCCACCGAAACAGATGTGTACACACAAACTTGGGACATGCATGTAGGTTCCGGGGACCCACCACACCCGATTCCACCCTGACTCTAGGGCAGGGCCTTACTCCAGTCGTGGCCTCTGTTTCGGTTGTGATCTCTTCCTCCCAAGTTCAGTCTTCTCTCTGCTTCTCTCCACACCTCTGCCAGTCTTGCCAGCGTGGTGGGGACCCATAAGGCAACACCCTTTCATATTTTCTTTCTCCCTGGGATATCGGGTGGGGTTGGAAAGGTGAGGAAGGAGTCTGCCTGAGAAAGGAAAAGGAACCAGATGGCGATGGAGCCTCACCTGGGGCCTTCCACCCGGGCTCAGTCTCCCACCTAGATTCAGTTTCCCTCCAGAGCCCTCCTGGCCTTTTCACCCAGACTCACGAGCACTCCATACCCATCCTCTCTGCCCTTCTTACCTCCCCTGACATCATCCCTTCTCCCATGGGATCACATTGTCCCTTCTCCCACGGGATCGATACCTCCTCAGGGACCCACTCGCTCTACCAGACTCTTATCCACCGTCCCCTGCCTCCCTTCTGGCTTCTGAACACCAGCATTTCAAGCCACTCCAGTCTTCCGACATCGTTGCATTTGTTGGCCTTGTAAAGTCTTCAGCCTTTGTCCTGTGTCCCCTTCCCTCAGAGGCAAATACTTTATCTGAGGCACACCGCAGGTGAAGTGTCATCTACTCTACGAATTCGCTTCTGATGAGCCAATGGCTGACGGAGTGAACGGGAGGCTCTGACAGTAATGTAGCCGGGGGAAGGCTTTGGAGTCAGTCAGATGTGGTCCAGTGAAGGCCATGACACTGTCCACCTTCATGGTCCAGGTGGCCATGCCTCAGACATGTTATCAGAAGCCTCATCTATGCACAGGACTGAGCGACACCATGCTCTCCCTTCCTGAGGTTGGTGTTGACTCAGGAAGGACCTATTGGACCTGGCGTAAGGACTCTATAGGAACGTGCTAAAAAGACAGCTTGCTCTGTGAGCCACGTCAGTGTGCTGGCTCCACTGTCAGCTCCGACAGTGCTCAGCATCAGAGAAAGTGCCATTGTGAGCACTGCAGGCATCCTGGCTGTCTGTGTGTGATGGGAAGAGAGTCTCAATGAGGAGTCAGCCACATAAGGCTGCCCTGTGAGCATGTCTGTGGAAGGTGGTCTTGACTGCTTTAACTGATATGGGGAGACCCATCCTGAAAATGGGTAGGGTCCCTGGATTTGGGCCGAGACTATATGAGCACAGGAAGCATGGCACTAAGCATGAAAGCATTCTTTCTTTCTCTGCTCTTCATGGTGGGTGTGCTGTGACCAGCTGTCTCAAGCTCCCACCTTCGAGACTTCCCCACAGCACAGGACAGTACTCTGGACTGTCAGCTAAAGACAAAGGTGTCTACTCTACGTTTCTCTTTTCCAGGACATTCTATCACAGCAATGGAAATGGAATTGGGACATCATGCATGGGAGAAACTTGAAGCTCTCTACTTCAGTTCACTTCTTTGATGTCCCTAGGTCAGTGGGTCATGAGCACCTGCTGGAACCACAACTCTGTCAGTCAAAGTTAACCAATACCTCAAGGGACCAAAAACGTTATCCTGACCCGCCCTGAGACCCCAGCCCAGCTTCCCTGGCTATTCCATATGCATATCAGACTTCAGGGACCAGAGATGACTTCCTGGCGCCTTATAAATATGCACAAAGGGGATGGAAGGGCCTCTGGGAGCTGCCATCTCTCCAGTCCATACCCCTGTCTTGCCATCTCTGATGATCTATGAAGACAGCTATCTGAAGTACCCGCTGTTCACGGCAGGCTGTCGCTGGGTCCGTGGGCTCCTCTATTCCCTCTGTCTCTGGGCTTCCAGCCCTCATTGTTACCCAGCACTACTCTCCAAGTGCCAGCCAGGCATAGGGACTGTTGGCTTGCCCAGAGCTGTGACCCTGGCAGGCGGGAGGAGGAGGGCGGGCAAAGCTGTCACCCTTCAGCAGGCTAATGTGGAGGTCTTAATGAATATGAATGGCTGCCTCCTCCTCCGCAGAACTGGTCCCATCAGATTCCTTCACACCTCGGCGAGCCCAGAAAGGTTACTTGGAATTAAATGTAAATCACATATTTACTGGTACGAATCAGCCCACAGTATCACTTTCTCACCGCAGAGAATTTAATCAGGCCTCAGCCCTGAGGACTTCTTTCCCCGTGGGGTGGTGGACTGCACCTGAAAAAAGAAGGTCATGACCTTCCAAATGTGGGGGTGAGGCTCGGAAAGGGCAGTGGGCACTGTGAAGACCTGGTGCTGGTGTGCATGGCCCTTTGGTAGCCAAGTCACAACTGTCTGCTAGTAAGTATCTCGTGAGTCAGAAGCAGTAGCAATGGAGTGGGCAGTGGTTAGATTCATAGTTAACGCTTGACATGAATCTCAGGAATATTGCCACCAAAAGGCTACTGCCAGTCTCCCTTCCTTCTGGTGTCACACATGTGTCTTGAGGAAAGCAACAGAGATCCCTGAGAATACCCCCAGCTTTGTTACCCTGCGTTGAGAGGCAATTGAGCAGAAGGGTCCAGCCATGAAACCTGGTTCTGAACTCGGCTTGTCCCTTGCTCCTCTGCGGATGCTCAGCAATTCTCACAGGCACAGGTCCTTACCTGGGTGCAACAGGGAGCTTGCAGGCTCTAAAGACACCCTTGCATTTGACGTCATCTGGCAACACTGAAGGGTTCTGTACCTGAGGAGAGAATGACCAGGAGACCAGCCCAAAGGCTCCTGGACAAGAATAAAGGCAGTCTTCTGGATCCCTGGGTCTCCTTCAGAGACCATGTCCTTTAGTCTTTAGGTTTGAGGTTTATACTAACCATCCAGAAATAAGAAGGCCCTTTGTGACGAGAGAGGCTCGAAGGTGTATGCAAACTGTAAAGGGACATGATGGCTCAGGAGCCATGTGTGGGTCACTACCTCATCTGGGCAGGATGCAGGGGACACTTGCTTCCTCACAATGTCACCAGATCCTTCCCTTCCCAAGTCATCAGAGCCCAAGCTCCAGGCTAACAGCTGCATGTTCGATGAGACCTTTAGCTTCCAAACATCATGTAAGATGCAGGAACTGTGGCTTGCTTAAGGAGATGGCATGGGGATGGTATGCAGGGCTCCTGGCTGGTCTCCAGTTCTGCATGGGAAGCCCGAGGGAGGAGCTGGCACGCAGACTGGTCCCCAGCCTGACTTTCTCCTCTAGTACACTCTGTGCTCAGAGTGTCCTCCCCAGAGCCTGGACTTTCTCCATTGGAGAGTTTCCTAAATGCAGAACTATTTTCCGGACAACTGAGCCCACATTGTCTGCACAGGAAGCCAGTTTGTGTGTGTGTGTGTGTGTGTGTGTGTGTGTGTGTATGTGCGCGCGCGTGTTTTTAACCAATAACCCAGATGTAGCTCTTCATGTATCAGGAAGTTTCTTTCTACAGTTTTTAAGGAACACAACTCCCTTGGGTGTAAATCAAAGACTTTCTTTTTATAGATGGCCTCGGTGCCAGAAAAGCTCCGGCTTGGTTTACCAACTTCAGCTGGAGAAAGGTCTATGGGAATTAGTAATTCATCTGTAAGGAAGCCTGCCTGCATTGTGGGTCAGATGTCGAGGTTCTCGAGCAAAGACGTCCATTCCAGATATTACTTTATCTGTCTGTTGTCTAACTGTATTAGTCAGGGATCTCTGGAGGAACAGAACAGACAGACAGAATATATGTGGGATTTATTAGAATGGCTTTCCAGACCGAGGTTGGAGTTGTCCAGTAATAACTGGCTCATGATGGAAAGACCAAGAATCCAGTAGTCATTCAGTCCGTGAGGCTGGATGTCTCAGCTGTCCCAAGCTGGCACTGGAGTTCTGGAGGATTCCTGGAGAGTGGTTGGAGTTCTGAAGAAGTTCTAACATCAGTGAAGGAATGCCGTACCAGCAGGACAGGTGGTCCTGCCAGCGAGAGTGAGGGTAAGCAGGCAAGCACAGTTTCTTTCTTCCACATCCTTTTATGTGCACTGCCACCAGAAAGGATGACCTAGAATTAAGTGTTCATCTTCTTGCTTTAAATAATCTGATTAAGAAAATCCTGCACAGGAGTGCCCAGCCGCTTGAACTTTAGTTGATCCAAATGTAGTCAAGTTGACAACCAAGACATCATAATAACCAATCATCCTAACACTTAGTGATGTAAATAAAACTGGATTACTACAGTCTTAGATCCTTGACCTCAGGAATTCTGATAGAGCCAATGGCAAAGTTTTGTCTCTGCCACAATGGGCCTGGAGTCCCAGCCTCGAAGATTCACATAGTCACCCAGAACTTTCTTCACCTGGTGCTTGGGTTGGGATATTTCAAAGTCTATATGTACAGCTGACCTGTTGAGATCTCAGCAAGGGAGGATGAGAGAGAGAACTACCTCCACAAAGCCAGCATTTCAGGAGTTGAAGGAAGGGCTCCAAGCTTCCCCAGGACCTAACCTTGGAAGTCAGGCAGGATTGTTTCTATTGGTTATAAACTATTGACTGTAGCCAATCCCCATTCAAGAAGGACAAGTTAGACTCCATCTCTTGATTGGATAGGGTAAAGTCACATTGCAGAAAAGCACATGGGGTGGCATTTCTGTCACCACCATCTTGGAAATCACATCTTGATACAAGAGCTGTTGTTTTAATTAAGCTACTGAGAAATCAATCATCTAATCAAGCAATTGCCAAATATGTGCTGACGACATTCTATGATACAAGGCCTTGAGTTAAGAGATGGGACAGCTCCTATTCCTATTTCTTCAAGCTTGGAGCCAATCCCCATGACTGTAAGATGGGATTCAGTTGGGGGTCTTTTTAAAAAAGTTATATCTTTATTGTCTTTAATTATGTATATATGTGTAGGGGTTATATGCATGGTAATGTTTATTGTTAAGAGACTCAAGGACCCCATGGAATCCAACAATGGATTCCTAAATCCATTTCAGGAATTGGGGCGACTATGCTAGGTGACCAAATAACTCAAACTACTTCTCCCCAGAGGCTTGCATGTCTCTTGGGGTATCTCTTTCTGCCATAAAGATTCCTTTGCTCATTTAAAGCCTCCCTAATCCTGATTCCCAGCTCATGGCCTCCTCATAACCCGAGGCTGCTAGAACCCAAATTCACCTTTTGACTCTTTAGTCTTATGTCAACTCTCAGAGGCCCAATACTCAGTTCTAATGGCCTCAGCCCATCTCCTCCAGCCATCCCCACAGATCTTAGGTTGCTGATCAGACTGTAACTAAGACACCTTTGTTCTAGGTGCCTATCTTTTGGCCCAGTCACTTGGTAGTTATGGACAGACAGGAGCACAAAGAACTCTATAGGTTGAAATATAACCACAGGCTCTTGTTAGGATCTCCATGGGAGACACTATCCCTCAACAAGGATTTGTGATGAGTACGTAACTATCAGCCCCTTAGTACCCCTCCTTTGGACTATGGAGAGGAGGGACTTGATGGAATATGGAAAAAAATTCTGTGGTCTATCAATGGTTATACAGATGGGATAAATAGTATGTTTGATCCATCCATCCATTCATTCACCCATCCAAGCACCCATGCATTCATCCATCCACTCATCCACCCATGCACCCATTCATGCATCCATCCATCATATCCATCTATTCATCTATCCACGCATCCATCCATCCATCCATCCATCCATCCACCCACACATCCATCCATCCATCCATCCATCCATCCATCCATCCATCTACCCACACATCCACGCATCCATCCCATCCATCCCATCCATCTATCTATCCATCCATCCATCCATCCATCCATTCACCCACCCACCCACCCACCCACCCACCCATCTATTCATCCACATTCATCCACCCTTCCATACATCCACATGCATCTGCCCATCCATACATCCAACCATCTAACTGTTTATCCATTTCTTGGACTGGGGAGTGACTTGGCGGGTAAAGCACTAGCTGCACTTTACTGCATCAAGCTTGGGTGTGACAACCTCAGATTCAGATCCTCAGTACCCATCTACAGTTGGGAGAGTAGCACACACATCTGTAATTCCAGCTCTTCTACAGTGATATGGGAGGAAGAGACAGGACAACCCCTGGGAATGCAGAGGTCAGTTATACAAAAATACACAACCGAAAATAGCAAAAGACTTCATTCAACACAACAGAAGACAAAGACTGACTCCTGAGGGTGTCCTCTGACCTCCATATATGCACTGTGGCACCTGGGTGACCCCCTTCCTGCATTTATTTAAACTCTGAACTGTAATCCTAACATTCAGGAGGCCTCATAAGGATTTCTGGAATTCAAGGTCAGACTGAACTAATCTGAACTAATTATGTTCCAGGCAGTTTGGGTGACATAGTAAGACACCATAGTCCCCCCCCCCCCGAAAGAAAAAGAAAGATAAAGATAAAAAGGAAAGTCATGTTTATTGAGCATCTATGGGGCGCACACACTGCTCCTGGAACTAAGGAGGCATGAATAAGCAAGATAGCCTCGGTTCTCGCTTCCCTCCTCATTTCTGCAATTACACATCAAGATATAAGACCCACAACCTGCAAAAGCCCCAGTAGCTTTATCTCTGGTTGGGAACTGAGGCATAAACACACCCAAGCTCGATGCAGTAATCTCTAAATAAATTCAGCCACATTGAAATAGCATCTTTCGCCAAGCAGACTGTGGAAGATTTAAACACATACTGAGAGTGGTCGTGTGAAAAGAACTGAGCAGACTTCCAGATCACTGACGGAAGTGTGAATTGGTGCAGCTTCCAAATGGAACAGCCCTTAAAATGGCAAAAGGGCTCCTCCCGGGAAGCTGTGCCTCGTGTACTCATTTCGGGTACTCTGTAACTTCAGAGATGAAACAACCTAAATACTCTCCCATGGGGGAGAGAAAGGCCAGGGATGGTGCATCTGCCCCGCAGAAGCCCAGGTAGCTATGACATACAAGGGGGACCTCTTGGATGTCGCTCTGTGAAGATGGATGAGCAGAATACTCTGCCAAGTTAAAAACACAAGAGACAGAACCATAAAAAAAAAGTGCTGGGAGGAAGACTGGAGAGATGGCTTAGCAGTTAAAAGCACTTACTGCTTTTGCAGAGGACACAGGTTTAGTTCCTACCACCCACATGGCAGCTTATAAACATCCTTCTAAAGCACCCAGTTCCAGAGGATCGGATATCCCCTTCAGGCACATGTCTGATGCACCAACACACACACACACACACACACACACACACACACACACATGCACACACACACGAAGAAATGCATAGACATAAAATAAAAAAATAAATCTTTGAAAAAATTGAAATTCTGGAAAGTAGAAGAAATATATGCACACATACATGCGCGCGCACGTGCGCGCACGCGCACACACACACACAATTTCCTGTAAGAATTCATGAGAAACCAGCCAGCTCCCTACTGGACAGGAATTAGGAGACTGGTTTTTTACCTTTAATTTTGGAACGATTTATTGTTTTATGTATTCAAATTTTAGTTTTAAGAAAGTCTCAAAATCAATGCCAGCATCACAGTAGATGTTGTAAGTTGCACTTATCCAAGGAAAAGTGACATCCTGTGCTCAGGAGAAGCCACTACCACACATCCATACTGTGGTGTGAGCTGCCTATCTACGGTCCCTCTCCCAATAGGGATGAACACAGGCACCCCTCTGCCCAGTATCGAGAGTTTACAAATGAACAGTTGCAGGAAGTACAGCTCCCAAGTGCAGTTCAAACCAAGGACTCAGATCTCATCGGGATGGTGGTCCAGCGTTCTGTGCCCCGTGAGCAAAGCAAAGCAGCCAGGGGCTATTACGGATGAGGAACAGGAAGATAGAGGTGCCACTGGCTGTTCTGGAGAGCTGGGACCAGAGAGGGAATATGGTGCACCATCCACCTTATGTCTTCTCAGAGATCTGGGGGAGACTCTGTAGTCATTGGTCTTTGTGGGAAAGGAAGACCCCCCTTTTTTAAAAACAAAAATGAGGCCCTATGATAGGAATGATGAACTCACAGGAACTGTGGCTGCCTACACAAGAGCAGCACAGGTCCAACCAATCAACGTTCCAGCATGGATCAGGAAGGGACTCAGGAGTCCCCAGTCCCTAGCTGAGGAGCTATTGGCAGTCAATGGTTGCTAGGGGAGGAGAATCCATTTTCTTTAGGGTGTAGGCCCGGTAAGTAAATCATGCTTCAGGGATAGCTCCATGCCTAGGCCTGTATGAGCAGCACAATTTGGACTCAGTGGTCTACTAAAAGAAGATAGAATAAAGAAAAGGGAAAAAAAGACATGAAATTGGGAGACAGGTGCGGATGGAGGTATATCCTGAAAGAGTTATAGGGAGGTGTGTGTGTGTGTGTGTGTGTGTGTGTGTGCAGGAATGTGGACCTGTTGCATGTGCCTGTGGAAGCCAAGGATAGCTTCCTCAAACAATCTCTACCTTAACTTTTTAGATCAGGTTTCTCACTGAACCTGTAGCTCACTGATTTGGCTAGCAAGTCCAAGGGCTCCTTTTGTCTCTGCCACCCTCATACCCTTATTAAAGGAAGTGCACACTGCTGTGCCTAGTGATTTCATGTGGGCACCGGGAGGGGGAATGCAGGGGGGAGACTCTGAACTCATTCATATCCTCATGCGATCACAGCAAGCATCTTAGTGTAGGAGGAAGGCTGCTTGTTTGTCCCTGGCCACTTAGCCCCAAAATAATCACACAGAAACTATATTAATTAAATCACTGCTTGGCCCATTAGGTCTAGCTCCTTATTGGCTAACTCTTACATATTAATTTAACCGATTTCTATTAAACTGTGTATCACCACGTGGCTGTGGCTTACCGGCTAAAGTTCTGGCATCTGTCTCCGGCAGGGCTATATGACTTCTCTCTGACTCCACCCTTCTTTCTCCCAGCATTCAGTCAAGTCCTCCCCACCCAGCTCTGCTCAGCCCCACCCTGCTCTGCTATAGGCTCAAAGCAATTCCTTTATTAACCAATGATATTCACAGCATACAGTGGGAAATCCCACATCATCTAAGCAACTGAGCCAGGTCCCTAGCCTCCTGTATGACCACCTGAGAACAATGTCATCACCCCAGCTGAATGTCTTTCCAGACACAGCCAGGTGGCCGGTAGATTCTTGTTCCCTACTTTCTTTCCCTGTCTACAGCTTCACTCTTACTTCCCGTGTTGCTCTGTAAGTCGCTCTTGCTTTCTAGGGCGCTTGGGCTAAGGTGAGACACAAGGCCCCTTTAGCCTTTACCTGGACCTCAGCGGTACCCCACCATCAGACCTCTGTTTCTGCATTCAGAGAGGCTGCAGGAAGCCCAGCGTTTGATCCAGGCACACTGCAAGGCTGGTGCGAAGACAGCGCTTGCAGATGACGCTGAGGTTAGCCTGGGGTTAGTTGGAGACTCTGCAAGGCAGGGCTGTAAGGAAGGGCTATCGGGAATGAGGAGGACATGGGTTTCCTGGAAAGTGTTTTCTGGCCTGCCAAGAGCAAAGTTTAGTAGGGCACAGAAGGGGACAGTGGGTTTTGGTGTGGCAGGCACCAGTGTTCTAGACAGGGATGGTGAAACCGAGGTCCCCACTGAGTAGCAGTCTGAAGCTGCTCTTAACAAAAGCATGGGGAGACAGCTGGCAAGATGGCTCCATGAATAAAGCTGCCTCCTATCAAGCCTGATTACCTGATTTGATCCCCAGGACCACACAGTGGAAGGAGAACACTGTCAAGTTGTCCTCTGACCTCCACACAAGCACTGTGCCTTTTGTTTGCACCCCACCCCCACTTACACACAACCCACGCTAATTTTTTTAAACAACGAACATATGTAAGTACTAGGTGTCTCAGAAACTGTCACTGTTACTCCTCAATTTTTCTTTCTTTTCCTTTCTTTCCTTTCCTTTCTTTTTCTTTTTTTTTTTTTTTTTTTTTTTTGAGTCAGAGTTTCCTATAGCCCAGGCTGAACTTGAACTCCCTAAATATTCAAAGTTGACCAATCTGATCTTCTTGCCTCTGTTTTCTAAGTCCTGGAGTCTCACAGGTGTGCACCACCAGGCCCAGTTGGTGAAGGCGCTGAGGTGGAACCCAGGGCTTCATGCATGCTGGGCAAACACTCTACCAACTGTAGCTTCAGCCTTTTGCAGTACCAAAGGGCAATGTAGAGGGTACCGAGAGCCTGCCTACACCATTTGTTTCTTATTAGGAATGCTTGTGCTGCAATGCATATTGGTAAGAGTGGCATAAAAAAAAATGGCCTCTTCCTAGAGGCTTACAGGGGCTGTATGTTACAAAGGCCCACACTCACATGTTGGCCAGAGGACCTGATGTCTTAGTTATTTCTCCATTGCTGTGACAAAGCACCCTGACCAAGGTGACTTAGACAAGAAAGCATTTCATTTGGCTTACAGCTTCAGGGGGCCGGAGTCCGCAATGTAGGGCAAAGGCATGGCTGTAGGAGCAGCTGAGAACCCATGCTGATCTGAAAGCTGGAGCCAGAGAGAGACACTGGAAATGGAGAATCTTTGAAACCTCAAATCCCATTCCCACGGACACGCCTTTTACAAAAAGGCCACAACTCCTCAAACAAGGCCACACACCTCCTAATCCTTCCCAAACAGTTCCCCCAACCTGTGCCCAAACACCCAAACATCTACACCTATGCGGTTTGTTTTCACTTAAACCACCACATTTGACCATGTGACTTTTTGAATCCCCCCCTTCCTGAAATAGAAATCATTTCCACCTTGCTACACCCTGTGCCCTACAGAGGGCTTTAGAGAGTAGTGTTTGGAGTGATACCCAGCTAACGCCACCCCTTTCATTAGCTTATAGCAGGAAACCAATCACAAACAGCGGGGTGACTCCACTTGTCCAGAGACGCAAAGCAGGAGCCCTCAGACATCCCTATTTTCCAGCCAAGCCTCTTTCTTTAACCCGAGAGAGATCTGCGCTGCATGACTGTTGCCAAGCTGTTAATGAGAATGAGGCCCAAATTAGTTTCTGAAAATGGGGTTTTTAACATTGGAAAGTTTTAAACTATGGAAATTGGAAATTTAATTGAGTTTATGTGATAGAAATTAGCGAGAAGAGAAAAAAAAAAAGCCCCACATAGTCTCGTCCTAGAAATCCGTGGCACCTCCCAGAGCCTCAGTTTCCCCTTTTTGTAAGGTCGAGCTAGCCAATTGCTGAGGAGCCTTCCAAAGATGATCCTATACTTTGAGAGTGTGAAGTGGCAGGGAGGCCTGGCGATTCGAGGTGGGAGACTCGCGCACTGTGGCAGAGAGCAGCTGGCCCAGCAGACGGCCCTGGTAGGCTCCTCAGCTGCCCTGCCTAGGGAGTCCTCCTCCCAGAAGAAAAGCACGTGGACCACATTAGCTTGCAAGGCAGCGCTGATTAGTAATTAAACGACTTCAAAAAAAAAAAAAAAAAAAAAAAAAAAAAGAAGGCCATTAAAGCTAATGCCATCAAAATCAGAACCTCAGACGCTGGTTCATAATTACGAGTGTACCTTGGGAATCGCAGGAGAGGACATTTACATTTTAACATGCACACTGCACAGGCAATAACACCCTCCCCCAACCCCCCATCATCCGGAGACCTGCGGCTGAACTCATTTGCTTGCCAACTTACTCTGATCCTAGGAAAGCGGGTCATCCTTCAAGAAAGCAACGAGGAGCCCCAAAAAGAGGCCTCCCCTGAGAGGGTCTTTGCTCTGATGCTCCTCCCTCTGTGGGCACATTATCTAATCGCCTCGGCAAAAATCACTATTCTCATCTTTAAAATGGGGGCAGAGCCATCTTCTAGGGCTGCGCTAAAGCAGCTGAGACAGTGTTCACGCCCTGCCTCCTTCCCTTTCTGAGCTGGGATCCCACGTGTCCCAGGCTGACCTGGAATTTACCTGAACCCAAAGATGACCTTGACTTTCTAATACTCCAGCTTCTACCTCCCAAGGGCTGAGATCACACGTGAGTCTTGACAGGCCAGGTTTGTGAAGCATTGGTGATCGAACCCAGGGAGCCTTGTGCATGCTAAAGGAGCGCTCAACCCCCTCAGCTATATCCCCAGACTGCCTGCCTTTCTTACTTTCTCCACCTGGCCGGGTATTTTTTTTTTTTTTTTTTTTTGAGACAGAATCACCTTATGTAGACCAGGCTAGCCTCCAACTCTTGACCTCGTGCCTCTGCCTCCTGAGTGCTAAGTACAGCAATGTGCCTCTTCTCTCAGCTCAGTGCATAGCGTTTTTCTAAGTGTCGCAAACTGCTTAACATTGGGTAGGCAGTTGAACAAGCACCTTGGGCTGGCTGACCCTGCACGTGACATCTTTGGAGGTGGGGGAAGATTCACTGTCTTTGGAAGGTAAGATGACCAAGCATACTGTCTCTGGGCTTATTCAAGCCAGGGGCTCAGAGAGGGACAGCCGTGGTCACTCTGCCTCTCTGGCTTCTGGTGCATAGTCTGTGGAAGGAAGGGTGGGGCAAGAGGAGCTCGGCCCTGCCAAGTCCTGACTTCAATTCCATATGAACCTCTGCAGCTTCTGGAATCTTCAGAGAGTAAAAAAAGCACCTGCCCTTGCACACGGCCTCACAGAGACTTGGAACTCTCATCATTTCCCTAGAGACATCTTTGTCCAAGGGATCAGAAACAAAAGTTAGGGAGCCTTTTTAAAATATAAAATATCAGGGCCAGACAGGCCATTTTCAGACAGTCCCTGAGGCCTAGTCAGCTATTAAAGATGGAAATTATATATTCATAACACAGGATATTGCTGCTTGCTTATTTATAACTTGCTCCATTTCAAGAATATTTATTCTAGACGAGGAGGCTTGATAATTTTCATCCAATCTACTCCTCGTAGCTTAGGGCGAAAGCCTGGGAACAGCTCAATTGCAGGAGCGGCTGTTAAAGTAGGTAGGGAAAGAACAGCTTGTTCCCCTTCTCTGGGAAGGAACGCCTGCTGCACGCTGCCAGCCTGCACCTCCCTCAGCACCAGCGCTGCCGGCTACACTCCTCTCACATGTGACCAGGAATGGCAAATAGCACAGATCCCAGCCTCTCTGCGATGTGCTTGCTGGTAGGACTGGGGGTGCATATACCCCAGGTCTAGAGGTAGACTCCAGCATCCTCAGGCTAGCACAGATTCGTGGGAGGGAAGGGAGCTATTGCAGCCCTCCTCAGCACATTTCTGGGCTCACAAGGGACCACCTGATGTAATGAAGCACTGTATTTCTGTCCTGTGCTGGGTGCTTGTAGGAATCAAGGGAATGGAGATGGGAATTTAAAGTGTCCCCCAGGAGGAGAAGGCAGAAGACAGTGTGTCACCAGCTAGTTCTGCTGTTCTGGACATCCCCTGTCCCAAGACTCATCAACATTGCTCTCTTATACCCGGGGACAAGAAGGAGCTGGCCCAAGGTCACCAGTTGGTGAGGGCCAGCTCATGGATGGGACATCATGGTTAGATTGAGGAGTCAGGCTCTTTATGACCATCTCCTAGTCAAGCCTCAACAACTGAGGGTCCTTCTTCCCATTTTCTATGGCCGAACACTCAAGTTTCTAGCCTGTCCCATCTAGAATGGACCTCTGCAGGGGGCCTTAGTAGGAAGAGAACCAGGTTATTAGGAGTCACGCCAAGTTGTTAATAAGGGCTACAGGCCATCATGGCTCCAAGTTCAAAATCAAGGTAACCTCTGACTTTCCCACAGCACTATCACTGAACAGACAGGCATATGCTGCACCCGTGTTACACACATGCTACAGGCATGAAGGACTGCCTTGCCTTTTCTGTCCATTCTCAATTACAGACCACTAGCCCTGACCCAGCTGACTCGCTGATCATGAAGACTTAAATAGAATCCCCGAGGCTGGGAAAGTGTGCGTTGTCTCATTTACTTGGCAAATATTTATTGAGCACCTATTACATAGCCAGCCCCAGGTAGACACGCAAGTTACAGCGCCGAAGGGCGAGCCAGACCAATTCAACTGCTGTACTCCTAGAAGGGGGGGAATGACGGGGGGCCTGGGCTTCTGAGAGGTCAGAACCATAAGGAATGAACTGTTCAGCTGGCCCCAGGGGAGGGAGTAGATGGGAGCAGTAAGAGCACCTCAGAAGGGGCTCTCCTGCAGGGGTTGACAGTGAAGGCTGCAGGCAGGAGTAGCTGGCCTGGCCTGGCCTGGAGGTCTCCCATGTAGCACTGGGGAGCTGTGATAAAGGTAATGAGAAGCCTTAGGTGAAGAAAGGTCACAATCAGGTTCTTCCTTCCTTCCTACTTCCTCCTTCTCTCTTCTTTTTTTCCCTCCCTTCCTTTTTTGTCCTCCCTCCCTCCCTCTTCCTCCCTCTTTCTCTTCCACCCTTCCCTCCCTCCCTCCTTCTCTCCCTCCCTCCCTCCTTCACTTTTCTCCCGCATCTTACTTGTCCTAGGCAAGTATTCTACCATTGAGTTACAACCTAAGCCCTTTTTATTACTTTTATTTTGAATCAGTGTCAAAGTTGACTTGTCTGAGCTTCTCTGTCGCCCAGGCAGACCTTGAACTCAGGATCCTTCTGCCTCAAGCTCCTGAAGTAGCTGGGATTACAGGCCCATACCACCAGGCCTGACTTCTAGATTGGGTCTTAGAGTCAACCTGAAAGATGAGGTTGTCACAAGGAAATCTGGGGATTCTTCATCTGGACCATGGTTATTGGAGCACAGTCTGTGGCTGGGCCTTGGGAAGCCCGGTACACACAGGCAAGGATGTTGCTGCAGCCTCCTGGGGTTGGGTTCATCCAAGGCCAAGCACCAACTGCATCAGGGCCAGTACCTGGGGGCTGGTTCTCTATGTGACTTCCAAGCCCAGTCCCAGCCCTCCAGAACCAGAGGCACTGGGGACGTGCAGCACTACAATCTATAAGATGCTCAGCAGCAGGCAAGGCAGAAGACCCTAGAGCTGCCTGCTGGGAGAGCTTTTCTGTCAGGACAGCTGCAGGGTGAGCGGCCTCCAAGGCAGAGGTGGTCAGCTGGCCTTGCACCACACCCAAGGACCTCCGGGGGCACTGCAAATGCAGGTGGTTTGCTGCAGTCTCATTAGCTCCGGAGAACTGCGCACTGTGACACCTAAGTTCTCACAAGCAATCGTGTGGCGTAGCCCAGGTGTATGTGGTGGTGGAGGGGGCGTGGGGTGAGGAGACTCCAAGGGCAGGCTCTGCTGCCTTAGACTTGCCTGTTACACACACACACACACACACACACACACACACACACACACACACACACACGCGCGCACACACAAACACCTGAAATATTTTCCCTGCTAAGCTCTGTGCTGAACACTGGGACATTACCGTGTTTTCCCCCCAGGTTTGATCTGGAGGAATTTGTTTGAGCATCTCTGGGCTCACAGAGCACTTTCCAGCTCCCGCTGCCTCACCAACTCACCAGCTCACCAGCTCACCAGCTCACCAGCTCACCAGCTCACCAGCTCATCAGCTCGCCAGGAGCAGGGCACCTTCAGGTTGCAGATAACTAAGCTAGAGGAGTCTCCTGCTGCCTGATTTTTCTAGCTGGAGTCCAGGAGAAGGAACTGTCTCAAAGTTACAGTCGTAAGGGCCAGAGACGGCTGAGGACATGGCAGAGGTGACGCTCCTAGATTTGCTTGGGAGTCTGGAACACTGTGTGGGCTGCAGGGAAGACTGAATTTGAGGGAGTCTTAGGGGAGAGAGCCTGAGATGTTAGTGTGTGAACTTTCAGAGGAGAGGGGAGGAGAAGAAAGAGGAGGAGGAGGGGAAGGAGGGGAAGAGGAAGGAGACGAAGACACCAGAAGTTACTTTGAGGCCCAGGTGTGTGTGTGTCTGTCCAGGGTTACACAAACACTCTCATGCGCACAGTTAGATAATATAGACACTCATACACACTCACATGCATGCAGAGAGATAGACATACACTTTAACAAACACAAAGAAAATTTAGATGCACATATGTATATATATATACACACACATACATATATAGACGATGCACAGATACACATACTTTCTTACTGACACACAGACATGCTTTACTGGATACATATAACAGTGACCACACACACACACAGCTCTGTATGCATCTATGACCCCAGATCCCTTTTACATACAGCTTCGCATCTCAACCTGAGTGTAGTTTATTGATTCTTCAGTATTGAAAAATTTATTTCTGCATTTTTAAACCACAATTCTTGCTCAGGATATCCTAATCCTTACTATCAGATGATTCACAGTTGACATGAGATGGTAGGGTGGTTTTCCTTCCTATTCCTTATAATCAATACATCATTTGTAAAGTCTTTAATAGAGATAAATGAAGATCAGCTTTTACCTCATCGTAAAATGGCCATCCTTGCCCCTTGAAAACAAGCTTTGTCAGTCAGTCTATAGATTCTGCTGGAACAGGAAGCTCTCTTCTAAATCAGTGCAGCTTGTCTTGTGAGTGGTTCTCCCAGGAACTTGCTTACACGGCCCAACACTCTAGCCCCCACCCCATAGAGCTCCTGTTCCACCCAGATGATGGGACAGCGTGGGCCCCTTCCCGCAAGGATGTACCCATATCCTCAGACCACATCTCTGTGAATTTGCCCTGTCCACATTAGCGAACAGAGGTGTACATATGTGTGGATCCACTTGAACATGCATGCTAAGACATGTGCACACTTCTTCTAGTGCATACAGAACCTGCACATATATATATATATACACATATATATACATATATATTCATAGGCTCCTATAACCCACATACACCTTGCTGTGTGTGTGTGTGTGTGTGTGTGTGTGTGTGTGTGTCTGTCTTCTGTTTGCATAAGATGCCAGAGATGCAGACTTTAAATTTTACTGAGGAATGGATAACAATTATTTGGAGCTGTGTATTTTTTAACTTTGGCATCTAAGGTTTAATTAAACAACTTATTTTTGCCCCTGTGGCCTTATGTTGTATTTCCTGGGAGACCAGCAGGTAAGGTGTTTGGCACCTGGAATGACATCAGCAGGTAACACAGAGCAGGCACAGGAGGTTCCCTTCATTTGCCATGAGAAGGGAACCACCAGGGACCTAAAAGTCAAAGAAAGTTCTGGAGCTCCTAGATAGAACAGGTTTAGAAGTCAAAGCCAAGGGCTGGAGAGCTGGCTCAGCTGTTAAGAGCCTATATTGCTCTTGTAGAGGACCTGAGTTCGGTTCCCAGCACCCACATCTGGCAGCTCACAACGGCCTGTAACTCTAACTTCAGGGGATCTGACCCCTTCTTCTGGACTTTTGGAGAGCACCTGCATATATGTGTGCATAGACCCATATACACAGAATTTTTTTTTAAAAAAAAAGAGGGAGAGAGAGAGATCTTTTAAAATTAAAGCCATCAGAAGGTTAACACTGTTTTAGAGAGAGAGAGAGGGAGAGAGAGAGAGAGAGAGAGAGAGAGAGAGAGAGAGAGAAGGGAAGAAGGGAGGGAGGGAGGGAGGGAGGGAGGGAGGGAGGGAGGGAGGGAAGGATTTTAAAGTTAAAGCCATCAGAAGGCTAACAATGTTTGTCTTCCGGAAAGCCCACTGTGAGCATCTTCAAGGCCAAGAGCTAGTCTGCAGCAGAGGGCTCCGCAGTCTTCTGAGATGGCCCCTGTAAAACAAGCCTTGTTGAACGGAACCATTAACAGGAAAGTGACCCATGGGAGATGCAGGACAAGGGCTTTGTGACCCTCTGCCATGAGTCATATGGGGGAACTCAGCTTCTCTCTGCCCCTCAAAAGCTGTTCCAGTCAGGGCCACTGGAGACTCACACATGGAAGAAATGTCACCCCTGCCTGGTGCCCTTCTAAAGAATGGACCAGCAATAAAAAACTCAGAAAAGACCTGGCCCTACATCAGATCCAGCACAGCTGGCAGCCATTGGTGTCAGGCATGACTCTGAACCAGAGCTGTGTGACCTCCGTCTGCTAGCTAAACCTGGCTTCCCTTCCTCCCCAGAGAGGCCTGTCACACAGGCATACATGAGGCTGTCGGGGTTCCTCAGAGGGGCCTACAATATGTGACAAATAAGTCTCTGAAGATGGCCCTTATCTGAGACTTGCTGTTCACATCAAAAGGAGGCCACTTGTTCAAGTATGGGGAAAATGGGTTACAGTGCCTAGAACATTGGTATTTACAGAGCTTTTTAGGAAAAGTGTTTGTTTTTATGTTCCTACCACCCATGTGAAGAACACACAGGGCCTTTTAATCTCAGTTCTGTAGAGAAATCAATGAGGCCCTGGAGGAGGGATGTTTTCTTTGCTTCAAAGCCACACAACCAGCATATGGAGCTAAACTCAAACCCAGCCTGGGGCTGTGCTTTCTTGACCCAGAACATTCCAAAGGAGTTCAGACTCCAGAGGATAGCTTTATAAACCCTCTCTGGGTGGCATGGAGAGACTGAGCCCCCTCAGCCAGAGTGTGGCCCCAGACTCTACCCAAGTGTGCTTTGGAATCAACCCAACTGATTCAAACCATAAGTAAGGACGCTGTGAGAAAGTAAAGGATCCAGAGGAAAGGCAGAGCTGGCAACGGCCCTCCGCTGTCACAAGGTAGCTGTGGCATTGCAAGAGGCTTACATAGGTGTGGGAAATCACCATAGGAAGAAGCCATGCCATCCCTGAGAGAGATCTTCCTAGGATGCAGCAACACATTCATCCTTAAAATCAAGCTCAGAGAAGTTTATACCAGCTGAGTAGACTCGAGTCTCATTGCTAGGAAGTGTCCATGACCCCAGCCTGACCTGGGATAAGGCAGAGCTCCATTCTCCTCAGTAAGGGTAATGCAGCCACTTCATTATTGGCTTAATATATCCTTTGATGGGTTGGACCTGCTGGGCTGGCCTGGAGTATTAGCTGGGTTAATTGGCCCTTCAAATGAACAACCAGTTTAATCAAGGAGGTAATGCCTTCAGCTATTCAATTATGCCTGCCTCTGGACATGCAGCTTCCATTCCTGCCCCAGCACCCTGGGAGCAGAGGAAGGGAGAGTGAAATTGGCCAGTGCGTGTGCACGCTGCAGTGTGTGTATATGTGTGTCGTTATTCACAGGAGGTGGATGCTAAGAGCAAACTGGAGACTCAGCTGAGACAGTCAGGCCAGCATCCAATCTCAGCTGTTGGCTGTGTGGTCTCACCTTCCAGCTATGACCAGCTCTGCTAAAGGGGGTTTGCAATACTTGTCGGCAAATGGGGTGTGTGTTTGAAAAAGTGGAGAGGGGGAGACAGGGAAGGAGGGAGGGAGAGATACACAAAGAAAGACACAGAGAGACTGAAACAGAGACCAAGAGTAAGAGAGAGAGGGACGAGATCACTGTGGTGTTAAATGAAACTATGTCAATGTCAGCCCATGAAGACCCACATTCACATATACACACATTCACATTAACCACTGTTTATCTTATAACCCCCTCATATTTACTCCTAAGCTTCTCACAGGACTATATTCACATCCTCATTCTCCATTCGGTTAGGAGGCTGGAGAGATGGCTCAGTGGTTAAGAGCCCAAACTGTCTCTCTTAGTTAGGGTTTCTATTGTTGTGGAGAGACCAAGGCAAGACCATGACCAAGGCAACTCTTAGAAAGAGAAACATTTCACTGGTGCTGGCTTATAGTTTCAGAGGTCCATTCCATTGTCATCTTGGCGGGAAAAATGGCAGCATGCAGGCAGACATGGTGCTGGAGAGGAAGCTGAGAGGTCTTCATCTTGATCTGCAGGGAGCAGAAGCAACTGTGGTACTGGGGGCCAACCCCACAGTGACACACTTCCTCCAACAAAGCCACAGCTCCTAATAGTGTCACTCCCTATGGGAGTCGTTTTTTTTCAAACCACCACGCTGTTCTTTCAAAGGAGTAGAATTCAACTCCCAGCACCCTTATCTGGCAGCTCAATCTCCTATTCCTCTGGCTCCTCTGGCTCCTGATATCTTCTTTCTGGCCTCTGAGGGCATCTGCACTCGTGTGTGTGTGTGTGTGTGTGTGTGTGTGTGTGTGCGCGCGCACATAGATAGATAGATAGATAGATAGATAGATAGATAGATAGATATATAGATTAGATGATAGATAGATAGATAAAATAAACCTTTTGAAAAAGCAGCGACAATAGAAGTCTGCTGACTGTATGGTCCATCTTCAGGACTCTAGGCTGCCATATAGGCCTGACACATGGCTCCTCAACACATTAGTAAGTAGAAAGGAAGGTGGCCAAGCAGCACGATGCATGGATGGAAAACCACACTTACCTGGACCTGTATGAATGGTGACGGACAAAGGCTACGCTGCAAGAATAGCCCCCCAAACCCCTGCTGTTTACATCTGGGTGATGAGATTTGGGGTTACTTCACTTCCATTTGCTTTTGTGTCCTGGTTACCCTATAAGAGGACAGACAATTCAACTAAAACAACTCTTATTCCTCTGGGACATTTCCTCTGCCCACTTCTCTAGCTCCATTCTGTAGGCAGAGGCCAAGACTGCCTTGTCCCCTGAGAAGCCTCAAGTATTTCATGGAACTTGGGAGACAGAAGTGCTCCTGATTCCGTCACTCACCCTCTTCAGATTTTCTGGGACTCAGTTTGTTTCTCCAGAAAATGGAGGCACTGTTAATTTCAACAACTTGTCATTCCCAGTGTCATTCACTGGGAGACACTTGGAGAACGCTGAAAGGTTCGGGGACATCACTCACCAGCAAACACATTGTTTTCAGTTTCCTTCCATTCCCTTTACTCAGCCTGATGGGGTCAAGATGTAGCGGGGTCTGTGGGTCTGTGGGTCCTTGCTGCACTGAGCTTGCTGCGTTTGGGGTCATCGTAGACTAGGGTCTGCCAGGCACAGCCCTCAGCTATGCTTCTGGCTGCACAGGGTGGTCCTAAGGCTTCCTCACAAGGCTCTCTCATAGCCGCGGGCAGGGACTAAGCACCATCACTCTTCTGCAAACACTAGAAGAGCCCCAGGCCAGCCTCATTCCATCCTCTCCCACGCAGAGTTACTCTGAATGTGGCAAGCAATGGTGTCCTCAGTGCATCCTGGCCTGGCATGCCCCTGGAGCTCCCTGGGACACTCCTAAGACACCCATACCCAGACTCTATCCCATCCCTAATTCAGACCTGGGAGTAGAGCACTAAGGTTGGTAGTTCTGGAAAGTTCCCCCAGAGCATCTGCAAGTAAGCCTGAGCTTAAGAACTATGGATTTATGTCTAAGTGCTTTAGAAAGGCCCAGGTGAGCGTGCCCCCCCCCTCCCCTGGAAGTTGCCTCAGTCCAGACTCCCTCCCTGAGAAAACCTGACAAACAAGGACCCCTCCCCAGAGATGCTCAAGACCACTCCCATAGGGTATTTAAACTGCATCCCAGAGAACAAACACAAGGTTTTCCCATCTTCCTTCCCTGGCTCCTCTCTGGGGGGCTGGAAAGCCATTGGTGAGAATTGATATCCATTAATCCTGGGCTTTTTTTCTAATTTGGTTTGATTTGGTCTGATTTGAATTATTGCATCAGCCAAGGGGCTTATCAGGGTGCAGAAACTTTTCACCGAGGTCAACAGAACGGCTTCTCTCTAGCCACTAAAGATGCTTCTCTGAGGTGGAAGGATTCACTTATTTCTCCTTGCTGTCACCTGATCATCTGGGGAGAGATGTTGGCAATGTCACAGTGTCTTTCTGGGAATGGGGCTGGAGGGTCACAAAGCAAACTTTATCACTACTGGAGCTGAGGATATGTGGGTGAACTGGGCTTTATCCCAGGCACCCTGCTAAGCCTGGTACTTTGCATACAGAGCGATGGGGTGGGCCCTTCCTTACACTGACCCACTTTCATGGAGAACAGTTTGACAGTACCCACAAAACAGAGGAGATATACATACCAATTCTAGCCCTATACATATGACTGCTAGAAGTGAGCTTGATGCCTCCCTTCCCCAGTGGCTGTTTGCGTCAAGATAATTAACACTGGCCAAAGACTGGGAAGGACATAAATGCCTATCCATACCTAAACAGGGAAGTGAATTGTCCTGTGTCCTTACACTGCTACACACACCTGCAATGCAAATGAAAGAGGGGCCGCTGACCACAGTGACACCACGAGACACACAGGAGCAGAAGCCGCACACAGAGTGCTCATGTTCTTTATGATTCTAGTCATACAAAGCTCAGAACAAGGAAAAACCAGTCCGGGGGCTGGAGGTCAGATTAGTAAATCAGCTCAGCAGGCAGGCATCTCTGTGGCTGAGTCAGGAGTGGGGATGGAAAGAGAGTACACTAGCCCATCCCTTGCAGAGCATACGCCTAGCAGCACACACACACACTAAGGCACACACAGGCCGATACACAGACAAAAACCAATGCAGTAAAAAGTTTAAAAAAATTATAAATGCAATGAAACCACATACATCCCTTGACCTTACAATTTTACTTTAAAATTTTATTTATTTATTTATTTATTTATTTATTTTCAAGACTGGGTCTCACTATATAGCTCCGGCTGTCCTGGAACTCACTATGTAGACCAGACTGGCCTTGAACTCACAGAGATCTGCCTGCCTCTGCTTCCTGGGTGCTGGGATTAAAGGCATGTGCTGTTATACTGGGTTTACAATTTCATTTTTTAAGAACTTTCCTCTGTGAATGTATCTCCACATGGAGGGTTGCATAGGTCTGAGTTTATTGTCCCAACACTTACTGGAAGAACAAAGGCTGGAAAAAGAATAAGATACCAATCAATAGGGCTTGCTGAATATAATGGAATTCCCTTTTAACTGTGCAATGTGACATAAGCAAGTAAAAATAAGAGACATAAACCTATATGTACTTATATGTATGTATATTGCATATATGTAATGTGTGTGCGCGCGTGTGCATGTTCATGTGGATATGAGTAAATATTTGTGTGTAGGCCGGAAGTCAACCTTGGCTGTCATTCTTCAGGCACCACCCATTTTGATTTGCTGTATTTTTTGTGTTTGTTTTTTGTTTGCTTATTTGTTTGTTTGTTGAGCCAGGGCCTCTTCACTGATCTGGAGCTGACTGATTAGGCTAGGCTGCCTGCCAGAAAACCCCAGGGATCCATCCACCTGTCTCAAACTCCCTTGCCCTGGAATTCCAAGTACACTCCATCATGCCTGGCATTTTTGTTTTTGCATGGATTTCTGGGGAGAGAACTGGGGTCCTCATGCTTGCACAGAAGCACTTTACCCACTGTACCATCTTCCTGCTCCTTTTTTTTTTTTTTTGTGGTTTGGATCTGTGTAGCTCCCGAATTCTGTGGCCGTACAGGCTGTGCTGTCTCCTTGCTTTTCAAAGCGGAGTGCTGACTGACTGCACCTACTTCCTCGGAGCGCGCAGTGAATGCTGAATGTGTGAGCAGCCGTGCGGTATGCAGAGGCCGGCGAGATGCCAGCAGTTATGCCCACAGTGGTACACTGAGGTAGCGAGGCCAGCCGGGGCTTCAGAGGCTTGGGGTGGCAAAGCCAAGGCACAGACCCTGAGGCAGTTACTGCAGGACTACCCCTTCTTTTCTGTGATTGCTCCTGGGGTAGATTGGGAAGACACAATCAGATAGTCTCAGAGTCGTTTGGACCCCTTCTCCTCACAGTGACCACATTACCTTTTATGATACATGTATGATACACAGAAGCTCTCTCTCACGGAGGGTGGAGTCATGGGTTTGCAGGCTTAGGGGAGGGGCCACAGTTCGAATGAGGACTCTGCTCACAGTACTGATGGCTGACACACTCTATAACAAGTGAAGAATAAAAGGCAGAGACCTCTGTCTAGGCCAAGCCACCTCGTGGAAGTCACTGCCAGAAATGCCACTGGGAAACTTTGTAAGCCTGCGAAGTTCCATTTTCCTCATCTTCCAAGTGAGGTCACTGCTCCTAGGAAGGAAGGGTCAGCTCAATGAAATTCCAGGAGAAAGGAACCCTTTAGGCATTGGTAGAGGCGGGTGAAAGGTCCGATAGAGGTCCATGGTACTGATGTTCCTTTGAATTACTTTATTCCCCGATGCCCACCTCTACCCAGTACTCTTCCAGCCTGTCCACTTTCCCATGTTTCCCTCACCGCCAAAGGCAGCAACTTTCACCTCTGTTAGAAAACATTAACAACCAAGGTGCCTGCCCTTTCGTCCACTGCCAGCACCAACAAGGCTGGCAGCAGAACGGACAAGGTCTGACTCTTGGAAGACAAGGGTTGTTGCACTCTGCCCACTCTACTGAGGTCCTGACCAGTTCTGCCAATTCTGGTCTAAACTAGTTTTCCATGAGCTAAGAAGAAGGTAGGCATGTATGCTGCCAACGAGACTGATACCAGGCTCCAAGTACTGCGAGTAAATCCACAGCCTTCTGAACATGCCAAATCCTTAGTCTGGTGGAGTCTGGGAGGCCAAATGCCACTGACAAGTCCGACCCTCAGATGCCCAGAATTCCACCACTATCAACACATTCCAAATTCCTGCATGGTTCACACTGCCCTGTAAAGCAGAAAGATCTACTGGAAAGGCTGGAGAGGGATTCCCAACTGGGTGCCAGCAGATCCCTAAGGATAAGGCTGGTGGGGGACAGATTGTGCAGGAGGGGAGGGATAAAGAGAAAGAGGGGGATGAGGGGATTAGAAAACAAAGTCTCAGCTTCTCATAGAGGGGGAGGAGGCAAAGAAGGAGACCTGAACAAGAGCGGAACCTGGAGAGTACTCACGCCAGCATGGGCATCCCATAGGGAGGTGGCAATGTCTACTCTGTCATTTACCTAGTGACCAAACAGGAATGTGTGCATCAGAGAGGGCCAAAACAGCCCTTGACTCCCCTCCCCTATACTTCTTCTCTCTTCTGCCCCCAACTCTGTAACATAAAGGAGTGTCAGGCTTGCCCCTGCTGGAAGGATTCTGCTCCCTGTGCGTGAGCCCCACCCTTGATTCAGAAAATATGAACTCATCAAAGCCAGGGCCAAGGGTGCAGGCTCCAGGAGAGCACTGAGAAAGTGAAGGTGTCACATTCTTTGGGGTTAGTTCTGACATCAGAGTGTGATGTCTACCCTTTGGTCTCAGGAAGGGGTCTGGGGAGGGGTAAAGCCAGGGGCTTGGGCGCCTCCAGATTTCCATGGTTTCTGCATCCTGAGTTCGTTCATCCATGAAATGGGCACAACCAGAGCTGCCATAAAGAGTGAAGAAGGGGCCCAAAGGGAGGGGTGCTGAGGTGAACTTTATGAACTTTATTTTTTAAAATTATTAGCTTTAATTGTCAACTTCATGCAAGCCAGAACGATCCGAAGAAGAGAATCCTAACTAGGGATTGTCTATTTCAGGCTGGCCTGTGGGCATGTGTGTTGCAGACTGTCTCGGTTAAGTTAATCAGTGTGAGAGTTTCAGCTCACTGTGTGTGCGCGACAATATTTCCTAGGCCGGGTGACCTGAACTATGTAAGAGATGAGAAACCGAGCTGAGCTTAACAAGCAAGCCATTGAGCGTGTACACTCGCATTTCTCCTCTGCCCCTGGCTGTGGATGTGACTGAAGTTCCAGCCTTGATTTCCCAGCAATGATGGAATGCACCCTGGAACTCTAAGCTTAAATAAACCCCTTTCTCCCTTAAGTTGCTTTTCGTTGGAGTATTTTTTTTTTTAATCACAGCAGTGAAAACAAGACAGGTGGGTGTGAAGGTGATAGGTGTCTCAAGAAAGCGTCCTAGGGGCGGGGGTGATCCCCGAGGACCTTTCGTGCTCAGTAGATATCCAGAAGCGGGAACATGTCTGGAAAAGAGAAAGACTGCTGCCCCTAGGAAGGCTGGCAGACTGCAACGAAAACAAAATCCCCAGGAGGAATCTGGGCAAGGAGGGCCAGGAATACGGAGAACTGGGTTGCGCATGAGAGAGCTGCTAGGTCAAGCTTGGAAGGCGACCCCAGGTCTTGGCCAGCTGCACCAGGAGAGTGCCTTTCCTTCAGAGTGGGAACTCCGCCAGGAAGTTCATCTGTGTGCTGCCCTTGTCTTGCCACAAACCCGGGCTCTGAATATTGTTGCCCCCATTATATTGGTGAAGAAACTGAGGTGTGCAGAGAGAAAATGCCTCATCTAAGCACTTGGAAGTCCATATGGATCTCTATATACTGATCCTTCTGCCTTGGATACAGGCCAAGCACCCTCTGGGAGGACTCATGAGCCTGGAGACCCAGAGCCTGGAAGGGTCCAGGGCTGCTGCTCCAGTTTCCAAGGCAACTGATGTCCAGCAGAGGCCACTGCCCTGAATCGTGTCTCAGCAGCCTTCCCATGCTAGGCCTATCACTGGAATTCAAGTCTGTCTCTGTGGTCTTAGAGAGGAAGGGTTTCCTGAGAGGAATGACTTCACCATCTCTGATGTTGGAAGTAATTGTGTCTGAGCCAAAGGGAACCCTTAGTTGAAGCCCGAAGAGCTAAAATGGCCTCAATGCCCACCTTACACCCCTAAAATCCAGAATGTGGAGGGGCTCCGTGGACATGAGTAAGGTCCTTTAGATGAGCAGGTCATTCTCAGAATCATTTTACATTGTGTGTGTGCGTGTGCATGTGTGTGTGTGTGTGTGTGTGCGCGCGCGCGCGCGCGCGCACGTGCGCGCGCACGCGTGGGGGGGGGGTGCGGTGCAGGCAGAGGACAGGGTATAATCTTCAGGAGTAGGTTGTCTCCTTCTACTAAAAGAGTTTGGAGATCAAACCTTGGCCATCAAGCTTAGTGGCAAGCACCTTTACCTACTGAGCCATTTTGATAGCTCAAATTATTCGTGCTTATCCTAGTAAATCAAACCTAATGTCATAGGTCTTTAAAAGCAGAGCACCTTCCCAGAGATACAGACCCAGGAGGTGAAAGTAGAAGAAAAATAAAATTGCTGCTGCTGGTATGTACGTGCATAAACATAAAACAAATTATATACACAAAGATATAAATTATTCATATGTATGCATGGATACTGTTTTTAATTGGTGCATAAAAGCGAAACAGTCCTGCATGCTCATGAGTACCATGTGGTTTCCAAGCACTAATGTCTGAATTGGGTTAATCCTATTTCCTCAAACATTTGACATTTCTTTATGTTGAAAACCTATCAAAGCCCCTTCCTCTCAGCTCTTTGAAACACTGTTTTTATGTTTCTCTGAAACGCTATTGCCTGAATATCCCTCTGTTGGAGAGTACGTCAGAATCTTGGGCTCTTACAACTGTAACAACCACTGGACAACCACTGGTGTGTTACACCTGCTCTCCCGGGACAAACACACACCTCTTCGTGACTCCTAAAGTCTTCCCGCTCCTTTCCTATAGTCCTTGGGACCAGTCTTTCTTCTGCCCAGTGTAATCCTACTTGGGTCTCTGATTCGCCATTCTTCTTTCCTAGGCCAGCCCCACATGGATCACTCTGGGCTTCCTTACTTTAGAACCCTAATTAACTTTTTTAATTCCCCTTGACTACAGTCCTTGTGGTTTCCAAGTCAACTGTGCTGAAATATATATTCAAAAAATTTCTCAAAGAGGAGGCACAGGAAATAAATGTCAGTCTTTCTCTAAATGTGATTTCTCTTTTCCTTCTCTCTTGATTGACAGTTTGACTGGATATAGAATTCCAGGTTTAAAACTATTTGAACTTATTTGGTAGAAACGGAGTGTGGTGAAGAGATTCAAAGTCCTATGTTTGGCATGAGACTGCCGGGGTTCTGTGTGTGTGTGTGTGTGTGTGTGTGTGTGTGTGTGTGTGTGCTGCTGAGGATTGAATGCTTAGGCAAGTAGTAATTTACTGACTGAGGAATCTTCACAGTCCACGGTTCAGCTGTTAACTCTGCATTTATTCAATCCAGCAAGATTCTGGATCTGTTCCTCTGTTTTCTCATCTTTAAGCTGAGAGAACAGTAGCGCCTAGATCATGGAGTGGCGGTGATGATTAATCAACCAGTATCCATGCTGACAGTGCGCATGAGTTAGCATCAGTTAGTTCACAGTCAGTACCGTGGAAAGGCAGACTGTTGTTATCTGGCCTCCATTGCTTCTAGTGAGAACTGGGATGCACTTCTGGCATCTGCAAGTTGGTTAGTCAAAAAAGTTAGGGTGGGACGCCAAGATGGCTCTGGAGGTAGATGCTTGCCGTGCAAGCGAGAGGATCCAAGTGCATCCTCAGAACTCAGATGGGAAAGTTGGGCATGGCATCATGTACATGTAATGTCAGTGCTGGGTGACAGAGACTGGAGGATCCCTGGGGCTCACAGGCCAGCCAGTCTAATAAGTCAGTGGGCACCAGGTTCAGTGAGACTCTGTCCCCCCAAAATAAGGTGGACATAATAAAGGAATATACATGATGTCAGTTTCTGGCCAATACACATGCATGCATGGGTGCATGCAAATATTCTCTCTCTCTCTCTCTCTCTCTCTCTCTCTCTCTCTCTGTCTCTCTCTCTCTCCACACACACACACACACGAAGATATATTGTTTTTTCTAGAATGTATAGGGACTTTTTTCAAATAGGTTTTGAAATCTCCCATTTTCCTGTCTACTTGGTGTCTTCGCTCTGCAGTGTAAAGAGTTAGCACTTAAGTTTGGCTCTGGGGATGCTCAAATGTGATTATTTCTATGCTAACTCTCTCTCCACCATCTTCTTCATTGTCATCTCCTGGTATTCCTGCTGTTCACGATGCTGAACCTCTAAAGCTGACTTTTTCTTGTATTGCAAAAGGAGGGTTTTCTTGCCTCCAGACGACAAATCGTCATTGTGATTTCTATCCATGATATTCTGAGTCCTTAGACACTCTCTCAGCTGCTGGCGGCTCCTTTCTCATGGCACCTTGTTCCTTTAGATCTCTGCCCACTGAGCTGTCCCATCAGCCTTGTGCTGACTCCAGCTTCAGCCCTGCAGTTTCTTCCGGCTCTGCAAATGTGGGAAACCTCAGTCCTGTGCATTACATTGGGAGACTCTTCCCGAGTCCTGTGAGCTGGGTGCTGTGGGGTTAAAATGACGAATGAGCAATGGCTTATGGTTCCAGTGCTTGAGAACTTTGTCTGAAAATGGTAACGTTCAGGCTGCAGGTCCTCACAGAGCAGAGCTGGTAAAAGTCTATGGGGGATGACCTCACAATAGGGTAGCCCAGACTGTGTGTGTGTTTGTGTGTGTGTGTGTGTGTGTGTGTGTGTGCAGATATGCATGCACATGTGCATTTATGCACTGTGTTAGTGTGCATGTGGAGGCCAATGGCTGATTTTGGGACTCTTCCCCAATCACTTTTTCCGCCTTGATCTTCTGAGGCAGGGTCTTTCGGTCAAATCCTGAATTCACTGGTATGGCCTGTCTCACTGGCTCTGGGTATCCCACCTCTGTCTTCTGGGGCTGGAGTTACAGATGAGCAGCTGTGCCCACCAGCACTTGCCTGGTTCTGGGCCCGAGACCCCACTTCTCTTTCTTGCACAGCATGCGCTTTCATTACCAAGCCATCCTCCTACCCACCATCCTCATTTTCTGAGACAGGGTTTCTCACCGAACCCGGAACTTACCAATTTGGCTAGACCAGCTGAGCAGAGCTCCCTCTATGTCCGTCTCTCCTGCACTGAGATTTCAGGCACACCTAACACAAAGGCAAATACGGGTTCTGGGGCCTCAGGCTCAGATCCTCAGATTTGTACCATAAACCCCATGGATCTGTGTAACTGGATGTGGAGTTAACATGAATTCTGGCAACAGTAAAAAGTTTCCAAACACTCAACGGCCCAAAATTAACCCCCCAAATCAAACTCAGAATGAATCTGGTATGCTCCTGGCAGCTCTCACCTGCATCATACTGGGAGTCTCACTGCGGCCTCATACAGTACTAGCACACAGTACTCGCTATATGCCGAACATGCCACCGTGCTACGTCCTCAGAACTCATCTAGGAAAGCTGGGCATGGCATTGGACGTATCAGACAGGCATGCAAATCTTACCCTGCCCGAGCCTCAGCTCCAGATGGCTGTGTACGGTGACGTGCCCAGTTCTACTGCACACGCAAGTCTTCTGCTTTTCTAGAAACCTGGCAGACTAATTACAGAAAACAAACACCTCTGCTGTTTCCCCACCACCGTTCCTCTGCTTGCAACTATCAGACTGGTATATCTTTCCATGGAATTGTTTTTTTAAAACTGCTGTTTGCATTGTTGACTCTAGTTTCATTAAAAAAAAAAACCACTGAATGAATTTTGGCATTGAATTAAGATAGAATTTCTAAAGATTTCTGAAATGGCCCTAAACATACTTCTGCCATCTTGTAAGTATGTATTTATGTGAAGTGACATTCTCACCACTGATGACTATAATCAAAATATTGATCGGCTCTGAGCAATATTGATGATGCGCTGTGGCCTGAAGCATCAAACACTGGGTGGAGGTTTAACCATTTATGTAAACAAAACATGCCCACCTCACTAGCATACCAGCTTGCTAGTCCTTAATAAATGATAAAATTATCTGCACACCAAAGAAGTATTTTAAAATAAATTTCTTCGTGATTTACTGTCAGTAAGTGTGTGACCTGCACACCTGTCTGATACGCATACTCCCCCGGGGTTGCGCAAACATTTCTTGAGTGAACAGAGGTCCCGCGTGGAAAAAGTTGAAGTCACCCTGGTCTAGAGATTGAGAAGCTGTGCTCAGAAACGGGCTGCCTTCCATGAGACACTGGCGCAGGAGCTGCTAGGGTAGGATAGTCAATGAAGCGGGAGGACCCGCAAGGGATGGTGTAGAAGGGCCGACTAACTGAAGGTCAGACCAGCAAATCTGCCGTCTGCAGGGCCCACAGACCACAGCTCGTTTCGTTTTTAAGTCTTTCAGTTGGTCCGGCGAGGCCCCACCCCCTTTCAGGGGCTAAGGCTTTTCACTGGTGGTCAAGTGGTCTCAGACGTTAAGCCACATCCCCAGCAGTGAGGAGGCTAGGGTTCAAGTGGACACCCAGCCTGGCCGCATTGCTGCAGAACACTGATATTCAAGGGTGGGGACAACGCAAGCGACCTCTCAGGGTCCTTAGTGGCGGGGCTGAGGGTTGGCAACCCTCCTGATGGCTAGCTAATATTGATTGTAAAGTTGATGTGATTAGGAATCACCATGGAAACAGAGCTCTGGGCCTCACGACAAAGGATTATGTTAACTGGGGTGTGAAGACCCACCCAAAGCGTGGGCAGCATCCATTCACCAGCTGGGTTCTCAGACTGAACACGAAGGAGAAAGTCAGCTGAGCGCCAGTTTCCACCTCCCTCCACTTCCTGACTGCAGCTGCAATGTGCTCAGCTGCCCCCAACTCCTGCCCTGTGACTTCTGCACCCTGATGAAGATTGCATGCCCAAACTGGGAGCTAGAACACACCCTTCCTTCCTCTTGTAAGCTGATGTAAAGTACTTTTGAATTGCATTGTTTATATGGCGTGTGTGTGTGTGTGTGTGTGTGTGTGTGTGCGCGTGCGCATGCATGCATGCATGCATGCATACATGTGCACTCCCCACCATGCATGTGTAGGTCAGAGGACAACTTGTGTGAATTGCTTTTCTCTATCTGCCATGTGGGTCCCAGGGATCAAACTCCAGGGATCACACATGGCAGCAAGCACCTTTGCCTGATAAGAGTCTCGCTGGCCCTTAAGTTACTTTCCTCACTTTTTCTGACACAGAAACAAGAAAAGTAACTCATATGATCTACTACCATTCTTATATGACCAAATTTTGCCCCAGGTACAAGGATGTGCTGCAGGATCACCCTAGGCTCTGCCCTGAGACTGTAGAGAGAAAAAAGGTGGGTGGAGTCTGAGGCTCCAGGACCCAGCAGGATCCCAGCATAGTAGATAGAAACTGGCTCTGACTAGTCAGGGCCTGTTAGGGGCCCCTTTACCGGGGGGTGGGGGGTGGGGGGAGACCGACCACAAGGCTCTGCGGTGAGAGGTGATAGCCGGAAAGTGAAGTGGTTAGAGGTGTCAGACAGAAGGTTTGAGTGTGGCAGATGGGCAGGTGGGAGGCTGAGGTGATGGTTTCCTTAGCTACCAACAGAGACTTGTGCGACTTTCATTTGCTGCCTCGGCAGGTAGCAGGGTTTAAAATAAACCCAGGAGATCAAGCCCAAATCCCGAAGTCAGCATCCTAGGACCCGGGCAGACTCCCAACGCAGCTGTGGCACTGGCAAAGTGTGTCTCTGGCTTCTCTGATGTCCCCACAGAAGCCATCTTTCTCTCCCCTGCAGCTCTGAGACCTCCTCACCTCAGCCTCCCTGGGCTCTGGTCCCAGCTGCAGCTTTAGGCCTGATCAGCAAAGGCCTCCCAGAGCTGCACAGGTGTACAGAATACACCAATCAATGCTTGTGGTTTGCGCTGTCACCATTTCCTCAGAGATCTGAAGCTCAGAAGGGAACCGTGTGAGAAGACAGAAGTTCAAATCCCTGAGTGGTGGAATGCCTGGCCCTGTGTGGGAGAAAGATCTGGAAGGCAAAACACGCTTGCACAAAAGTATGGGTCCCATAGAGAACACCAGAGCAAGAACTGCCTACTGGCTCAGCCCCTTCTCCTTTTCTCCTCACGGGGGAGGGACTCAAAGCTAGTGATAGCCAGGGTTAGGAAGCCACAGAGACAGGGTGCCAGCTCCCACTTTCTTGGGATGCGGGCCCAGCCTGGCCCTGCTGTAGCCAGAAAGGAGCAAGAGTGGTTTTCCCAAGGCAGAGCACTCCCACAGATTCTAATGGGCCACCCACAGTCCTGGATACCACCCCTGATGACCAACCCCATCCCAGCCTGACCCAGCAGGCAGCGTGGTGGCTTCTACTTTCCAACTTGGACTTGGGCAGCCCAGGCCTCCTCTCCCCCAAGACCTGACAAGCACAGAGCACAGTTGGGTTCTGACTTGTTGGGGGAGGGCACAATTAGGGGTGGTTAGAGCCAAACTCTGTTCCTCAAGGGTTAGAGGCTGCCTGGAATGACAGTTCTAGGGCAGTGCCCTGTCTTTAGTGTCCCCCAAGGCCCTGTATGGTAGAGCTGGTTACCTCACCAGCCTTTCTGTTCCTTCACAGACTCCTCCCCACTACCCCACTCACCCCAGTCTGCTACACTGTTCCTTTTAACACACAGCTTCTTGTATTGATATTTCATTTATTTTATATATTTATTTATTCATATATTTAAATGTATATATATTTAATATATTTATTCGTATATTTAAATACATTTATATATTTAATATATTTATTTTAATAAATAAAGCTTGCCTGGAGATCAGAGAGTAAAACAGCCGCTCTGGTCAGCCTTACAGACCAGGCAGTGGTGACACACATCTTTAATCCCAGTAGCCACACTAGTTTGCCATAGAAACCAGGCAGTAGAGGTGCACGCCTTTAATCCCAGCTCTAGAGAGGGAGGAGACAGCTCTCAGTCACAGTCTCATCCTGAGGATTCCTAGAGGCAGGATCGCCATTTCGAGCTGAGGTAGAGGTAAGAGGCAGTGGCTGGCTGTTTCGCTTTTCTGACCTTCAGGTTGAACCTTAACATCTGTCTCTGGCTTTTTACTAATTGTGCTACTGCTCCTGGCCCTTGGTCGGTCACACGGCCTTTTCTTTCCTCTATGGCTCTCCCTTTGGGTCAACAGTGTCACTTCCCCGCACTCTGCTTTCAATGGCACCCGCTCCTCACAGAGTTCTCAGAGAATTGCTTTAGCTTCTGTGCTCATTTATATCCCTTGAACTGACATTTGGTGTTGTTTATCATTGACCCCTAGAGCCTATCCCACCATCTGCCACCCACCAGTGCTTAAGCAACTGTTTGGTGAAGGAGAAGGTGGACAGGGGGACGAGTGGATGCTGAGTGGTTGGCTGATGGCTGGATGCAGGTAGGGAAGACCGTGAGACGGCTAAGCGGATGACTGTGACTAGACATTGACAAACGGATGGGTGAGGTGAACGGAGGGATGGTGGGTTCAGGGATAACAGAACGAGAGGGCTGAATAGATGGTGGGTGGATATTGGATAGGTGACTAGGTGTTGATGGATGGATGGGTGCAAGGATGACAGAGCAAGAGGGATGGGTGGATGTGCGGGTGGCTAGATGCTAGGAGAATGAAAGAACGAACACTGTACTGGCTAGTGTGACGCCATCTTGACACAAGCTAGAGTCATCAAAGAGGAGGGAGCCTCAGTTGAGAAAATGCCTCTATAAGATTGGGTTCTAGGCAAGCCTCTGTGGTATGTTTTCTTAACTAGTGATTATGATGGAGGGCCCTGCCCATGGTGGGTGGCACCATTCCTGAGCCAGTGGTCCTGGGTTCTGTAAAAAAGTGGGCTGAGCAAGCCATGAGGAACAAGCCAGTAAGCAGCACTCCTCCATGGCCTCTGCATTAGCTCCTGCCGCCAAGTCCCTGCCCTGCTTGAGTTCTTGTCCTGACTTCCTTTGGTGATGAACTATGATGTGGAAGTGTAAGCTGAATTAAACCCTTTCCTCCCCAACTTTCTTCGGCCATGGTGTTTCCCTAACTAAAATGAGTTGATACTCGGGCTGTGGGGTCTTGTGGTCACAGGCCTGACCGTGCTGCTCAGTGCCATTTGTTTTGCATTACAAGTCTGTGGTTCTGGTTAACTGGGGCTTAGGAATCGGATGCAATTAGCAAGACAGCAGAACTGCTGAAGGCTTTGCTGGGATCCTTGGTGCTGGCCTGCTAGAGCTGAGAAATTAGCGGTGACTAAGAAGAGACCAGCATCTCTGAGGTGAAATCTTCCAGGAAGTGTCTCCTGAGAGTCAGCACACAGAAGCTGTGGTCCAGAGGCGGCCATGGTTGTACCTTGTGCTGGCAGCCAAACTTGGTAGTGTAAGAGTCACCCAGGTGGTACTGGTTTTGAAGGAGTGAAGGGAGCCATAGAGATTAGCTGAGGCTTGGCACTGAGAGGTCAGGAGAGGCTGTTGGTGAGGGTGCAGCCTCAGGGACAGCTGAAAGCCCAGGACTGAAGGGGTCATGCAGGTAAGCTGAGCCTTGGTACCATAAAGACAGGCTACTGGCGAAAGTACAGCCCAAGTGCAGCCGGAGACCCGGATATTCTGGAGATGTCGGTAACTTAGGATGACCATGGAGAACAGCAGCAGTGCTGGAGTAGAGTCTGCCCACACTTAGAAGACAAGCTCAGTGTGCTGCACAGGGCAGAGCCAGAGACGTGACCCAAGCCCTTGAAGGAGCCCACAATATCCTGAGTGGATCCCAGACACTGCACATTGAGTAGTTTACACCTTTGGAGTTTGATTTTGCTTTGTTCAGATTGTGACTGTGCCCCAGTTCTTCTCTAGGTGAGAAGGTGTTTAATTTTGATTTTTACAGGAACCCACAGCTGAAAGACTTTGAACTTTTAAAAGAGATTGTGTACCTTTAGAGAAATAGCATAATTTAAAGAGACTGAAACTTCAATGTGTTTAAATTTGAGAGGACTGTGGGGCTTTTAAGGTTATTTATGCTTTATGTTGTGATATTAATGTTAATGAGCCATCCTGAGGATAAATGCAAAAGGAAAGGTTCTAACTGAAAATGATGTGTTTGTGTATTGTTGACAAGGGGTCAGTAGTACTGACTAGTTTGCTGTCAACGACACAAACTAAAGTCATCAGAGGGGAGGGAGCCTCGACTGAGAAAACGCTCTATAAGATCTGACAGTAAGGTATTTTCTTAATTAGTGATCAACATTGTGGGTGCTGTAACCCTGGGCTGGTGGTCCTGGGTTCTATAAGAAAGCAGGCTGAGCAAGCCATGGGGAGCAAGTCAGTAAGTACCACCCTTCTGTGGCCTCTACTTTAGCTCCTGCCCTGCTTGAGCTCCTTCCTGTCCTGACTTCCTTCAGTGATGAACAGCAATGTGGAAGTGTAAGCCAAAGAAACCCTTTCCTCCCCAAGTTGCTTTGGTCAGGTGTTTCATCCCAGCAATAGTGACCCTGACTAAGACAGACACTGATGAACTATGGTCTCAGAGAATCCCTCTACTCATGTCCTCCCAAGCTCCCTTTAAGGGAAGCCAAGCACATGGACAAGACAAACACCCGCAATCCTAGCACAAGCAGCTGAGGCAAGAGAGTTGAAAGCTGCAGGCCAGCCTTGGCTATGCAGTGAGATCCTATCTTTAAAAAGATGAACGAGTCGGATAGTGGTGGCGCACGCCTTTAATCTCAGCACTTGGGAGGCAGAGACAGGTGGATCTCTGAGAGTTCAAGGCCAGTCTGGTCTACAAGAGCTAAATCCAGAACAGTCAGGGCTGTTAGACAGAGAAACCCTGTCTTGAAAAACAAACAAACAACAAAAGAATGATTGAGTAAGTTACTAGTCATACTTGTTGCACGAGAAAACTTAACTCTGTAAGTGTTGGGGTTTTGCTTCTGGCCGTCCAGCTCACTCAAAATGGAGCGGAGATCCGACTGCTTCACTCCTTGTTCTGGGTTGAGTAACAAGTAGTGAGCCAAGCAGGGGCAGTGGAGGTCCCCATCCCCCACAGCCCTCAGCCGCTTCCTCTGAGAAGCAGAAGGGGCCATGCTAACCCCACATCCCTGTCCGAGCTTCAGTCTGAGTCTCTGATGGCACTCTCCACCTTGGCTATGTGTGTCCTGACTCACAGCGAGAGAGCTCTGACTTTCTAGGCTGCCCGTGTCCTACTAAGCCTCCACCTCCTCTAAACAGAACACTCACTGAAGCAAGATGGGGCCACCCAGAAATCTCTTCTTCTAGACCTGGCTAGAGCTGGCCTTGCCTTTCCACAGACCACTGAAGGGGCAAGGGGGACACGCTGTTGCTCTCCTCTCACCCGGAAGACCCGTGGCGACGCTGTCATTCCAGGTGCACAGCCTTCGTGAGAAAATGAACACAAAGCCGGCTGCAAACCCTCATGTAGACAGGAGTGGAGCTGGCTAATATGTGGAAAGTTTCAGTAACACTTCCCTTATTGGTTTTTGTGTTTGAAACTGCATTAAAAATACTCCCCGGTCGTAAAAAGTATTCCAAAAATACACAAGAAATTCCCAAATGTTTATATGCTGACATATTTGCCTTATATTTCCCCCTCTTTTTACACATATGTGTTCTAGATAGGTACATGAATGTTTGCATGATACATACATGCACACAGATGTGTATTAGTTTTCTGGAGTTGAACGTGGACTTCAGTCTTTCTGCCTCAGAGACTCCAGCATGTTTCAGCTCTAACGGGAAGCAGTCTTTGTTTCTCCTGTTGAAGCGCTCCCTCACTCTGTAGGACTCTCTCATCTGGAGTCTGTGTGGTGTCATGCCTCTAGGTTAGATTCAGATTACACAAGTTTGGCCAGCTGCCCTTTCTTGGAACACCCTGTGGGCAAGGACCCAACAGTGATGTGTCCCTTTATAGGGACGGTGACTTGATTGCTTAGCTGGGGGAGGGGAAGTTGCCAAGTTTCTTCACTGTAAAGTCCCCCCTCCCTTTGTGGGGCAGAATCGGGGTTGGAAAGATGGCTTGGTGTAAAGTGCTGGCCAGGCGGCCCAGCCAAATGGATGAGCTCCAGGCTCAACGAGAGACCCAGGAGGGCAATAGAAGAAGTCACCTGATGTCAACCTCCAGCCTCTACACACCCACATAAGGGCAAATGCACCCCCACATACGGAAACAGACACATACATTAACACACGCACACACACACACGCACACTCACATAAAGACAAAACACAACTATCTCGTAAGAAAACATTTGGGACTCCGCATACTTTGTCCCTGATTTCACTACACATCAATTATTCCTGACTAGAGACTGTTGTGAAATTAACCAAAGCATGTGTTCTGATCCCAGCACCTGCCACACGCACTGGTTGGCACCTTTCTGTGTACCCAGTGTGGCTTTCCCTACCTCCTCTCTCACTAGACCCGGCACAGGCCTTTTGTTTTCTCTACATGTACTAACATTACTAAGTCATTTACTTAACCCTTCCTTGAAACCGTTTCAGGTTCTCAAAAAGCTTCAAGGATGGCAGTAAGGGGCTCACATTCTCTTGACTTTGTTTCCCCCATGATTTGCCGGTGTTCCTGGGCAGCAAAGGCAACCCCAAAGGCCCAGTGAGAAAGTTAGCTTCTTTCTCAGGAATCCCCATGCAGGCTGCTCTAGACTGCTGTCTCCCACCCTGGGCTTGTGAGCTGGTGGTTAAGAATCCCCATCCAGGCTGCTCTAGACTGCTGTCTCCCCATCCTGGGCTTGTGAGCTGGTGGTTCCCAACACCCACATGGAGGCTCAGAATCAATTTTAACTTCAATTGCAGGGAATGTGACACCTCCTTCTGACCTCTGAAGTCAGTCCCCAGGCACATACATGAGTGGTACACAGATACATATATGCAGGCAAAACAGCCATACATGTAAAATAAAATCAATACATCTGAGTGCTGGGAAGGAGAGAGGGAAGGAGCGTAAGTCAGGGGAAGAGGATGGGTCAGTGGGGAGTGATGGAGAAGGCTGGAAATGGAAGAGGAGGTTCTAAGTGGGTTGAGGGAGACACAGAATTAGAGACCCAGGCAAGAAGAAACCCTTCCATCTGTGAGATGTGGAGAGGAAACTTGAGTCCGCTCCTTCCCACTGCTCATGGTGGCCACAGGAACCTGCATGTCTTGTGGAGACGAGGTAGGGGACTTATAACAACAGAGCAAGAATCAACAAAGGAATGCAGAATCCCTCGTCTTAAAAATCATTTTATTTTATTACTTTGTGTGTATGAGTGCTTTGCCTGCATGTATGTCTGTGTACCACATGTGGGCAGTGCCCTTGGAGGTCATAAGAGGGCATCAGACCCTCTGGAACTTGAGTTACAGATGATTGTGAGCCACCATGGACACGCCGGAGAGGGAACCCAGGGCTCTGAAAGAGCAGCCAGGGCTCTTAACCGCGAGTCATCCATCATTCTTCCCCTTCTTTCCTTATTTTATAAATGATGAAACCGAGGCCAGGAGATAACTCAGCTGGTTTGCAGCTGCAGTTGAGAAATGGATTCCAACACCATGTTGCTGTCTTGTTAGGTACTAACTCTGAACTTTTAGAAAGTTAAAGAGGTATAAACATGTAGTAGACTATGCTTTGCAATGTTTGGATAAAGTAGCCCTTATTTGCTTCTCTTCTTCATAAAAAATCACTTATAACTTTCTAAATGAATTTATTGAATACACATGTTCACATAATCTGGGCGATTAAAAAAACCTATTTTAGGCATTGCTTGTTGACATTCTACTGCAGGGAAGTGGGCTTTAGCTCCCCCTGTCTCTCACTCAAACATATCTAGTTCACACATGCATGTCCCAGTCTCTACCCTCCCAAGACGAGCATACAGTAGGTAATGAGCTTCACCGAGAGGCAGGAGTGACAGACTCATGACCGAGGGCCAGCCTTGCACAGCTGATTCGGAGTGACCTCGATTCCCGATCCCTTTACTGCACTCTGTGTTCTCTTCGGGATGGATCTTTTCTTCTCTTTTCCTTGTTCCCTAGTGTTCTGCTAACCCGTTAATTTTCCATAGAAAATGACTGCCGGCTGGCCAACAGCTACCAGCCACCATAGTGTATATCCAGCATGCGGTAGGTTCCATTTTTATGCGCTTGCACCTCATGGAATTTTGGGGGTTTTCTCTACTTGAGACTGAACATGATGTCTGCCTGGGTCCTGACTGTCAACCTTGGTTCTCCCATAATTATTAGTTTGCAGATTTGGAGATTCCTTCTGTATCTGTTTTACATTTTTCCCTTTTGTTTTTTCTCCCTTCTCTCTCTCCCTCCCTTTTTGCCTCCCTCCTCATAACCTTCCTCTCTCCCCTGTCTTTCCTCTCTTCCTCCTTTCTTTCTTTTCTTTTCTTTTTCCTCTAGAGACAGAGTCTTACTCTGTAGCTCTGGGTAGCCTAGAACTCACTTTGTAGCCGAGGCTAGCCTCAAACTCACAGAAATTCAATTCTCCCTTCAGTTTCCTCAGTCCTGGGATTGAACCAGATGTGGTGGCTCCATGCCTTTATTTTTCTTAATCCTCTCTCTCATTTTTATCGGTATCTGTAGTCTTCAGACACTTTCTGACCAAAATGTACAGAAGTAAACACTTGAGCACAGTGTATCTCACAGCTTCCCCCCAACCCCCAGAGAGCAGGTCCCCAGTATACAGATTATAGTCAGCCCTCTGGGGACACCCCCCCTCCGAGAAGGCAGCTAGAGGATCTTAAGCCAGACATACGTTCATTCTTTGTTGTCTGCGTTGGTGCTGACCTCCACCCTCAGCTGGGCCTCATGCCCTTCATCTCGGCACACAGGCACATTTCATCTTCAGGTTCCAGCCCCGTGGAGGTGAGTGGCTGCCTGCAGGATGAAGGAAAGGCAGACACCTAGATTTTAATTGCCTCTCAGTGAATTGCTCTCACTCAGTCACCCTGATTTTTGACCCATCTCTTCACCTCCTTCCGCAAGCACGCGCTGGTGTCAGCTCCCGAAGCTTTGGAGGATTCTGCAGCTTCCTTCAAGCTGTCTCTCAGAGTTTCCTGATACCAGCTGAAGGGTCCTTCTTATTTCTCCCGCTGAGTTGATAGCCACTCCGCTGCTTGCTACCTACAATACTGTGACACATTTTCTCTCACATTCCTGATCCTTGTGGCTTTGAGCCTTCTAGGTGCTTGTCTTCAGTCTTTGTCTTCACCTCGAAACACAAAGCCCTTGATCCCTCCCCAGAAGCAGGCATCCCATGCTAATAGCTGGCAGGAGTCCCTTCCAGCCGCAGCAGCTCTCAGAAGCAGATGAGGTCCTGTTTCAAAAGCAGTGTATCGTTCCCGCAATGGACTCACCACACCTGAAACCTAGACCGACTTGCCCAGCATCCTCTGACATTTTGAAACAAGACATTTCACCTTGTTTGCTGAATCAAAATATTTGTATGAGAAAAAAAAAGAATGCAAATGCTGGCTGTGGGGAGAGAGAGAGAGAGAGAGAGAGAGAGAGAGAGAGAGAGAGAGAGAGAGAGAGAGAGAGGGAGGGAGGGAGAGAAGGAGGAGAGGAGGAGGAGGATCAAAGGTGATGGCAGGGAGATACAACCCTCTGCATAGTTTCAGGCACCAGTGAGGAATCTGGGATTGTCATCTCTAGTCTGCACCTTAGAAAGCACCAAAGACTAGGCTAGGTCCATAAGATTCAGAAATGGAAAAGGCATGTCTCTTCCCCAGGGAATGTTTGTGTCACAGCAGATGAGACAGGTAAAAACTGAAGACTGCACCCAAGAGCGTGGGAGAGGGAGACATCAATGAGATCCTGCAGGATAGAGGGACAGGAGGGCTTCATGGGAGCTGGGTAGGATAGCACCAGTCAGAAGAGGGAAGAAGGGTGTTTAAGACAGAGAGGACCAAGGATGAAAATGGAAAAGCAGCATTTGCCTAATGCTCCAGGACTAGAGCTTTGAAGCTGCTTAGGGTCATCCTGTACCTGCCTGTACCCGCCAGCTATGCTCTTTGATTCTGATCTACCAATGGGTATAATGTGGGTATGGCAAGGCAGGTTACGTCTACGGAAATGACCTGGTCAAAAGCCAAGCAGAGCTCAAGTTGTCCATCAGGATGCTGTTCTCTCTGTCCCAGGGGAAAGTGATGGAGTCTCCAATAGGGTAAGAGAAGGGGAGGCAGGGATGAGTCTGTGAGCTTCCAGATCTGGTTTAGCTTGGTAATGAAGTGAGTGCAGTGCTGAGAAGGCTTGAGATGCCCAGACTCCCTTTGGGCTCACAGCCTGAGGGCTGACTAGCTAATGGTGTCATTCCCCAGACTAGGAAATACAGGAAGAAGCAGAGGTTGGCAACCAGAAAAGTAGAAGGTTTCAGTGTGGGTATGCAGAGTGTGTTAGACCTGAAAGATGTGGAGAGGAAGGCCATGAGGAGGTAAAAATGTGAATCAGAGGCAAGGAAAGAGAAGGCAGGCATTCAGGTATCAGTCATTCATATACATAACTACCATAACAATCACCATCATCACTACCACCATCAGCCCCCTCATCATTACTGTAGTAGCCACTACTACAATCAACACCTTCATTGGCACCATCATAATTATCATCATTGCCAATATCACCACATCAATACTACCATCATCATCACAATCATCATCATTACCACCATTGCTACATCAGTACCATCATCGCCACCATCAGCACCGCCATCATCACCACAATCATCATCACCACCATCACTAACTACATCAGTACCATCATCGCCACCATCAACACTGCCATCATCACCACAATCATCATTACCACCATCATCACCACCACCACACCACCACAACTATGACCACCCTCACCAGCATCATCAATGCCATCAAATCATCTCACCATTATCACCCTCACCCCATCTCCACATCATGACAACCACTGACCCTTCTATCAACTGCTCCCCCGGCACTATCATAATTACTACCGTCTTCATCATCACCACCACTACTGCTACCCCCATTCCAACCGATACTTGGATTTCTGAAGATCATATTTCCCCCAAAGTACAGCAATTAGTATCTCTTCCAAGATAGAGAAAAATCACCTGGGCTCTTGTTTGCTCTGCGGCAGGTGTGAGGAAACCTTGACTATACACCACAGGTAAAACGTGAACGTCAGAAAGAGTTGCAGATGCAGACCCTTGCCCATCTCAACCTGCCTGCCCAAGGGATCTCCTGAGTGGTTTGTATATTGGCCTTCAATCAAGCCCTACATCAATAGGGTCTGCAGTCCGCCATCACCTCAGCTAGGACCCACCCACTCAAAGCAGGAACTCTTGGGGCTATGTGTCAGTGCTGAAGCACAAGTCTCCATTCCACCATCCAGGCCCTACATACTTGGAACTTCACACCCTTGAAAAGTCTGCTTTCAATTTCCCTGCCAAGCCTCCCCCCGCATCCCAGCTCTCTTGCTTCAGAATCATCAGGACCCCTGTTCAAGCTTCAGACTTCTCCTGCCATCCCTGTCTTTCCTGAAGTGTGTTTCCTACTGGATTACTTCCTCTGAGAGCCATGTGCTAATGTTTAATCTTGGCTGCCAACTTGTTCCCAAGTTGCAAAAAGAGCTAATCGGTTGAAGAGCTGCCTCCATGGGGTCGGGTTGATTGTTCACTTACTTATCTGTGGGTCATTTTCTCAATTGCTAATTGATGTTGGAGGTCCAGCCTAGTATGGGCTGTCCCATTCCTAGGCAGTTAGACCTAGGCTGTATCTTTTTAAGGCCACCAATGAGATGGAGAGAAAGCTCAGCAATTGAAGGGTAAAGCTGACAACTGAACATGAGCTGGAGGACAAGCCGTTAAGCAGTGTATCTCCATGGTTCCCGCTTCAGATTCCTCCCCAATGAGTTCCTGCCCTGACTTAGAAGGTGTAAGACAAAATAAGTCCCTTCCCCTCTGAGTTGCTTCTGGTCGCAGTGTTTTATCACAGCAATAGAAAGTCAAGGACACATGTGTGATGGTGGGGGGCTACTGTAGTGATGTCCTGGAACCTCCAAAGTGTCTCTCAGACTCCTTTAATGGGACCCCCACCCCGCCACGCTCAGCTGTTCTTGTTCCTCTTTTGGAGCCAGGCTTCCAACACCCTAGCAGTGCTTGCTCTGAGATATGGGGTTGTTCACCTGCAAATTGGGATCAATACCACATCTTCTGTAGGACTGTTGCTAACATCTGGTGACAGACTATTCCTAAGTAGACAGGGACACTGCCTGGCCCCTCAAGGATACGGGTTCCATTCCTGCGGTCTTTAATTTCCCCACTGCACGGGTGTTATTGTGTCTGATCCTATCTACTCCATCCTTCCGAGGAACTTCCGAGAGAAGAGCAGTGGCCATCCCACACACCTGCTCTATAAATGCTGTTTCCATGACTGAGTGAAACCAGCCTGGGGCTGCTCAGCAGCCCCACATCCTTGCTCACTTGACACTCTCGTGTAAAGAAACGAGAATGGACTCTCTATATCCATGATGTGTGTGTGTGTTGGTGGGGGCTGCTTGCTCTCCTCCATTGGTGTAGACACACCAGCTCTATAGAACTGTAAAAGTTGTTAAGTTATCCTGGTGTTGTAAGAGGAAACCGCTTGTTGGTTTTTGGCTTGTTGGTATTTCAGACTGGAAATAATCATATAGAAATTATATTATTTAAAACATCGTTTGGCCCATTAGTTCTAGCTTTTTATTGGCTAACGCTTATATCTTAATTTAACCCACTTTTAGTAATTTGTGTATTGCCACGTGGCTGTGGCTTACCCGGTAAAGTTCCGGGTCTGTCTCCGGCAGGGCTTACATGGCTTATCCCTTCTTTCTTCCAGCATTTAGTTTAGTTTTCCCCGCCTATCTAAGTTTTGCCCTATCAACAGGCCAAGGCAGTTTAATTATTCATTAACCAATTAAAGCAACACATAGACAGAAGGACCTCCCACACCACCCTGGGACAGCAGAGGGTATTCCTACGGATCTGTGGATGGTCCTGCTTCAGTCAAGGAGTCCCGGTGCTGGCAAGCCCGAAACAGCAGTTCTCTAGTCCCACTGAACCCTAGACTCACCTGGAGACTAACACGTAACTGTCCACAGGTGACTCCTGGAGCCAATGGAATAAAGGCTTCTAGTGGTAAGGACCAGATATCAGTCATTTAAAAAACTCCGGACAACTCCATTGGCAGCTGAGCTTGAAGACTTGTGGCATAGAAAGACTCGTGGGCAAGACAGGGACAGGATTTGCCCTGGAGGCTGAATGAGTATTCCCAAGAGCTCTGCTTCCCTCCACAGTTGCTGTCTCTGCTCTTTTTCTTTTTTCTTTTTATCTTTTCTTTTCAAATTCACCTCCAGCTCACTTTCCCTGCTGATGAGTCAGAACACCCCCTTCCAGCCCTGCACTAATAATACTGACATATCCCCAGGGAGATGAGGGGCCTCCCTCTGCTCAGAGTCCCTCGCCTATCAAAGGCTGAGAGCTCAGGGAGGGGACAGCGGGATTTACATGGGTAACTCCAATTAAGACAAATGTCAGTTCTCTCTCCACAGGCTGTTCGTGAGTTGCCCCAGCATAGAACAGACTGGGCGTAGGGAGCAGTAATGCTTAGTCTATCTGCCAGGCTCTGACAGACGCAGCCAGAAGGAAGCAAGGAAGAGAGCATAAGGAAAAGGTGGTCCAGTCCTAGACACCCTGCTGGGAGGGAGCCAGGAATCCCATCTCCCTTTAGAATGGTTCCTGAAGGAGCCCCTTTGGAGACATGGGGACCATAGAGCCTCCAACACAGAGGCCCTTCTTTCTATGCCAATTTGAAGGACTTCTGGTGATTCCAGTCCCAGGGACCCAAGGGTTAGCTGTTTGGTTTTCTAAACCAGCTCAAAGGTCTGGGACAAGCCAGAGGGCAACCTTTGAGCAAGGTGAGGCCCTCAGAACAATACTGTAGCTTCCTTGTGTTACCGTAACAAATATGGTGACTAAAGGCAACTTAGGGGAAGAAAAGATTTATTTATTTATTTACATATGGAGGGAAGTCAGAGCAGGAACTCAAGGCAGGACTATGAAGCATAAACCAAGGAGGAACACTGCTTTCTGGCTTGCCCACAGGCTCATGCATAGCTAGTTTTCTTATACAGATCAGGACCGTGTGCCCAGGAATGGTGCTGTTCACAGTGATCTGGGTCCTCCTACAAATATTAATATTCAAGGAAATGGCCCACAGACATGCCCACAGGACAATATGATCTAGGCAATTCCTCAATCTAGGCTTTCCTTTCATGTTGGGGGAGGCTGCTTATTCATTCCTGGCTGCCCAGACCACGAAATAATCACTCAGAAACTTTATTATTTGCAATACTATTTGACCAATAGCTTAAGCATATATATGGCTTACTCATGTCTTAAATGAAACCCATTTCTATTAATCTGTGTATTGCCATGTGGCTGTGGCTTACTGGAAAGGTTTCGGTGCATCTGTCTCCTGCAGGCAGCTACATGGTTGCTCTTTGACTCTGTCTTCTTTCTCCCAGCATTCAGTTTAGTTTTCCCCACCTAGCTCTATTCTGCCCTATCACAGGCCAAAGGAGCTTCTTTATTGATTAACCAATAAAAGCAACACATATACAGAAGGACTTCCCACACCATTCTTGAGTGACTCTCAAGTGGCTAGAGTCTAGGCTGTGTCAAGTTGACAATTAAAGCTAATTAGGATAGACTAGCAACTTAGACATCTGTATTTGTTATGGTAATACAAGGAAACTACAATATTGTTCTGAGGTCCTTACTTTGCTCAAAGGTTGCCTTCTGGCTTGTCAGGGACCCTTGAGCTGGTTTAGAAAAACAGGAAGGCTGCTACAAATGAAGAACCGTACCCCACTCAGCCCCCTATTCAACCAGGGCCTGAAGATTGTCAAAGGACTTATTGGTGACTTACATCAATGTTTGACAGATGCTGGGACTCTGGAATCACGTGACACCCACAGTGGCAGTGTGTAGGGACAGGGGGTCACTGTGGCCTTGGACACTCAAGGTCTGGCTCAACTCAATACCTACTGGACAAATCATTCTTACAGGCGGTAGAAGTGGGACAGTCATGTCTCCACATAGAAGGGAGGCAGTTCATGGAAAAGGGGATGAGTGGAAGGCACCCCATGATGGAGTGAGATGGGAAACTCTAGGAAGAACAGAAGCAAGTTAGTGCCTAAGACTGCTTGGTGGAGTTTCGTCCTTAAGTCCAGGTGTTTTGGTGAGGCACAGTTAACATCCCTGTGTTTCTGACACTGAGACAAAACACCTCCAGGCAATCAATGAAAAGGAGGAAAGATTTTTGGCTCACAATCTCAAAGGGCTCAGATCTTGTTCACTTGGCAATGTTGTTCTGGATCTGTGGTGGGACAGAGCATCATCGGTGGATTTCCCCGGGGTGGAGGAAAGCTGCTCACGTCATGGCAGCCAGGCAACAGAAAGGATGCTTGCATTTACATAACAAAGCCCCCTTTCTAAAATCCAGTAAGCTAAGAATCCATTAACAGATTGATCCCTTCAAGGGTTCAAAGCCCATGTGATCCAGTTACCTCTAATGCTGCGGCACTGGTGCCTAAGTGTTTACCACAGAGCTTTTGCCACTTCCTTGGAGGACCTGGTTCAGTTCCTAGCACCTACATGGTAACTCACAACCACCTATAACTCCAGCTCCCTGGGATCCAGCATCTCCTCAGACCTCATTTTCCCCAGACATAAACACGGTACACAGACATGAGATAAAATGAATAAACCTATTTTTTAAAGAACCGTACTGGGATCCATGGAAATGGCTCATTTGATAAAACACCACACAAGCATGAGGACTAGAGTTTGATGCCCCAGAACCTACATTTAAAAAAAAAAAAAAGGCAAGGTTTGTCAGCATCCCAGCAGAGGCAGGAGAATCCCTGAGCTTTCTGGTCAGCCATTCAAGCCAAATGAGTGTGTTCCTAATTTAGTGAGAGACTCTGTCTCAAAAGGTAGAGAGCAAATGCAGACAGTATCTGACTTCAATCTCTGACCTTCTTATGCAGGTAGGCACATGTATCTGCACACATACAACACACTGAACAATATTCATTTACAAATGGGGAACTGGCTGCCCAGTGCACAGAACCAGGAAACCGGGAGTCCTGGGAACCCATCTCTCTCTGTGTAGAACACATGTGACTGGGGCCTCTCCTTAGTGCCACTGCCAACTTCTTCCCATAGGCTTCCTCTCTGGTCCCTCCAAGGCTTGCTCCTGATTAGAGGGTCATTATCCAGGGGCAATGAATTTTGTTGCCATATGCATCAAATGGTTAGGTCACAGATCTGCTCTGCCCATCCCCAGTGAACCTGGGCTTCTGGCTCACGTAGCACATGGCTCAGTGACACACAAGATCTGTGGACCTCAGCTTCCCATCATCTCCTAAGAGGCTGCTTGAGTCCAGAGAAAGTAACCTGGAGGTTACTGAAGAAGCAGAGCTGTGCTGTTGTAGACAGAGGTGGGGGTTCTAATTGTAGGTCTGTCTTCCCAAAGTCACAGACAAGATTCTTTTTATCTCCGTGGGCTTCAGTTCACTCCCCCGTAAGATGGGAAAAACAAAACATCTGCCTCTCAATGGGCGAGAGATGGTTGATGAAAAGGTCCAGCCCAAGGCCTGACTCATAGCAGTCAGTCATGGGTAATTGTGCTCACCGATGCTACCATCATCATCTTTATCATCCTCTTCCCTACAAAAGGAGGGGAAGGTCCATAGGCCAGAGAGATGGCTCAGCAGTTAAAGAACTTTCTGTGTAAGCAGCCAGTGTGAGGACCAGAGTTCAGGTCTCCAGAACACATGTAAATGCCCAATGGGCATGGTGGTCTCTTGTAATTTCACTGCTTGGAAGACAGACAGGAGATGCCTGAAACAAACTGTTTAGCATGCCAACCATATTGGCAGCCCTTCCTCAACAGATAAGGGACAGAAGAACACATAGAAGATTCAAGAGAACAGCCTCTAGCCTCCACACACAGCACACACATGGCCTCCACACGTGTGAATGGATGTACCCATGAACACAGGCTACACACTTACTAATGAAAAAGGAAAAGCAAAAGAGAAGGTCATGCCACCAAGGGCCACAAGGCTGTCCTTGGATAGGGGACATCTGAAAAGCTGTCTGCCACTATATGGAGGCTGAGGGTGAGCATTTGGCTTTGAAAAGTCCATAAGCAGGGGCTACTTAGCCAGACAGAGTTGCCACATTATCTGGAGAAATAGTACTTGTTACTGCTAATGCATTTAAAACCATTTTCTATGGAAATTCTGTATAGAATATTTTCCCCTAGCTTTCCTCCACAATTTTGCCAGAACTCTTTTCCATGACGCTGACTTGAAATCTTGTCTGTGAGCCATGCTGGCCACCCTCTACCTTAACACAGGATGCCCGTAGAACCTGGGCTGGCTGTAGTTGGAACCATGGCAGCTCCAGGTGACAAACAGAAGACCCAGCACAGCTCTATCTCGGTGTGACTCAGACTCCCCGGGTCCCTGAGTGACAGCATGTTAAGTCATCTCAGCTCGTGCCTTCCTGAGCCAGCAAAGCTCCAGTTCTTGGATGAGTAGCAGGTATCTTTGGCTAGAGAAACAGTAGGAGAGTGGAAGGGAGTCCTTGGCCTTAGGGGCAGCCTTTGCGGCCAGCAGACTCAACATGCTGGTGGACTCGGGTTTAGAAGCTGGAAATGGTCGCAGGTGGCCTTGAAGTGAACTCTCCTTGTCATCACTGAGAACATTCTGGAATCAGCGAAGAAAACATCAGCAGATGTAAGTGACATATGTACAGAAATCTGATCTTAAATCTGATCTGGGGTCCTAAGTCCCTTCTTCCCACATGGTAAGATCGCCACTCTCAGCCTTGCGCACAGGGCCCTCTGATCTGCGGAGTGCTCTGTACCTCTGTCTGCTTTTATCTATAAAATAGTTGTTTCAAGCTGAGAGTTTGGATGAAGATGTGGGGAACATGTGCATCAAATTTGCAGATGACTCAAAGCTGGAGGAGCTGACAGATTTAGAGTCCGAGATGATCTCGACAGCGGAGAATGCTGGGTCAAAAGCAAGCAGATGAAACTCTGCATCAATAAATCTAATGCCTTGAACACGGTTTCCAAAACGAAATTGCACAAGGGCAGTACAAGGGAGACCTGGCTCGCTTGCAGCTCACATTAAAAAAGATCAAGAGGTTTTAAAGTCGGCCTCAGGTTCACCATGAGCCAACAGAGTGACAGAGCAGGCTGGGGAGGGGAAAGAAACCCAACCAAATACCCGGATAAATGCTGATAATGCGCCATCCCTGGGTGATGCAGAGAAAGAAGGATGGCATGGTCTACCACAGTGTCAGGCCCAGAGGGCAGTGGGACAGCAATATGAATGATGCTTACTAAGGATTTATCATGAACCAAGAAGCACTTTAATTCATGCCATCATCACCCTATGAAATCGTGTAACAGCCCAAGGTCACCGGTCTAGCTGGTGACTGAAGCCATGCTCTTGACCTCTTTGCTGTCTTTCTGATAGACACCTTGTCTACTTTCTCTTCCCCATTTTACTGATGCAGACACCGGACCGGAACTGTGAAGACAATGTGTCTGCAGTCCCAGCGGGTGAACTGCAGACTCAGGCTCTCCTGGGACCCTCTCATCTGTGCTCCTTTGTTCTGTCTCCTGGGCAAAAGCCAATGCCACAGGGTGGTCAGATGCTAACTCAGAAACCAGGGTTCTAAGCCATTTCCGGGGGCTCTGTTCACAGAAGGATTTCACCTGCTCTGTTTCCTCCATTGTAAGAGCGCATAGGATTAACACTTCCTGTGCTACAGGAAATCTCACCCCCAGGAGCACAGTCCCCAGGCCTAACTGAATTCAATGGGGTGGTCACACTAGACGGCTCCGAAATCCTCTGCTGGGTATTTGCGTATTTCTTAGATGTCTTTGAACTTGTTCCTCACATAAACCACTCGAGCCCACTACTTAGCCTCTACATCTTTCCAGTTTGCTTCGATGAACTAGGTTCTCAATTTAACAAAACATAAGTTGAGTGCCTGATACATGTATAGACATGCGTATGTATTTGTGTATGTATGTATACACCAGGATCATGGCAGGTTTTGGGCGGATACTGTCTCCGTGAAACGTCACAGAAACTTCACTATTATTCTCATTTCATAATGAGGAAATTAGTTTTAAAGGGGACCAACTGGATTCACTTGCCCAGAATGGAGTGCTTTCTCAAGACATAGGGCTTACTATTGAGTAAAACAAACAAACAAAACAAAACAAAAAAAATGGTTTGGGGGTCAAGGAGCCATCTTAGTCCTTAAGCGCTTGCTATGGAAGTATGAAGTTCTGTGTTCAGTCCCCTGTGTGCCATAACCACACATGCCTGTAATCCTGGCTCTGGGGCAGCAGACACGAACAAGATCCCTTGGACCTGCTGGACAGCTAGCCTAGCCTGCTTGGTTAGTTCCAGGCCAGCAAAAGACCCTGACTCAAAAAGCAAGGTGGATGGTACCTGCCAAGTGAAACCTGGGGATGTCCTTGACATATTACACACCACACCACACACACTACACACACACTACACACACACACACACACACACACACACACACAGTGGTTTAAAACTAGTCAAACTGGGATAGGCTAGTCACCTTAGGCTTAGAGAAGTTAATTACACAGGGAACGGCTTTAAAATCAGTTCCCCTGATACCAAGTCAATAAGGAGATGAAACATAAAGAGTCAGTGGGACCGGAGAGCCTCTAACTTCTGCCCAGATGCTCCAAACACTCTTTTGATTTCCTTATTTTCAGTTCTATGTCAGAAGACCAAGTTCCCACAATGAAATGAGAAGAATGTCTTCTCCCTGGGGTTGTTCTGACCCCGCTGGTTTCGGAGAGATCTAGAATAGTGCTCACTATGGCAGGCACTTCAGACCACTCTACTCCTCCCTCTCACCTGTTTACTCTGCATGGAGAGCAAGCTGGGTCTTGGGGACACAGCATTATAGGCACAGGGGTCAGAGCACAGTTGTAGCATGGGGACAGATTTACAAATCTTAGTTTGAGATGGACATTGGCCAGCTAGGCTGTGCCTGCGTATCAAGGGAAGATGACCCTGGAGTCAAGGAGCCCAAGAATGAGAGGAGACAGAAGGTTGAGGCCAAGCTTTTCCAAGAAGGTAGGGAAGGTGGTACCCTACTGTGAGGCCCTAGAGTCCCAAAACTAGGATCAGAGTTCAGGGTGGCTGATGACCGTGTACAGGGGATTCTGTGGGGCGTTCTAATGGGATGGGTGAGGCTGGCTAGGCAGACCTCAGTTCCCTTCCAGTTCTGGGACCCTCTAGCAGCTGTTGGCTCCCTTCCCCACAACTGTAAACATTTCTACAATTCCCAAGTTATAAAGTGAGCTCTTGGCTTACAAGGGTCACAGCGACAGGCCTGTTCAGGAAATAGTTTTGCAGTGTTTCTTTAGGCTGCCTTTCCGAGACTCCTTGTCATCTGCGTTTGGAGTGGACACAAGCTGTTCTCAATCTCTCTCTCTCTCTCTCTCTCTCTCTCTCTCTCTCTCTCTCTCTCTCTCTCTCTCTCTCTCTCTCTTTCTCTCTCTCTCTCCGTGTGTGTGTGTGTGTGTGTGTGTGTGTGTGTGTGTGGACTGTTGAGGAGGAAGAGATACAAATAACCATGTGAGAAAGCAGAAGCCAAGCAGTCAAGTCAAGGGCACTTCCTCACTTCCTCTCTGTGGCCACAGATGTCAGAGCAGAGCCCCTCCTCCGGGAGGAGAAGGTCCAGCTGTAGGGTCTTCTACATTCTCTCCTGGGGCTTTTTGCAGTGAAGGCAGGGAATGGGAATTGGAAGGAAACTCCTCCCTGCAGGACGGTAATAGCCCCAAGTTTGGCTAGTTCTCTACCTATGGGTTAGGAGGGCCTCTAGGTGAATCATGTGGGTGACCCCAGGACCTGCCGCCGGGGAGACTGGGGAGATGATAATACAGTGTGGAGGGGATTCTTTATATTTTCTGAGAAGTATAGCATGCTTTATTTTACTTAAAAAATATATTCTTGCCAGGCGTTGGTGGCACATGCTTTTAATCCCAACACTCGAGAGGCAGAGGTAGGCAGATCTCTGTGAGTTCGAGACCAGCTTGGTTTACAGGATGAGTTCCAGGACATCCAGGGCTGCACAGAGAAATCCTGTCTCAAAACAAAAACAACAACAACAAAAATATTTTCAACTTTAATTTGTGTGTGTGTGTGGTATGTGCATATGAGCACAGCTCACAGAGGCACTGGATTTCCCGGGGTTGGAGTTACAGGTGGATATGCATCACCTGGTAAGGGTGCCGGGAACTGAACTTGGGTCCTCTGGAAGTCTGAGCCACCTCTCCTGGATCTACAGAATGCTTTTGATTAAGTGTTTCCTGTTTGTTCCACATTAGCCCCTCGGCCCCTCCACTGACGCCTTTCCCCATCTCCCTAGAGAACTCCTCCTATATCCTCAGTGGTATGTCTTTTTCCTACAAGCTGTTTCTCAGGCCATAATGTTCTCTCTGCATCTAGCCCCATCCCTTGGAGATAAATGGTACCTCGGAGGTAACCTTCAGAGGCAGAATTGGTATGGGGTCCTTGGCACCACACCAGGGTCTGTTTCTGTAGTGATTCTTTGAGGCTAGCTAACTCCTATCCATCCCGTAAAGCCCCGAGTCACCCCTGTGAAGCCTGTGAGACCTGCCTTGTCCTCTCCAAAGCTTCAGCCGTTTGCTTGTTTTTCCTTTCTACCTTTGGGAAGGAGCGACAATTGTTTCAGTACATTTTGTTGTAACCAGCTGCCTGCATGAGGGTACCCTCCAAGTAGATTCATGAGCTCCCCAGTTCTGTCTGTAGTGGCTAGCCCAGTGTCTGGCACCTGGCAAAAGCTCCACAAACTGCCGCTGAATAGAGAAATGGGTTCCTCAGAGTTGCTGTCGGGCAGTCTCAGGAGGACAACCGGAAGCTCTAACTCGGGTAGGCTCTTCTCCACCTCCAGAGCTACACTGCCGTCCTAGGAGAGGCCACTCAAGCTGGTAAATGCTTGCCACGCCCACCTGAGGACAAGAGTTCAGATCTCCAGTGTCCATATTAGAAGCCAGGCCCAGTGGTGCACCAGTTATCCCAGCCATGGGGAGACAGAGACAGGAGGATCCCTGGGGCTTGGTGGTCAGCCAGTCCAGCCGCATCAGCGAGCTCCTGGTTCAGAGAGACCCTGTCTCAAAAAGCTGGAGGCCAGGTGTGATGGTGCACTTATTTTATCCCTAGCACTGGAGGCAGGAGTTCAAAGCCAGCCTAGTCAACAGAATGAGATACTCTTTCAAAAAACGAACAACAGAAAGATCACCAACATGATCATGAAATAAAATAATTGAAAATACAGCGTGGCTGAGAAAGACAGATGACGTCAACCTCGTGCCTCCACCCACATGTGAGTGAGCACGAACACAGACAACGCTTAGCTCTCAGCCTCCACAGGTCTGCCTCCCCTCCCCCCGCCCTCACATGTCGGACAGACGGTTCATTTTCCTACTCCCCTCCACCCGAAAAGGTTTGGGTTTGGGTTCGGAAAACAGCAATCATTTAGGAAAACGTGTAATTACTGAGGGTTCAATCATGGAAAACATGCGACTCCTCCAGCCTCGTTGAAATGCCGTGGCCCTGACTGGTGTGAGCCCAGTCTCCGAGGACCTGAAGGAAGAGGTTTGGCTGTTCTAGAGGGAGCAGGAGGATCTTCAGTGTTTCCAGAGCAGCCCGCTTACTCCCTTCTGACGGGGAAGTCTGCCTGCTGCTCAGACCAAGCCACACTTGAGGACTCTCTTAAGGAGAACTTGCCTTCGACTCAGTGCAGGCAGGGCTGAACTCATGGTGACCTCGTTCTTCCACAGCCAGGAAAGCAGACTCGGCTCTTTCCAGTAGGGTGTCTGCCAGGGCTCCATGCCGGGCCCTTTTTTCATCAGGATGTCTCAAGTGTTTTATAGGGGGTGGAGAAATCAGGGAGTGGAAACCATCCCTCCCAGTTTCCCTGAGATGCTGGGAAAGAAAGGGCATTGCAGAAGATGGAAGTGGAGGAGGCATCCCATATCCCAGGGAAGAGCTCATAGCAGAATCTAGCAGTCCCCGGGTCCTGGAGGAGCCCTTTCCAGGTCTTGGACACACCTGTCTCTCAGGAAGACGACCACGTTCCCTGAGCTAGTATATGTAGGTCAGGCTTCCAATTCAGTCATGCTGTGGCAAGTCTGCTCTGCCTGTAGCATGAGCAGTGTGGGATCTGGTGGAGCAGGACCAAGTTGTGTGGATGGTATGACCTCACTGGGAAAGCACCGGCTCAGGGTCCCCTCCTTGGGCTCCAGCCTGGGAGCGCACAGGGAATGGAGGCAGGAGTTCAGACCAGGCAGGCACAGCGGCTGTGGGGAGCTGTGTTTCAGCTGCGAGGCTCATCACCACAGAAAAGTGTCATTTCTTCCTGCTCCTCTCAATTACAAAATAATAAGATTGTTAAAAATCCAATCATATGAACGTCAATATTGGCAGGGACAGCCGCAGGAAATTTAATTGCACAACGGGTGCCAGTTAAAGATGGTATGGGTTCTTCCTGGCTTTTCTTAATTCTAATTAGGATGAAATCTACTGCATCTTCCAGACTTGCAAACAGGGGCTTGTCAGGAGGCCAGGAGTGGATGGGAATGGCACAGGCTCCCTTCCCCAGCCCCGTGCCTTCCTTCCCTCCCAGAGCACGGTCTCCGATTGGAGCTTTGCACTGATTTTGAACATCAGCTCTCCAGTTTCTTTGGCATGTCAGAGGGCCAGATGTTTTTTATTTGAGAGCAAATTGACACATTAAATTACACTGTGCAAACATTAAAGCCAGCCGCGGGTAAACAGGCCGAGATTCATTGAATTTTACGGGTCACAATGATGTTTATGTAATTTAACAAATTCCTACCCTGCTGCTGAGACTCTCCAAGAAGTATTAATTGAGGAAAGATGAGAAGTTCCCTGAGGCTGCCTGTCCAGTCCCCTGCACCTCAGGCTGCAGAGCTCTTGGGAGGGGGATGGGGGGATTCAATGGCCTCGCATCAGGGTTTCACAAAGACCAACATGACATGAAAAAGCTGTCTCCTTGCTGTGTTACTTTCTGTGGGGTTGTGACAAAATTCCTGAAAGAAGCTGTGTAAGGAAGGGAAGGTTTGCCGGGGCTCACAGTTCAC